>NC_054477.1:153795043-154102462 GCF_017639515.1 Carcharodon carcharias
GAATCCACCTTCCATGGTTAACTAAAAAAGTTAAAGATAACATCAAACTTAAAGAAAAAGGGTATAATTATGCAAGGGTGGCAGGTCAGAAGATTGGACAGAATATAAAAAAGCAGCAAAGAATGACTAAAAGATTAATAAGGAGGGGAAAATTAATGCATGAGAGAAAGGTAGCTAGAAATAAAAAGACAAACAGTAAGAGTTTCTATAGCTATTAAAAAAAAGTTAACAAAGTGACCGTTGGTCCTATACAAAGTAAGTCTGGGGAATTAATAATGAAAAATAAGGAGATGGCAGATTAATTGAATAGGTATTTTGCATTGGTCCTCATTATACAAGATACAAGTAACACCCCAGAAATAGCTGTAAAGCAGGAATTGGAAGGGAGGGAGGAACTCAAGAAAATTACAGCACCAGGGAAATGGTACTTAGCAAATTGTTGGAACTGCGGGTTGACAAGTCCCCGGGTCCTGATGGTTTTCATCCTAGAATCTTAAAAGAAGTGGCTGGTGAGATAGTTGATGTGTTGGTTTTAATTTTCCAAAATTCACTAATTCAGGGAAGGTTCCATTTGATTAGAAAATAACAAATGTAGCTCCTTTATTCAAAAAGGAGGGAGACAGAAATCAGGAAACTACAGACCAGTTAGCTTAACGTCTGTCATAGGGAAGATGAATAGAAGCTATTGTTAAAGACGTTAAAACAGGGGACTTAGATAAATTCAAGGTGAGCAGGCAGAGTCAACATGGCTTTGTGAAAGGTAAATCATTTTTAATCGATTTATTGGAATTCTTTGATGAAGTAACATGTGCTGTGGATAAAGGGGAACCGGTGGCTGTACTGTACTTAAATTTTCTGAAGGCATTTGATAAGTTGCCTCATCAAAGGTTGTTGCAGAAAATAAAAGCTCATGGCGTAGGAGGTAACATATTGGCTTGGAAAGAAGATTGGCTAGTTAACAGGAAACAGAGAGTAGACTTAAATGGCTCATTTTTGAGTTGGCAGGATGTGATGAGTTGTATCCCACAGGGATCAACTCTTTACAATTTACATAAATGATTTGGATGAAGAGGCCAATAGTATGGTTGCTAAATTTGCTGATGATGTAAAGGTAGATAGGAGAGTGAGTTGTAAGGAGCATGTAAGAAGGCTACAAAAGGGTATAGATAGGTTAGGTGAGTGGACAAAGATCTGGCAAATGGGGTATAATGTAGGAAAATGTGAGGTTGCCATTTTAGCAGGATGAAGAAAAAAGAGACATATTATCTAAATGGTAAGAGATTGCAGAGCTCTGAGATGCAGGGGAATCTGGGGCTAGTGCATGAATTGCGAAAGGTTAGTATGCAGGCGCAGCAAGTAATTAGGAAAACTAATAGAACTTTATCATTTATTGCAAGGAGAATTGAATACAAGAGTAGGGAGGTTAAGCTTCAGTTATACAGGGTATTGGTGAGACCACACCTAGAGTATTGTGGACAGTATTGGTCTCCTTGTTTGAGGAAAGATATAAATGTGTTGGAAGCAGTTCAGAGAAGGTTTACTAGATTAATACCTGGATTTGCTGGGTTATGATATGCAGAAAGGCTGGACAGTCTAAGCTTCTATCCATTAGAGTTCAGAATTTATTGAAACATATAAGATCCTGAGGGGACTTGACAGAGTGGATGTGAGAAAGGATATTTCTTCTTGTGGGACATGTAGAACTCGTGGTCGTTGTTTCAAAATAACTGGTCACCCATCTAGGATAGAGATGAGGAAAATATTTTTCTCTCAGAGGGCTGTGAGACTTTGGAATTCTCTTCCTCAAAAGATGTATGAGGCAAAGTCCTTGAATAACTTTAAGGCAGAGCTAGATAGATCCTTGATAAACATGGGGGTGAAAGGTTATCGGGGGTAAGGAGGGATATAAAGTTAAAATGAGATCGGCCATGATCTTATTGAATGGCCGAGCAGGCTTGAGGGGTCAGGTAGCCTACTCCTGCTCCTAATTCGTATGTTCGTATGTCCAAATCTCATTCTTCTAAACTCCAGAGAGAGCTACTAACTGAGCTATGTCTGATGCACAAGGCAAATCTTAAAGGAGGAGAGATACAGACTTAAGTGAGGTACGGAAGTTTAGAGAAGAGTTTCCAGATCTTAAGGTCGTGGCAGTTGAAGGCACCGATGGTTGAGCAATTAACATTGGGGATGCACAAGGTGCCAGAATTGGAGGGTCGCATGAGTTTAGAGAAGCCAAGGCTATGGAGGGATATGAAAACATGGTTAAGAATTTTAAAACTGAGGTTCCTTCTGGATCAGGAGCGAACTTAGCTCAGATAGGGCAGAGTGATGGGTGGATGGGATTGGTTCGAGTTAGGATACAGACAGCAGAGTTACGGATGGGCTCAAGTTTATGTATGATGGAAGATGGGAGTCCAGCCACTGAACCCGTCAAGTCTAGAGTGTTTCATCAGTGAATGAGCTGAAGCAGGGTCAGTCGCACTCTGTGATCTAACACCATTCTAGTACTTATATTGTCATAATGCATATTGCTAAGAGCGATAATTTTCACATTCCATGTCTATCAATTTAAAAGATTAGAAAAAAGAGAAAGAAAAAAGAAATACTAGCATTTATATAATGCTTTTCATAACTGCAGGTCATCTCAAGCACTTTGCAGCCATTGGAATATTTTTTAAATGTAGGAAATGCAGTGGCTAATTTGCGCATAGAAAGCTCCCACAAATAGCAATGCGATACTCACTTGATAACCTGGCTTTCTGATGTTGATTGGGGGATAAATATTGGCCAGCACACTGGGGATAACCCCCCTGTTCTTCTTCAAAATAGTGCCATGAGATATTTTACATCCATCTGAAAAAGATCGAGGCCTCATCTTAACATCTGATCCAAAAGCCAATACCTCCAACATCGCAGAACGCCCTCAGTACTGCACTGGAGTGTCAGCCTTAATTAATCCTGTTTGGTCCAAGCATGAATTTTCAATATGCAGTCTTGACTGGTGAGGTTTTATCCCTGGACCGTAAAGTAGGAAATTTCCCATTGAGGCAGTTTTACCAATAATAACGTGTAACTTGCTATCTACAAATTAAATGCAGATGTGAAGCATCAAGCAAAGATAAAGTTAATCGCACAGATAAGATGTAAAGATGTGCTTGCATGCTTTTAATGGAAATTTTAATCTTGATGAACAGCAATTGATCAGATGGCCTGAAGTAATGCTTCAGTTGTGAGTTGTTGTTAATCGATTAAAATTATTATGGTTTAAGAGTATAAAAGTGTATAAGAGCTTACCAAGGTGAGGAGCTCCCACAGCACATATGAGAATTTGCAGTACATACACTCAACAGACGAGACTGCCTGCAAGATGTACAAGGTCAAAAAAGTCAGTTATGTACTTTGCAATGTTCACTAGTGGACCACTGACAATAGCCATTGAAAGGATGCTGTTGGTTTGACTCATTATTGTCTCATATAGTTAGCACAGTTGGAGCCTTATGATCTCAGTACAATCTCAGGAAATTAATCCCATTGTGTTAGATTTATTACCAGTGGCTCATGCCGTAATTGGGTTTCTGGCCTGATCACTGTTACTATAGGTGCTAAAGCCAATAGCACTAAACTGCACACCGAAGTTGAATTCCTCCATTCCCTCCAAATAGAATTTGAAAAACCAAGAACTTGCACTGCAATGTACAAGCAAAAGGGGTGACAAAGCTGAGGAAAGGTGAGACACTGCTGGCTTTGAAGTAAAGAGTTCTGAAAACAATATTTTGAGCGACAGGGAGTTTTATGCCTTGGTTAAATGAGTTTGTTGGCCAACTGAACTCTGCATGCCTTCCTATGTTCTTCTCAACTGCTGCTTGCAATCAGTAATGGAGAGAGACTATGTAAGAATAAAGAGTGATGGTTTATTGAGACAAATGGCAGAGCACCAGGTCATACGTGCCCACTCAGAAACCTCCAGAACTAGACTTACAGTTCCCAGTAGCCCACGCTGAAAAATGATTCGTCATTGCTGTTATATGATCAGTACACTTGCATTCTCTTAAAGGGACAGGGTACCTCACTTTACTGTATCCCTCCCTCTTTACTTAAGAGTACAGCCAACAATCTTAAAACACATTAACTACTTACACAAAAACTATTTACAGGTCAAGTCTCTCCGAAGGCCCTTCTTTGACAGGTTGAGCGTTGTAACCCAACAATCTCGGCTAGAGTTTCCAAGGCCTCTTTCTCAGGGGACAATTGTCCACTAGTTTCCTCAGTGGAAATTGGCAGTTTTGTCTCCCTGACCCCCTCGGGTCCCAGAGGCCCCACGGGTGCTTCCAAATCGTGTGACCTGTCCTCTACATGCGGCACAGACTCAAGCGTGGATGAAGACTGCATTTCTTTTTGTGGGACTGGTGTTCTTTTGCGGAGACAATCCACGTGTTGTCTAATTATTCAACCACTCGGGAACTCAAATCGCACATGCTGAGGCAAAAAGCCGCCTTCCCCTGCCATCTAATAACGGGGAAGCTCTGATTCCCCAGGAACTGGTCTTTGTGCTAAATTTTCTGGATCCCTCCCCTGCTCAGACCAGACAAATCCCTGAGAGGACAAGTCAGGACCCACTATTGTCTAACTTCCGGGAGCAGGGCTTGAATGGTTGGTCAGGTGGATCTAAATCCAGGGAGATGAAGCCCTATTCTGATTGCAAAGATGAATTCTCCTGCCAGAGAGCCATATTACTCTGAGGAGCAAGGGCTATCGTGCCCCTGAGGGAGGAAAGGCCATGAATAGCCGAGCTACATACCGTTCACCCGAGCATTAGCAAAATGAAGATGCTCACACGTGCTCACACATTCGTGGTGGCTAGGCATGGACTTAGATATAGAGACCCTGGTCAAAGGTTGTCCTCAATGCCAACAGATGCAAAAACTGCACCCACACCCCCCACCCCACAACCCCTTAGCACCGTTGCACCCACACAAATGGCCAGGGCGGCCATGTGTGCTCCTCAATGTTGATTATGGGGGACCCTTCTTGGGCACAATGTTCCTTTTACTGATTAACTCTCACTCCAAGTGGATGGATGTCTATGAAGCAGCAGAGATTTGCAGTGCATGGGTTGCTGGAGGTCCTCCTGTCTGCCAACGGGACCGCGTTTACCAGCGGGGAGCTCCACAGGTACACATTATAGGAGATACATGATAGCAGAGGGGTCCAGTTACTGCACTCACCTTGCCTAATAGCCAATTGGGCCCATCTCCAAAGTTCTTTGTGAGGACCACATTTCCCACTGTGAAAGTTCTTTGGTGACCATGACCATTGTGCGTGGTTTTCCGCGCTTCTTGGATTTTCTCCACCCTCCCCTCTAAATTCGGCCGGATAAGGGTCAGGCAAGTGTGGAGACATCTCTTCATTAGTAGTTCTGCAGGGACAATGCTGGTCGTCGTGTGTGGCGAGGTCCGTTGTGTGAACAAGAACCGGGACAATCCCGTGCCAATGGAATCCTCTTCCATCCTTTTCATCCCGAATTTAAAGGTTTGGACTGCCCGCTCAGTCATGATGTTCGATGCTGGGTGGTAGGGTGAGGTTTTGATATGGGTAATGCCGTTAAGAGTCGTGAACCTGTGGAACCCCCGGCTGGTTAAAGCAGTCCCGTTGTCAGACACGAGGATCTCTGGCAACCCATGCACTACAAAACTCTGCTGAAAATGGTCCATGGTGGCACCCGACGTGGGCGACTGGACTTCATGGACGTTCATCCATTTGGAGTGGGAGTCAATCAGTAAAATGAACATTGTGCCCAAGAAGGGTCCCACATAAGCGACGTGGAGGTGCACCCATGGCCACCCTGGCCATTCCCATGGGTGCAATGGAGCTAAGGTGGGGGGACTATATTTTGCATCTTCTGGCATTACGGACAGCTTTTAACCAGGGTCTCTATATCCAAGTCCATGCCTGGCCACCACAGATAGCTGCGTGTGAGCATCTTCATTCTGATAATGCCTGGGTGAGTGATACATAGCTCGGCTAACAATGGCTTTCGCCCTCTCAGGGGCGTGATAACCCTTGCTCCCCAGAGTAATACGTCTCCCTGGCAGGAGAGTTCATATCTGCGATCTGAACAGGGCTTCAACTCCTCGGATTTAGATCCACCTGACCAACCGTTCAAGACCTGCTCCCGGACATTAGACAATAGTGGGTCACTGCTTGTCCAGTCTGGGAATTGTCTGGTCTGAATGGGGGAAGGAATCCAGAAAACTTAGCACTAAGACCAGTTCCTGGGGAATTGGAGCCTCCTCGTTATTAACTGGGAGGGGAAGGCGGCTTAGTGCGTCTGCATGTGCGATTTGAGTTCCTGAACGGTGAACAAAAGCGTATTCCTAGGCGACTAATATTAGTGCCCATCTCTGGATGTGAGCCAATGTGATAGGTGGTATCGCTTTGTCTTCTCCAAATAATCCCAGTAGGGGAACGTGGTCGGTGATAATATGGAAATGGTGACGTGGAGATATTGATGGAATTCCTGGATGCCGAACCCAATAGATAGCCTCTCTTCTTCGTCACTCTGCGACACTGAGTGTGCGAGATGTATAACCAATGGGTCATTCGGAGCCATCTGCCATCCCATGTGAAAGAACAGCCTCTATTCCAGAAGGTGATGCATCACATGTTAAAATTAAATCCTTCTTGGGGTCAAAGTGGACTAACAAGGCCGATGATCTAAACAATCGCTTCACTTTCAGGAAAGCAGCCTGGTTGGCTTGCCAACTCCATTTTGGTTCTTCTTAAGCAGGTCATACAATGGGGCCAGCACAGTCGAGAGGTTTGGGAGGAATCAGCCATCGTATTTTACCATGCCTAAGAAGGACTTAAGCTCTGTGTTATTTCTTGGGGCGGGTACCTTGCGAATGGCCTGGGCTTTTTCTTCCACAGGATGCAGGCCCTCCACATTGATCTTGTGGCCCAAGTAAAGTACCTCCTGAGCTTGGAACAGGCACTTCTCTCATTTTAAATATACTCCTGCTTGAGCGAAGCACTCCAGCACCTCTTCTAGATTTGATAAATGTTCATCGTCGTTCAGTCCCGTGACCAATACATCATCCAAGTAAATGATAACATGGGGCAATCCTTGGAACAAAATTTCCATCGTTCTTTGAGAAATGGAACATGCCGAGGAGACCCCAAAGGGTAGATGTGTGTATTGATACAATCCTCAGTGCGTATTAATGGTGACGAATTCCTTAGAGAACTTTTCCAACTCTACCTGCTCGTAGGCATAGCTCATGCCTAATTTCGAATATGCCGTGCCCCCTGCCAACTTCAAATACGATTCCTCAATCTTGGGTACTGGGTGTCTATCAAGTTTGGCCACCTTATTGACAATTAGCTTATAGTCACTGCATAAACACACGCTTTGGTCCAGCTTCAGTACAGGTATATTGGGTGCCACCCACTTGGAAAATTGCACTGGTTGTAGGATGCCCAATTTTTCCAGAGTGTCCAGTTTGGTTTCAACTTTGTCCCATAGAGCATAAGGGACTGGTCTGGCTCTTATAAATTTGGCAGTTGCGTTTGGGTCTACATGGATCTTGACCTGTAGCCCTCGAATCCTTCCTAACTTGTAGTTGAAAGCGGAAGCATACTTTTGCAACAATTCCTGTAAGCCTCTCATTGTAATTTGAAAAATTTTGGCCCATTTCAATTTAATCTTTTTGAGCCAGTTGTGGCCTATTAAGCTGAGGCCCACTCCAGCCACCACTAACAAGGGCAACCATTCAGATTGATCTCCATACGTCGTCGAGACTTGACATAACCCTTTCAGTCTTATTTCTTCATCCGTGTGTGCCCTCAGCTTTGTGTCTGAAACTTCTAACTTCACAGGATGGGTTCCTTTACTCAGATGTTTAAATGTATGCTCTCCAGTGATGGACATCGATGCTCTTGTATCAACTTCCAGCTTAATGGGTTGCCCGTTAACTGGAATGACTACTTGGATTGGCTCGCTTTGACCTGCTTTGAGGTTATACAACTAATGGGTGTCTGATTCTATTTCTTCTGGCTCTTCCATGAGGCATATTTCACGATTTTTCCTTCTGCCTTTATAATGTTGTTTTAGCCTCTCTCTGCAGTGCTGCATAATGTGGTCTTAGCTGTGGCAGAAAAAGCACTTGACTTGTTTGAGTTTTCGTTCACTCACTGGAGGCCTGGATGTATTTCTCTCATTCATTTTGTGGGTTTTCACTGCAGTACCATTGTTTTGCAATCATCTGGCGCCAGAGAGTGTTTCCCGCCTTTCCCAGGATTCCAAAGCTTTTGCCCCTTTTCTTGTTGGATTGTCCAGCTCGACCAGATAGACGGTGCTATTTTGTGTCTCCTTTATAACTTCGGAATTTCTAACAGCGCTCTCCATCACAGTAGCTAATTTTAATGCCTTATTGAAGTCTAGACTAGGTTCGGCTAGCAAACGTCTTTGGATAGTATCATCTCCAATCCCGCAGATCAGCCATTCTCTCAATACATCACTAAGGGACGTTCCGAATTCACAATGATCAGTTAATGCCTTTAAAATGGCCACATGGTCAGCTATGTTCTTTTAATTGAACTTGAGGTGCTGCATAGTAACTGAGGGCTTTGGTTTCAGGTGACTGTACAATTTTTATTAACTCATCAAAAGTCTTCGAGTCTGGGGTGCTAGGTGATGTAAGGCCCCGGACCAACCTGTACGTTTTGCTCCCACATGAGGACAAATGAATCACCCTTTTCTTTTCCTCCCCCACGATGTCGTTAGCGGTAAAAAAGAATGTTCGGTGATTGACATTCTGAGACGCGTCATCTGCAATGGGGTTGAACTGCAGCATTGTGAACGACTGCAAGGGGACTGCACTTCTGATAGGCTTTCCAGGTAATGACGAATTTAGGTGTTTGGCTTTCTGTGGAGTCGTCCTCTCTCTGAGGTCTCTTATAATTTTCTGCCCAAAGTCATTTTTCATGCATTTACCAGTTAACATGTGTGGCCGCTTTAAGAGCTGTCACTTTTTTTAACTCTGCCTCTGCAACTGTTGGCGTTTCGCTGCTGGGCTTTGTGCTCGTTTTGAGCTTTGGTGGGATCTCAGCGATCGCGATTCTACAGGGTTTAAAAAAAAAATTTAAACTGCAGCACTGCTTTCTGCTCTGATTGCCAGCTGTCACCTATTTTATAAGAAGCACAGGTGCTCTTTCCAATGCTTTGCTCACCCGTCTTGCAATTTATTTTCTTTTGTCCTCATTTCCACTTTTATGTCTTAAGTAAATGAGTTCATTGGCCAACCAAAGTATTACTGCATGCCTCCCTATGTTCTCATCAATTGCTGCTTGCAATAAATAACGGGGAGAGACTGATGTAAGACTAAACAGTGGTGATTTATTGAGACATTGGGCAGAGCACCAGATCATACGTGCTCACTCAGAAACCTTCAGAACTAGACTTACAGTTCCCAGTTGACCGTGCTGTAAAGTGATTCATCAGTGTTGTCATATGGTCAGCACACTTGCATTTTCTTAAAGGGACAGGGTACCTCACTTTACCAGAGCTCTGGAGTGGGTGAGGCAATGACGGTTGGGAAATGGGGGTTTCTGGTGATGTCAGATAGGGCAATGAGGTTTGGCAGTGTCAAGTTCAGTCCAAGTGAGAAGCGCAGAGGGGATGAGAGGTTTGGCTGCAGAAATTT
This sequence comes from Carcharodon carcharias, assembly GCF_017639515.1. Lineage (NCBI taxonomy): Eukaryota > Metazoa > Chordata > Chondrichthyes > Lamniformes > Lamnidae > Carcharodon > Carcharodon carcharias. Next base: position 153,804,745 of record NC_054477.1, read on the forward strand.
TAGAAGCTTTGAGCACAGCTTTACTCTCAGCAGTATTGAGTTGAAGAAAGTTTTGCCTCATACAAGCAGTCATACCCAGTTGTTATGTTGCTTGTGGCCCCCTGATAGGAATGACCATGTGATATCAATTACATTCCAAGGCGTAACTCGTATTGTTTTGTTATCTTTCGACAAATATACCTGGGGAGGTAGAAGCAATAATGGCTATTACCACAGCAATGCCAGCGTTTATTTCAATATATGATATGGAATACTCAAAAAGATGAGTACCTTTTATGAGCTTCTAGAATGAGTAAGAAGCCAATAGGGCTGCAGATCCTCTGGTTGTGGTTATGGAAAGCAGTCATAATTAACCCTAAAACTCCTACTACAAGTCTCAGGCCTATCGTAGCAGTTGGCATTCATCCCCTATTTCCCATAAGCCAATTTGAAGAGAAGACCTGCACCACGGAATGCTGGGCCCATCAAAGTGGCCACCATCGGAATTGACACGAGAGGCAAATTCTGCTTGGGGTGAGGAGAGGAGGGAGGGAAAATTGGTCCTCCATTTGCTGAATTTAAATGGCCAAGCAAACCCCGTGACCAGAGCCTCCTTAACATTCATGAGATGCAGCGGGATAAGTGGGGACTGAGAGTATATCCGAGTTTTAATTTGGTCAAGAACCCAATTAAAGAAACATGGAAATTTAGGAGCTGATGTCAATTACTTTTGGCCTTCCCCTTTTACATAGATAATCCACAGGAAAAGCTATGTCTGTAAGTGCATAGATGAATAATAGCAAATTACGGCCTGAACTTTCCAGCACTCTGGTGGCAGGGCTGGAAAGCCATTGAAATCTCTGCTCACATCGTTGGGACTGGAAAATCCCACTGGTGTGAGGGATTGGAAGATCCCAGCCAACGTGTGGGTACAAGCAACAAACTCAACACCTCACACAAAGTGAAGCCTTGTCATTTGCCTCCGCTCAGTTTATTTGTTGTTCCAGTTGGTGGAAGGGAACTGATTCAGGAGCACTGCTGTCACCTTGTGGCTGAATGTAGCAACAGAAATAAAAACAGCATTGAGAATCACTGGAATCTGTAAAATAAGAATTTACACAGCTTGTCCTATTGCCCAAAAGCAAACAATGTTCCACATGATAGTATATCTCATGTAGCATTGCTCACAGGAAATCCAGGGCCCATTTCTTAGCTTGGTCCCAGGGCACCAGGCGACAGTGTCTAACATCATCATCATCATGAACAGGTAAAGATTTATGTATGATATGTAACTCTGCTACCCATACCTTAACTCGCTCCAAATCTCACTCAGCCAACATCCTTTGCATAGCTTCCCATCCCACAATACCTCAATTTTAAACTTGCTCCCACCGCTCCCCATCTCTGTAACCTCCTTTTGTCGTCCAACCCACTGAGACCTTGGCATTCTTCCAATTCTGGCCTCTTGTGTATCTCCAATTTTAACCATTCCATCATGGCCGGCTGTGCCGACAGCAGCCTAGGCCCTAATCTCTGGAATTCCTTCCCTAAATCTCTCCAACTCTCAATCACCCAGCTCTACTGAGATCGTCTGTAAAAGCTACCTTCTTTGAGAAATCATATCCTAGATTTCTTCCTTCTTCCTTAACTGAGGTTTCCCACTCACGGTGGTTGACAGGGTCCTCAATTGTGTTCGGCCCATCTCCCGCATCTCTGCCCTCGCACCTTCCTCTCCCTCCCAGAACCATGATAGGGTCCCCCTTGTCAGCCCACAAGCCTCCGCATTCAAAGGATCATCCTCCACCATTTCTGCCAACTCCAGCATGATTCCACCACCAAACACATCTTCCCTTCACCCGCACCCCCCACCCCCCCCACCCCGTCGGCATTCCGCAGGGATCGTTCCCACCGGGACACCCTGGTCCACTCCCCCATCACCTCAACCCCCTCCCACGGCACCTTCCCATGCAATTGCAGAAGGTGCAACACCTGTCCCTTTACTTCCCCCCTCCTCACTGTCCAAGCGCCCAAACACTCCTTTCAAGTGAAGCAGCACTTCACTTGCACTTCCCTCAATTTATTCTACTGCATTTGCTACTCCCAATTCAGTCTCCTCTACATTGCAGAGACCAAACACAGACTGGGTGACCGCTTTGCGGAACACCTTTGGTCTGTCCGCAAGCATGATCCAGACCTCCCTGTCGCTTGCCATTTCAACACACCACCCTGCTCTCTTGCCCACATGTCTGTCCTTGGCCGGCTGCAATGTTCCAGTGAAGCTCAACGCAAACTGGAGGAACAGCACCTCATCTTCCGACTAGGCACTTTACAGCCTTCCGGACTGAATATTGAGTTCAATAACTTCAGATCATGAACTCTCTCCTCCACCCTCACCCCCTTTTTGATCCCCTTTTTTCAAATATTTATTTTTAAATTTTTATATATACATTTTTCCCACCTATTTATATTATTATTATTTTAAAAAATGTATGTCCATTCATCGTTTTATCCCCACCGTTTAGCCTATTTTGATCCATGCTCCCACACCATCCCCTCCCCCTACTGCACCCCCACTAGGGCCATCTGTCACTTGCTCATCCTGCTTTCTACTCTTAATGTCACCATTCGCACCTCCTTTAGCCAGTATCACCACCATCAACACCCCTTCCACCTTTTGTTTTTGACGTCTTTCACAATCTCTCCTTTGCCTCCACTGGCCCTCTATCCAGCTCCAACTGTCCAACCCACCCCCCCCCCTTAAATAGTATATATTTCACCACATTTCTACTTCTTTTTAGTTCTGAAGAAGAGTCATTTGGGTTTGAAACGTCAACTCTGTCCTTCTCTCCACAGATGCTCTCAGACCTGCCGTGTCTTTCCAGCAATTTTTGTTTTTGTTGCAGGTTTCCAGCATCTGCAGTATTTTATTTATATCCTAGATTTGAACTGGTGTCAAATTTGTTGGATAATGCTCCTAGGAAGTGCCTTAGGCTTTTATTATTATGTTAAAGGCACTATATAGCTGCAAGCAGTTGTTAATGTAATTCTCTTTTGAAGTTGTGCAGGTTCATTTTTGTTGCTTTCATGTGGCTTTGGGTTGTTTTGCATTGACAGAGCTATTTAGCACACTGCAGAGTGAGATCTTAATGTGCAAATCCTGCTCCTGAACTCACTGGTTTGGGAATGGCACCCTCTGCAGGTACATTTGGCCTATTACACAAAACAGACCTAACTTGACTCTCTATTGAAATATCCACTGATGCAGCCCGTTGTCAACGTGTACTTAATATACCTTAATAACAAATAATTAGAATGTTTAAAAATATATTCCTGTCACAAATACTGGACTGAAATACCAATTTTTAAAATTGTTCATGGGATGTAAGTATCATTGGCAAGGACAGCCTGCTCCTAGTCGCCCTTGAGAAAGTGATGGTGAGTCACCTTCTTGGACCATTGCAGACCATATGGTGTGGGTACACCTGAGTCCAGGTATCATTCTGGTAAATCTATACTGCATTCTCTTCAAAGTCAATATATACATCTTAAGGTGTGGTGCTCAGAACTGCTCCAGTGGCTGGATTTAATGTTGACAGTGGGGGCTCCCCGCACCCCAGAAAAAGTTCCAGGGCTGAGTCCGCCTCCACTTAACCGGACTGCCCCACTTTACTCATTCAGGCGACTGCCCTTTAATTAGTATGAGGTGGCACTTCCCTCCACCTCCAGGAGGACATCCCACCTCACAATTGCTGTTGGACAATTGGAGGCTGCCAAGCAGGAGCGGTGGCCACTGCCGGGACTGCAGGTAGGGCAGGCACTGTGGTTCAGCGATTGACCCGGACATTCAGGTGGTCGCTGGGGGCAGGCTGACAGGCCCTAGTGAGAGGGGAGCAGGGCGCATGTTGGGCAGGGATGGGAGTGGTGGGGGGGGGAGCCAAAACTGTGGCCATCTGGCCCGGTGATTAGCACCATGGCCCAGGAAGGATGCAGCCCCCGACCTTTCACTGACCAGAAGCCCGGAGTGTTAAATCTGCCGGACTTTGGAAGTGGGCCTCTCCCGCTGCCTGTTATATCGGAACGGTGGTGGGATGAGGGCCTTAAATGGGCATTAATTCTCCATTTAAAAGGCCTCAATTGAGCCACAAGCGGACATCTCCCCCGTCGCCTGTAAAAGCGTGGCTGGGATATGGGTGGGTGGGCCAACAGTGGGTGCACTGCCAATGGGACGATGCCTTTACTGACAGGCCCACCGCCTGTTTACCCGCCCACAGGTGGCCCATAAAATTCAGCCCCGGATGTGCTGTAAAAAAAAGAGTCTGTGTAACTAAAACGAGACTGCTAACCTCCCCCCAACCACTCCCTTTTAGTCTAGTCCTTTAGATATAAAGGATAGCATCCCATTAGCTTTTTTCTTTATTTTCTTTAACTGTTCATGAGATTTTAATGATTTTGTACCTGGACCCCAACTCTATTTAGACCTCCACCGATCCTCGCTTTCTATTATTTAGAAAGTACCTTCTATCCTTTTTAGTCCAATGTGGCTGACCCCAAATTTTCCTACACTGAATCAGTTTGGCCTGTCCCTTTGCCCATTCACTTAATACATTAATGTCTCTTTGTAATGTTTGTGCTGATTTAATTACCCCTCACAAGTTTCTTTTCATCTTTGTAGCTTTTGCTCTCGGTTTTGCTGTTCTTTGCATCTTTACCGTTGGCCATGATCTGCGTTTTCTTTTTGCCCCCCCTGAAAATGTCAGGGCCAACGTTTCAATTGTAGAGCTTATATCACAACTGGAAGACCTTACAGCTGAACTGCCCCTAAAAAGGGAGTGGCAGTGGGGTGTTAAGGGAGCTACAAGTTGGAGGTGGAACAAAGGCAGTTCCAGGAGTCATTGCAGATCAACACAAAAGTCGATGACCCCCCCCCATAAAAATGCCACAACAGAACATTCCCACTTCAAGAACCAACATTACTCTGCAGCCTTGACATACCAACACACACAACCCTGGCCACCAACATTTCCCAGCAGAGAAGCAATGGGAGCTAGAGTTAAGGTCCAAAGCTACTGGTATCAATATTACTGCCAGAGGGCTGCAAAGTGTCTAAGAGAACAATGTGATGCTGCTCCTTTATACTCCAATTGTTCCTTAACCTTTGTTTAATACACTGACAAAGAATTGCTACCTCAGTTGCTGTAACTTGCGGGAAAGAGCAAACCTATGACCATCAATTTAAGGTGGTTACCAAGAAATCAAAGAGGAAATTCAGAAGAAACTTCTTTACTTCTTTACAAAGAGGAAATTCAGAAGAAACTCCAAGAGGATGTTGAGAACGTGGAACATGCTACCACAGGAAGTAGTTGAGGTGCACAGCATTGATGCAGATAAGACAAAGCTAGAATAAGGAAATGAGGGAGAAGGGAATAGAAGGTTATGCAGATGGAATTAGATAAGGAAGGATGGGAGGAGGCATGCACGGAGCTTAAATGCCAGTTTGGGCTGTGCTTGTGCTGTATGTTTTATTTAAACCTGTGTAACTTCAAGTGCAGTCTTTATCTCAGCCATTCATATGAATGAAATGAGATAATAAAGTTTGATTAACTATTTACAAAACTTGTGCGTTTTTTGTAACCCGTCATAAGCATGTTGGTAGCAGATTTTACCATTATGTTTCTGTTGTCTGACATATTGTCAGTAGCTTGAAGGCCAGGGCATCAATAAAGAAAAAGGTTGATCTCATTAGAGGAGAAATGTGTTTACCACTGCAATAATGCTCTACTTACTCAGCACAACTAAACAATTAACTCCTTTAGTTGATTTTCTATCGAAGGCAAACCTAACTTTTCTAAGATTAAATGCGATGTGCTGGGATTCGGATACAGTTAAGTGTTCTCCACTATAATGTAACTAAATATAAGAATTAGGATTGGCATTTATATAGCGCCTTTCACGACCTCTGGACCTCCCAAAGCATTTTCCAGTTGATGAAGTAATTTTGAAGTATAGTCACTGTTGTAATGTAGGAACCATGACATCCAATTTGCACACAGCAAGCTCCCAAAAACAGCAATGTATCGGTGATCCGATCATCTGTCTTTACGTGTTGGCAGAGGGTTACATATTGGCCGGCACAGCCTCTGACTCAAAGGTGAGAGCGTTACAACCGAGCCAAGCTGACAGCCAGCTAGCAAGTGTAATAAAAGCAAGGAAGTGCTTCTGTAATCACAGAGTGCAAATCAGCTTCCACTTCGTGGTATTCAGTTGTGGGCGCCCCATTTTAGGAAAGATATACTAACATTGGAGATCATCCAGCTTGATTAGTCCAGGGTGATATCATAGCTGGGTAGAATAGACCGGAGAAATGTGGTGCTGGATATTTTGTACCCACACCCGCCGCTGGCATGTTTGGAGGTGGGGGTGTGCGTAAAATGCAGCACAAGCCTTCTTGTCTTCCCCCGTCCTGTATCCCATTTTATGGTTGGTGGTGGTGGCATCACCCTTGGGCCTACTGGGGCCTTTAGGTGGCTAGTTAATGGCATCTTAGATGCCTCATCCTACCCCTGCTGGCATTTTATCCGTGGCGAGAGGACCCAGAGCTTTTATTGGGTCTGGCGTTGGGAAAAGTGAGGGGGTACCCTTCCTGGACCCATCAGTGGCACTCCCCCCCCCCCACCTGCGAAGGCCATTCTCCCACTTTAACCCTCCCCTGCCCCAGACTCCCAAGCCCAGCCTCCCATGTCCACTCAACCCCCTCACTGGGGCTGGCCAGACATGCCTTGCCAATACACTGGACTTACCATCAGTCTGGCCTCCATTAGCTTGTCTTTATCGGGGACTGGCTGTAGTTCAAGCAGTGGGCACTGCTTGAACTTGATGTTGCCGGGATTACAGATCTGCCGGCCAATCAGATTGGCCAGCAACTCTCTAAGGCGGAGCTTCCTCCCCAGAAGAGGGTGGAAGTCTCGCTCTGATCCAGTTAATGCCTAGCCAAAAGTAAAATGCTTTTTATGTTCAGGCTCTCAACTGACATTTCAGTCAATGGGTGGGTGGGGCTGGAGTGGGGGGTGGGGGGGGCGGGGGGCGGTGGGGGGGTAGGAGGGGTGGTGGTGGTGGTGGTGAGATGGTGAGGGATTGGCGGAGGGGGGGTGTGAGGTGGCAGGGAAAACATTGTTTCAGAAAAGCCAGCCCATGGTACTTGGAGATAAGAGGTGATATAGTTGAAGCATTCAAAATAGTTAAGGGAATAGAGAAAGGGAACATCTTTGCCTCCTGGCAAGCGAATCAAGAATAGAATTATAAGGAGGTAAAAGCAGATCTTTCTGACAACCCCTGAATAATCTCAATGTGTCAAATTTTAATCAAGAGTACCATGGCACAGGACTCTGCCTGTTGCTGTAACCCAGCACTAACCCCGATTTCCATTTCCAGTATTAGCATAATTTATTTTCACTGCGTTAGTTCCTGACAGTAGCATCACCCACTGTTGGAAGCCCAGCCGAGTGGTGGTGGTGGGGGGTGCAGTGGTGAGGATGGTTGCGGCAAAATCCAAATTGCCGCAGAATTTAGAGAGCTGCAGCAGTTTAATGGAGGCAAGCCACAAATGTTAAAAAAAAGACTTATTCCTGAATGCTTCCTGTAAGGAGAGGCTTCCTTTCCTGAGTGAAGAGTCTGAAAATATCTGGCTCCAGGCTAGAAGGACCCAGCTTTTAAAAGAAGGATGATATCAGAGCATCAAATGGTTATTAAGGTACTATAGATGGCTTTCATTAACCTTTGCCATTTAATGTAGAACTTACAGCACAGAAACAAGCCACTTGGATCAAGAGATTCATCTCACCTTATCAATAAATTCTTCTATCCTTTTCTATCTCATTGATCTATTTGGTTTCCTCTTTTATGCATCTGTATTATTTACCTCAGCTACTATATGTGGAAATGAGTTTCACATTCTCAACCCTATCTGGGTGAACAAGTTTCTCTTGAATTCTCCTCAATAAGGTCCCTCTTGTCCTCACTTTTCACCTACCAGCCTCCCCATTCAAAGGATCATCCTCCGCTATTTCCGCCAACTCCAGCATGATGTCACCGCCAAACACATTTTCACCTCAACTCACCCCCTGTCAGCATTCTGTAGGAACCATTCCCTCTGTGACACCCTTGGTCCACTCCTCCATCACCCCTAACTCCTCATCCGCTTCCCACGGCACCTTCCCATGCAGTCGCAGAAGGTGCAACACCTGCCCCTTTACCTCCGCCCATCTCACCGTCCAAGGGCCCAAACGCTCTGTGCAGATGAAGCAACACCTCACTTGCACCTCCTTCACTTTGGTCTATTGCATTCACTGCTCCTAATATGGTCTCCTCTACACTGGGGAGACTAAACACAGACTGGGTGAGCGCTTTGCAGAACACCTTCGCTCAGTCCACATGTATGACCCAGACCTTCCTATCACTTGCCATTTCAACACATTGCCCTGCTCTCATGCCCACATCTCTGACCTTGGCCTGCTGCATTGTTCCAGTGAAGCCTAATGCAAACTGGAGGAACAGCACCTCATCTTCCGATCAGGCACTTAACAGCCTTCTGGACTTAACATTGAGTTCAACATCTTCAGACCATGAACCTCTCCTCCATCAATACCCCTTTTTAATCTAATCAATATATCTATTTATTTATTTTCCTTTTTCCCCAACACACACCCCTGCCCCAAAAGGACGATCTGTCACTTGTTTTCATGTTGTCCTTTCACAGAGTGCTGACCCTTGTTCTGCTATTAATACATTCTGCTTTCTTACCTTTATGCCACTATCAGCACCTTCTTTAGACTTTAACATTACCTTTAAATTGCTTTTGTCTTGTGTCCACAACATCTTTGTCCAATTTCTCCTTTGCTCCCACCTATCCCTGGCCTTCTATCTTGCTCCACCTGCTCTACTCCCTCTTAAAGAGTATAAAATCCATCACATTTCTAATTCTCTTCAGCTCTGAAGAAGAATCGTATGGACTTGAAACGTTAACTCTGTTTCTTTCTCCAAAGATGCTGCCAGACCTGCTGAGTTTTTCCAGCATTTTCTGTGTTTCTGTATTCTTCTTAAAACACTTATCCTACTGTTCTAACCAAAACTGTGCACAGTATCAAGTGTGGTCCAATCAAGGTTCCATATCAGTTTAATATATGGAACCTTAAGATGGGTTTTGTTTTAGGGTCAGGACCCCGATGTCGGTTGACTTTATGGGGCGTGTCACATTGGTGTCAGCCACTTGATGTGGTTTCTCTAGGGATGGCTAATTGGTGGCCAGGGAGTGTTGAGTAAACTCAATGACTGAGCATCCATAGCTCTCTGGGGTGGGAAAATTCCAAAGATTCACTATTTTTTGAGTGAAGAAATTTCTCCTCATCTAAGTCCTGAATGGTTGACCCCTTATCCTGAAACTGTGATCCCCATGTTCCAAATCCTGCTACCAAGGGAAACATTTTCTCAAAATCTACCCTGTCAAACCCCATAAAAAATGTTCATGTTTCAATCAGATCACCCCTCATCCTTCTAAACTCCAGGGAATGTAACCTTAGTCTAATCAAACTGTCTTCATGTAGAATCCCCTCATTGCAGGAACCAGTCTAGTGAGCAATCGGTGCCCTCCCTCTACAGAAAGTATCCTTCTAGGGCAGGGACCCAGCTCCATCCACCTCCATTTGCATGTGGTGGGCAGGGGAGGAGCAACCACTGTCTGAATTTTCCATCAGCATTCCCTAATCAGGTATTGCTTCCTTGTATTCCTTATATTCTTTATCCCACCCTTCCACCAAACATAGGCAAAGGGTATCCCCAAAGGAGATCCATGAACTGAACATCACGTCGGTGGGGGGGAAGTGTGCAGACAGCTTGCCCACTCAGAAGCAAAGTTGTTGTAGAGCCGACCCACTTCATGGCAGCCTGCCCCCCAGCCATAACTCACTGTGGGCAGGCTAGACAAGGCCCAAGTGGGACTTCTATCCCTCACTGGTGAGAAAGTCCTGCCCTCAGGAGCTGTCATCCAACCTGATTGGCTAGCGGGTCCATCAGTCCCGGTGGCTGGGCACTGCTGGGCCTGCAAGAGGAGGAGGGTGAAGGCCCAGTGGAACCCTAGCAACAGGTAAAACTGGGGTCTTGAACAGGGAGGTTTTGAGCAGATCGGGGAGTAGGGCAGCTGGGTGGGGTTAAGGCTGCAGACGGTAGGACAAAGTTGGGGGGGGGGGGGGAGTTCTAATTAGGAGGCCACCCTCCCCTCTGATCAGCAAAAGAACAGCTCCCGAAGATAGAACCCCTCCCTCCAACTTCCATATTGAGCTTTGAGGAGATTACTTTAAAAATCGGGCTGCTCGCTCCCACCTGACTGCCCACGTTAAACATTTTTATGGCATGGGCAGCATATTATCAGGGTCAGTTGGCTTGCTGACAAGCTCAATTGACCTTTGATTATATATTTAAATATGGCAGGTGGGCTGCTGATCTCTGCGCCTACAACTCCCCCCCCCCTATATGGGGCTGAGCTTGGGGCTAGGTGGGAAGGTGGTGGGCTGGCCACCTTCTTACGTATCACCCTGCTGAAACCATGCCTGGTGGGGGCATGTAAATTGCAGCCCATATTTCTTTCTATTGACTATCTTGTGGGTCAATAAGAGGAAGCCCCAACACAACAGACACAAGTTTAATATTAACACAAGGAAAATTATTCAGTGACGCACAGTTTGCAATATTTTCCCTAGTGAATTTAGAGTGATATTTTAAATGACTGCCAACTAGATACAATGGTGGAGGAGTCATGTTTCAGATATACAAAGCCCTATTTAGACACCACCTGGAGTATTGCGAGCAGTTCTGGGCACCACACGTTAGGAAGCAAACATGAGCCTTGAAGGGAGCACAGCATGGATTTACCAGGGTGATACCTGGAACCCAATAGTCAGTTTACAAGGAGAGATTATGCAGACTATAGTTGTATTGCCCGAAATTCAAGGGCTGATTTGGTTGACATTTTCAAGATATTAAGGGAAGCAAATAGAGTTGATAGAGAGAAACTAATTCTGATCGTTGGCGAGTCTAAGATGAAGATTCGTAGGCAAAACATTAGAGTAAATGTTCCAGGAGTGAAATGAGGAAATGCTGTGACACGCAGAGTGGTTGGGCAGAATTTTCTGCCTGATGGGCGGGCGGGGAGCTGATCCCCGCCAGAGAAGTGAGCCACGCTGCCATTTTCCGTGAGCAGGCCAATTAAGGCTATGCGCTTCCTGTGTGGGTGGGGGGAATTCCCCTAAAGTGAGAGTGCGCTCTTTTGTGCATGCGCATGATCGAGTGCTCATCTTCCTGAAGCTAAGTGCTGCCTCAGGGAGATCGCTTACACTTTTAAAAGCGTTAAAAATAGAAAAAAAATCCTTAATATGTCCCCCTCATGTGACAATGCCACATGAGGTGGGACATGTTCAGTAATTACACTAAAACTTTATTAAACTTTTTAAATCCCTGCATGAAACCTCATCCCGCCGCTGGATGAGGTTTCATGTTTTTTCTCGTTGCCACCGGTGTTCTTGGCCTGGCCGCCAACCTTAAGGTTGGACGGGCAGGTCCTTTAATTGTTTCAGTGATCCTGTCAATGGCCTCAATTGGCCATTGACAGGTTCGCGGGCCCGCAGCTGATTTGGCTGTGCCCCCGCCTTCCTGAAAATTTAAATGGGGCGGGGGTCATTTTATGCATCGGCGAGTGGGTCCCACCCCCTGCTCGCCAACGGCAAAATTCAGCCCGTTGAATTTGGAACTCTCTTCCACAAAATGTAATTCACGCTGGATTAACTGCTAATTTTAAAACTGAGATTGGTGGATTTTTGTTAATATGGGGCAAAGGGACATGGTGCGGAATTTTATGCCAGTGGGAGTTTACAGTCCCGCCGAAGTCAATGAGGTTTAGGGTGACTCACCGCATCTTAAGGTCCTGTCCCCGTCGCAACAGGGCAGTAAAACTCTGACCCATGGAGTTAGGTCACAGATCAGCCATGATCTCATTGAACAATGGAACAGCCCGAGGTGCTTAGTGGCCACCTCCTGCTCCTATGTTTCTATGTTTCATTGTCGTGGAGGATATGGTGATATTGAAGTCATTAACTCAATTGTTCTTGCCTCAGATGCTGGCTGGCATTTCTTTTCTGTTTTATATTTCTTAGAATCCATAATTTGAGATAAAGTTAATGAACAGTGAGAAGTGGAGAAGTCAACCAAGGACAATCAGAAGGCATGCCATACTTGATAAATTCAATAGCATGAAAAGATAACCACTGGATAGATAAAGACACTGCAGCAGGTACAGTGCATATGGATTTTTAGAAGATATTAAACATGGGGATCTCACAAGGGGTTTATTATGTTGTAGGATAAAATGTAGCAGCGTGGGTAAAAGGGAAGAATAAGATGCTTTTATATAATGCCTTTCATAAGCTTAGGACCTCCAAAAGTGCTTAAGCCAATGAGGTATTTTTTGAAGTGTGGATGCTGTTGCAAGGTATCAAACCAGGTATTGGTTTGTGAAGGAATCCAGCTATAAAAAGGGATTGTAAAATTAACAGATTGAGGGGGATTATAAAATGAACAGATTGTTTTTCTGATTTGCCGATGAATTAGGATTTTAAACTTGAACGCAGGATTCAATTGCCCCACAAGGGTGGAATAAGTTCATAAACATGCTTGGCCATACTTATGTGCATAAAGATTCCAACATCCTGTGACATAGTTGTATTGTGTGTTATAATATTATAAAGGCACCAATCACTCATAAGGGATGGTGCAAACACATTGTGGGTTTATTTACTAATTCATGTGAACATTTATACATGGATAGAAAGCTTGAGGACATTAGAGCTGCAGAGCTGTGTGCTGTGTTCTGCTCCAGGCTGAAGTGAAACTGAGACTGGATCATAAGACATACTTCCCTGAAAGTGATGGTGTGCTGCTATCCCTTAAAGGCATATTACAACATCCCCCTTTCTTTTTAAAGATACTTTTTCTCCTTCCGATGAAGTATAACTATATACAATACATATTCAGGCTTAGTTACCATCACATAAATGTACAGAGCAGAAACTTTACAGTGCAGAAGGAGGCCATTCAGCCCATCAAGTCTGCTTTGGCTGTCTGAAAGAACATTCTACCTGGTTCCACTCCCCTGCCCCCTCCCTGTAACCTTGCATATTCTTTCTTAACTGGTGTGCCACGGCACACTAAGGCACCATGAAAGTCACCCTAGTATGCCGGAAAATCAGTATCAAACTTATTAATAGGAAATCCAATTTATGTTAATCTTGAGCTCGGAGGTCCCAATGAACCTCAGGCCTCTGGCACATGAACTGGCCGTGCACATGCACCATTCGGATCCTTTATGTTCATCAGGCCCATGCACGAAAACTGAGGGACAAGAGAGGGGAATAGGGAGTGGTCCCAAACCGAGAAGAGAAGAAAGAGCGAATTCCAAAAAGGAAAGAAGACAGGGGTCAGAAACAGGAACTAATAAAGTTAAGAAAAGGAGAAACAGAGTCCAATTAGAGAAAGGGTTGCGGGTGCAGGCCTTAAGTGAAGTGGGCTTGGGAGAAGCCCCAGTAGTTGAACAGACCTCAAAAGGAGCCCCGAAGATCCGAGAGGGCAAGCGAAGGTTGGTACCTCCATACTGCAGGGTGTTGGGGCAAGGGTACACCTTTGGAGCAATAGTGTTCTGCTTGGCATGGCCAAAGAGCTGAAATTGTGCTTGTAAGTTGAGGCTCAGGAGCATTTATTGTGTAGTGTGGTGTGTTTGAGCACAGCTTGCCAGTTAATGCACATGTATCTCACGCTTACCCTGAATGAACTTTTGGAATATAATATATGATATACACAGCCATGGATAAGTTCTTGAAGAATAGTGAAGAATCTCACTGATTCAAATGTGCTGAAACACTAGTACCTCAAGAGGAAAAAGTGAGGTTTTGTACACAGACAGTGCAGCAACAGCTCATGGCCTCTAGATTTTTGTGGACTGGTGATACCTCTTGCCCTGCTCCAGAATGCCTATATTGCAGGGAGATGCTCTCAAACGCTGCAAAGGTACCAAGTAAATTGAAATGCCATTTAAACACAAAACACCGTTCGCTCTCCAGCAAGGATACATGGGTACTTCAAGTGCTGAAAGAGCAAAACGTAGGACAAAATCAATGCATGATGGAGTGTGTGCGGGTCTCAGATAGTGCGCAGGAGGTGAGTTACCTGGTGGCTGAGCTCATAGCGAGGTTGAAGAAACCACACACCATTGCCGAAACCTTAATTTTGCCATCATGCAAAAGTATTGTGGGAATAAGGTTGGGAGGTGATGCCACCTAAAAAATTGACAAAGTCTCACTTTCTGATAATACAGTCAAACAGCGTATTGGCAAAACGTCAACTGATTTTGAGCAGGTGCTTCAAGAGAAATTAGAAATGAGTGGAAAATGTGCCCTGCCGATTGATGACTCCACAAATATTAGCGGACGCAGCCAGCTCTTAGCCAATGTCAAAGATTCCAGCAAAGAAAATTTCTTCTTTTGCAATGAATTACCCAGTCATGTGACCAGAGAGTTTACCCTTCGTGTCACAATTGCTTATCTGGAGGAAAACAATCTTAACTGGACCAAGTGCAATAGTATTTGCACTGATGGAGCAGCTTCCATGATGTGAAAAGTCAGAGCATCCATGAGTAAGGTGAAAGATCCTGACATCCAGGTCAGCCACTGTATCCTGCACTGTGAAGCCCTTATTGCCAAAAAATTCCCGCCTGAGTTAACTACAGTATTAGGCCCAAAAAGCGAAAATTGTGAATTATATAAAATTGCACCTTTTGAAATGCGCTTGTTTACTATTTTGTGTGAAGAGATGGGAGCCGAGTACCAGAGTTTACTTATGCGCACAGAAGTGCGATGGCCACCTCGGGGAAGGTCCCATGTTTATGATCTCTGTAATGCGCTGAAAGAGTTTTTGGCTCTGCATGAAACGCCACACAAAGATTTAATATACGATGATTCTCCTTTAATGCCTCTCACTTCCTCCAGATAAAAGGTGTGGCAATGGGTACCCGCATGGGCCCCAGCTATGCCTGTCTCTTTATGGGGTATGTGGAACATTCCTTGTTCCAGTCCTATTCCGGTCCCCTCCCACAACTCTTTCTCCGGTACATCAATGATTATTTCGGTGCTGCTTCATGCTCTCGTCGGGACCTGGATGATCCAGTTGGTTTACTTTCTTTTGAATTGTCAAAGAAGTTGTCAAAAGAACCAGAGGAATATGCAGAGCTCAGGGTGGATCATATACTGAAACTGAAATTTACAGACATGCCTCTAGACACAGAGATTAAACCCGCTGACAAGGGTGGTGCTGTTGTTGTCTGGAGCACTGACCTCTACTTCGTGGAGGCTGAGTGTCAACTCACAGACACTTCCTCCTACCTGTCCCTGGACCATGACCTCACCACTGAACAGCAAGCCATTGTTTCCAGGACTGTCACTGACCTCATCTCCTCTGGAGATCTTCCCTCCACAGCTTCCAACCTGATAGTCGCCCAACCTCGGACGGCCCGCTTCTACCTCCCACCCAAAATCTACAAACAGGATTGTACCGGCAGACCGATCGTGTCAGCCTGTTCCTGCCCCATGGAACTCATTTCTTGTTATCTTGACTCCCTTCTCTTTCCCCTTGTCCAGTCCCTTCCCACCTACATCCGTGATTCCTCTGACACCTTACGTCACATCAACAATTTCCAGTTCCCTGGCCCCAACCGCTTCCTCTTCACCATGGACGTCCAATCCCTCTACACCTCCATCCCCCACTAGGATGGTCTGAGGGACCTTAGCTTCTTCTTCGAACAATCCCCATCCACCACTACTCTTCTCCATCTGGCTAAACTTGTTCTCATGCTGAACAATTTCTCCTTTAACTCCTCTCACTTCCTCCAAATAAAAGGTGTGGCTATGGGTACCCGCATGGTCCCCAGCTATGCCTGTCTCTTTATGGGGTATGTGGAACATCCGTGTTCCAGTCCTATTCCGGTCCCCTCCCACAACTCTTTCTCCGGTACATCAATGATTATTTCGGTGCTGCTTCATGCTCTCGTCGGGACCTGGAAAAATGTATTAATTTTGCTTCCAATCTCAACCCTTCCATCATTTTCACATGGTCCATCTCTGACACTTCCCTTCTGTTCCTTGACCTCTCTGTCTCAATTTCTGGTGATAGACTGTCCACCAATATCCATTACAAGCCTACCAACTCCCACAGCTACCTCGACTACAGCTCCTCACACCCCGCTTCCTGTAAGGACTCCAACCCATTCTCTCAGTTCCTTCGCCTCTGTCACATCTGTTCTGATGATGCTGCCTTCAAAAACAGTTCATCTGACACGTCCTCCTTCTTCCTTAACCAAGGTTTTCCACCCACAGTGGTTGACAGGGCCCTCAACCATGTCCGGCCCATCTCCCCCACATCCGCCCTCACACCTTCTCCTCCCCCCCAGAAACATGATAGGGTCCCCCTTGTCCTCACTTATCACCCTACCAGCCTCCGCATTCAAAGGATCATCTTCTGCTATTTCTGCAAACTCCAGCACGATGCCACCACCAAACACATTTTCCCTTCACCCACCCCTGGCGGCATTCCTCCGTGACACTCTGGTCCACTCCCCCATCACCCCCTATTCCTCAACCCCCACCTGCGGCACCTCCCCATGCCCACGCAAAAGATGCAACACCTGCCCCTTCACTTCTTCTCTCCTCACCATCCAAGGGCCGAAATATTCCTTTCAAGTGAAGCAGCATTTCACTTGCATTTCCCCCAACTTAGTTTACTGCATTTGTTGCTCCCAATGTGGTCTCCTCTACATTGGAGAGACCAGACGCAGACTGGGTGACCGCTTTGCAGAACACCTGCGGTCTGTCCGCAAGAATGACCCAAACCTCCCTGTCACTTGCCATTTAACACTCCACCCTGCTCTTTTGCCCATATGTCTGTCCTTGACTTGCTGCATTGTTCCAGTGAAGCTCAACGCAAACTGGAGAAACAGCACCTCATCTTCCGACTAGGCACTTTACAGCCTTCCGGACTGAATATTGAGTTCAACAACTTTAGATCTTGAATTCCCTCCTCCATCCCCACCCCCTTTCTGTTTCTTCCCCCTTCCTTTTGTTTTTTCCAATAATTTATATAGATTTTTCTTTTCCCATCTATTTCTATTATTTTGAAATGTATACCTTTTATGCTCTTTTAGTCTTATTTCACCCCACCCCCACTAGAGCTATCTGTACCTTGCATGTCCTGCTATCCATTCTTAATTAGCACTTTCTTTTAGATAATATCACCACCTTCAACACCTCTTTGTTCTTTTGTCTGTGACATCTTTTGGTTATCTGCTCCTATCACTGCTTGCTTGTCCCTACAACCACCACCTCCCCACCACTTCTCTCCCCCCACCCCACCGCACCCCACCTTAAACCAGCTTATATTTCACTCCTCTCCTATTTTTACTTAGCTCAGTTGAAGGGTCATGAGGACTCGAAACGTCAACTTTGTTCTTCTCTGCCAATACTGCCAGACCTGCTGAGTTTTTCCAGGTATTTCTGTTTTTGCCTCTCGACACATTTTGGTTGCTTGCTTAACAAGAACATCCATCTATTTCTGATTGTGCGATAGCAGCACTCTTACCCTGTCTCACAACCTACGTGCGTGAGTTGGCGTTCTCAACATTGGCTGATGTAAAAAAACAAAAGGAGGGATTGCCTATCTGTGAAGCCAGACCCGCGAGTTGCGCTGTCAGCAGCTCCTCCCCAGATCAACAGACTCTGTTCACAGAGGCAGGCCCTGGCATCATTCTAATGTTTCCAGTAAGATGCTGCTCACAGTATTTCCTTCATTTGGTCTAATTCCTATACCTCTCATTCCAATATTTTGTTTAAGGAATGAAGAAAAACCGAACCTTTTTTTATTATGATACAAATATGAACTTTCACATTGAGAAACGCAGGCTTAAAAAAACTGAACCCTATTGAAATCTTTAATGGGAAACACTTTTAAATTGTATACATTTTCTATAAAATATATCATATTTGACATGCAACTGGTGATTGGGCTTTCATTTTAAACTGCTTAAAGTAATGAAAATTCTATAATATGAAGGATTGATGCGTTTTTAGGAGATCTGAGAGATAAACGGCTCTTGCTAGAGGGCAGATCAGTTGGAGACAACAGGAAGTGTGCCTCAATTTGTTTTATAGTATAAAGGTGTGCAGTGACAAAAAAGGTTGGGAGTCACTGCTCTAAGGTGTAGAGGTAATCTACTGGTCTTCCCAGACCTTTAATGATAACCTTGTCTGGAGTTTTCTTTGATTGCTCACAGTGATCTAAGGGATTGTCATTCTTGAATGTTGTCCCTGGTTGCATCTTGGATCTTGTCCTCGAAGCAATAGGACTTCATGGTGGTTGAGGAGGATAAAGTGATGGCATGCTGCTAAAGGCATATTATAAGTGTCCTCATCCTCTAGTATATTGTTTTCATCTCCTAACACAAGGCAGTTTCTGAAAAACAGGAACTTGCTCCTAAAAATCTTGGGCACGTCAAATCAGTAAAGCATTGACAATACAGATTTTGTAAATAATCATTGTAAGCTTACCACAATTTAACAATGGATGCCCCTAAATCACCTAACAGCAGAATCTGGGAAACTGAGTTCCAGTCTTAAAATGCAATTGTGTGGCTAGGAATTTACCACCATTTGCAACTCTCAACATTCTGTCAACTCCAAGAATGTTGACTAGCACATGCCCTCACAGCTTCTTGCTAGCTCAGCCTTTTATTAAGAAATAAATAATGTGGATTTTAACCAGAAATTTACAGCCTTATTTGAAAAATAGAAGGAGACAAACCTACTTGTCAAGAGTTAACACCCCCAAACGTAAAAAGAGATTAGTTATGCAGCTTAGAAACCATATTAATATTGCAGTCACTCAGTGAACCTTAAGATTCGTTGGACTCACTCCAGCGTGTCTCATGGTGAAGGTACTGCTCCTGTGGTTCAGCGAGTTCTCTCTTTAATTGAGACCGAGGTATCTTGTTAAGCTTTGAAGCTTCTTACACTGAGATTTAAGGTAATTACTACTTTAAATGTTGATGGACATCTTAAAAAATGTTCAGTTACAAATATTCAGACTTTAAGCTAGAATTCTCTTCAGGAAACAAGATGATACTTTCTTTTCTGGGAAATGTTAATGTTGTGATTTTTTTATTCTCTCCAGGGACGTGAACATCACTGGCAAGGTCAGCATTTGCTGCCCAATCCTAATTGCCCTTGAGCTGAATGGCTTGCTAGGCCATTTCAGGGGGCAGTTAAGAATCAAGTACATTGCTGTCAGTCTGGAGTCACATGTAGGCCAGGTAAGGATGGAAAATTTCCTTGCCTTGCATTGGTGAACCAAATGGATTTTTACAACAGTTATGGTCACCATTACTGAAACTAGCTTTGGATTCCAGTTTTATTAATTGCATTTAAATTCCAGTTTTATTAATTGACTTTAAATTCTACCAGTTACCATGGTGGGATTTGAACCCCTGTTCCCAAAGCATTAGCCTAGAAACTAAATTACTAGTCTAGTGATATTACCACCATGCCACCTCACCCCCTCCCCCTAGCTATCTTGCCTATTAAAAGTGAATTGCATGTTCAATTCTTGAATAAACTCATATAATTTAGAAAACATATTGTCTCATATAGTCTTCTGTATCCAAACTCAAGAACCCATCTCTGTACACTCTTCAGTGAGAGATACATTATTGAGGAGAAATGCCCGGGACCCTTATCATATCCAGGTTGTTATAACCTAGCTAAAACTTGTTAAAAAGGCTACCTGGAGACTAGTAATATTCTTTGGTGGCTTTTTTTCTTTGTGGAGAGTCAGATCAGTTCTTTAGGCCTATTTAAGTGTCAGTGAGGCCTGTCTTCCCCAATCTTAAGTGAGAGTGATCATCTGAGGAATACGCCTGATCCAGAATAGGCCCAAAAAGGGGCTAGGATTATAATCCACTTCAGGTTGATGGACAGGAAATAAATAATTTATTGAGCTGGTCCCCTGAAGCGACACTGGAATGCTTAGGGGACATGATCTACAGGTCTTGTAGCTATTTCAGTCTTTACATGCTTTTGCTATTGTTTATAACCAAAGTCTACTTCCAGTTTAAGAGGTACTGGCTGCCTTAAAGTGGCACTAGAGAAGCTTGATCGCCCATGTGCTCAACAGGTCCAAAGCCGTACCATGGGTAACATTGGCTACAACCCTCACTCATTATAAGGAGCTGGTAGCAATAATTTGCAATGATCCCTGGGACTATGTAAACAGACACATGGAGCGAATGCCTGTTCTCTGAGCCTCCCACCCCTCTGTACACTCACACATAGTGTACACTCCCCACTCCCTGTATGCTCCCCATTCCCTGTACACTCCCTATTTCCTGCATATTCTTCTCCTCCTGTACACTCCCAACCTGCTGCACAATCCCCAACAATGCCACAGTCAAATTTATTATCCATTCTCATCTAAGGAAAGTTGACTAGATTCCTCTGTGCCTGTGCTGCATCAAAAGATTTCACATTGAATTGTCATGCAGCATGCTGTGTATTGTAAGCCCAGTTGCTTTCAAACTGCACTAGTCACCCAACAGGCAACAAGCATGGCCAGAATTCCCTTCTCCTCGAGCTGAAGAAAAGCTGCAAGCGTTCGGAGAGCAGAGTGTCAAGGGAGCTCAAGGAGGCTCGGCTCCTGGGGTGTTAAGGCTTGGTGAGACTGAGGTCTGATGTTGGGGCTTACTTGAAAGTTTTGACATTGAATTTCCAGTTACAAGCTAGTGATCGTAAAATAACGTTCCCGTCTTTCCTTCCATATAAAACTTCTCCTTATCTGTAACCAGGGAGCTAACGTGTAGCAGTTAAATTGAAGGGTAATAAGAGTTCAAGGAATAGAGACCAGCAGATGGCAGTCTTGATACTATGGAGGCTCAGACTAAAATGTTTGTCTTCCTATTTCCACCACATAAAATGCAGTGAACCTGCATGAGGACATTATTGCCTTGCTTATAATTTAAAGAGAACAGAAATATTACTGTTCAGGGTTTATATTGGAGTGTGTGAGTGTCTGCTGCATCTCAGACAATTCTATTTTATTTGTTGCGTTGCATCTGGGCAGTTTTTCAGTGTAATTGGACTAAAAAAATGTAAATTTGCGGAAAGGTTTTATGTTAAGTCATTGAACAACACACGTAGAGAAAACACTAATTGGAAAGGAAGAAAATACAGGTTTAGAAATTTGTCTACAGAAATAACCCAGGACAAGCACAAAAGGCACCATTTCACGCCCCATATTCAGTCCCATTGGCCGGCAGGGAGTGGTTGCTTGCTGGGAGCACGTAGTGCAAATTTAAAAATGTGTTCCATGTGAATTTCTGTCCCTTAACAGGCAAGAACATTATGTAGAGGACAACCTGTGGTGTTCCAATAAGCATTCATTCCATTAAAATCAGCCCATGGACATAAAGTGAGGTCTTGTGGCAGAACTCCATTCCTAACAGCAATATGGGTCTACCTACAGCACATGGACTGCAGCAGTTCAAGAGGGCAGCTCATCACCAACTTCTCAAGGGTAACTAGGGATGGGCAATAAATGCTGGCCCAGCCAGCAACGTCCACATCCCATAACCAAATAAAAATAAAGTGGAGTTCAGATCCCACTCCAGGACTTGATGTCTGCAGAAGGTGCATCCATTACATGGCTAAACAGGCTGGTTGTCAACCTGCAAATCCTTTCAACTTGCCTAATACCAATAGTAAGAGCAAGAGAGATGCCTGGTCAGCCATGCTTGCTATGGGGTCATGCCCCTCAAGCTTTTGCTACAGGGTAATAACCTGTTGCATGGTAAATAAATGTAAGCTGGTGCTTTGTCTCATAGACACAGAAAGTCTTATATGTACAAACTTTGGTTAAAACTTGCATTTTATTTACATAATGCAGATACAGCCATATTGGAATAAGTGCTACACATGTCATGAAATAATGATTAAAATATTTACACATTTACTAGGGAATTAAAAAAATATATACATAGTTCTTGGGATTTGGGTAACACTAACAAAGGCAACATTTATCCTCTCTTTCCTCATGGTGCATCCTCATTGTCCAAGTATTGTTAATCATGGCACATGGCATGATATGACTACGGGACAAGATGAGGAGGCAAGTCAGAAGAACTCCCTCAGCCAGTACAGGGATTGAACCCACGGTTGGCATTGTTCTGCAATAGTCAGCAGATCTAACTGGCTCCTCCAACACCGTCTCCACCACATGGACTGCAGCGGCTGACATAGGTGGTGGGGGTTGCAGGTTTGGGATAGGATAACGTAGTCAGTATTTCAATTGCTTTGCTCTGCAGAGCTTGAATGCCTTTCTCTTAGACCAGAGTCGAAAAAGAAAATGACAAATTTGTCTTTGTGTTCATCCAGGTCAGCATTTAGTGAAGAATCAAATAACAATCTGCCACTGGTTGGTATCAACTGCTGTCCCATGCTGTTAGAAACAATGAACATAATCAAACTCAGAGATAAAAACAAAAAAACTGCAGATGCTGGAAATCCAAAACAAAAACAAAAACAGAATTACCTGGAAAAACTCAGCAGGTCTGGCAGCATCGGCGGAGAAGAAAAGAGTTGACGTTTCGAGTCCTCATGACCCTTCGACAGAACTTGAGTTCGAGTCCAAGAAAGAGTTGAAATATAAGCTGGTTTAAGGTGTGTGTGTGGGGGGCGGAGAGAGAGAGAGAGGTGGAGGGGGGTGGGGTGTGGTTGTACGGACAAACAAGCAGTGATAGAAGCAGATCATCAAAAGATGTCAACAACAATAGTACAAAAGAACACATAGGTGTTAAAGTTAAAGTTGGTGATATTATCTAAACGAATGTGCTAATTAAGAATGGATGGTAGGGCACTCAAAGTATAGCTCTAGTGGGGGTGTTTTTTTTAAAAAATAATGGAAATAGGTGGGAAAAGGAAAATCTTAATAATTTATTGGAAAAAAAAGGAAGGGGGAAACAGAAAGGGAGTGGGGATTGGGGTTTGAGCTCACGACCTAAAGTTGTTGAATTCAATATTCAGTCCGGAAGGCTGTAAAGTGCCTAGTCGGAAGATGAGGTGTTGTTCCTCCAGTTTGCGTTGGGCTTCACTGGAACAATGCAGCAAGCCAAGGACAGACATGTGGGCAAGAGAGCAGGGTGGAGTGTTAAAATGGCAAGCGACAGGGAGGTTTGGGTCATTCTTGCAGACAGACCGCAGGTGTTCTGCAAAGCAGTCGCCCAGTTTACGTTTGGTCTCTCCAATGTAGAGGAGACCACATTGGGAGCAACGAATGCAGTAGACTAAGTTGGGGGAAATGCAAGTGAAATGCTGCTTCACTTGAAAGGAGTGTTTGGGTCCTTGGACGGTGAGGAGAGAGGAAGTGAAGGGGCAGGTGTTGCATCTTTTGCGTGGGCATGGGGTGGTGCCATAGGAGGGGGTTGAGGAGTAGGGGGTGATGGAGGAGAGGACCAAGGTGTCCCGGAGGGAGAAATCTCTACGGAGTGCCGATAGGGGGGGTGGAGGGAAGATTTGTTTGGTGGTGGCATCATGCTGGAGTTGGCGGAAATGGCGGAGGATGATCCTTTGAATGCGGAGGCTGATGGGGTGATAAGTGAGGACAAGGGGGACCCTATCATGTTTCTGGGAGGGAGGAGAAGGCGTGAGGGCGGATGCGCGGGAGATGGGCCGGACACGGTTGAGGGCCCTGTCAACGACCGTGGGTGGAAAACCTCGGTTAAGGAAGAAGGTGGACATGTCAGAGGAACTGTTTTTGAAGGTAGCATCATCGGAACAGATGCGATGGAGGCGAAGGAACTGAGAGAATGGGATGGAGTCCTTACAGGAAGCGGGTGTGAGGAGCTGTAGTCGAGATAGCTGTGGGAGTCGGTGGGTTTGTAATGGATATTGGTGGACAGTCTATCACCAGAGATTTAGACAGAGAGGTCAAGGAAGGGAAGGGAAGTGTCAGAGATGGAACATGTGAAAATGATGGAGGGGTGGAGATTGGAAGCAAAATTAATAAATTTTTCCAAGTCCCGATGAGAGCATGAAGCGGCACCAAAGTATTCATCGATGTACCGGAGAAAGAGTTGTGGAAGGGGGCCGGAGTAGGACTGGAACAAGGAATGTTCCACATACCCCATAAAGAGACAGGCATAGCTGGGGCCCATGCGGGTACCCATAGCCACACCTTTTATTTGGAGGAAGTGAGAGGAGTTGAAGGAGAAATTGTTCAGTGTGAGAACAAGTTCAGCCAGACGGAGGAGAGTAGTGGTGGATGGGGATTGGTCGGGCCTCTGTTCGAGGAAGAAGCTAAGGGCCCTCAGACCATCCTGGTGGGGGATGGAGGTGTAGAGGGATCGGACGTCCATGGTGAAGAGGAAGCGGTTGGGGCCAGGGAACTGGAAATTGTTGATGTGACGTAAGGTGCCAGAGGAATCACGGATGTAGGTGGGAAGGGACTGGACAAGGGGAGAGAGAAGGGAGTCAAGATAACGAGAAATGAGTTCTGTGGGGCAGGAGCAAGCTGAGATGATCGGTCTACCGGGGCAGTTCTGTTTGTGGATTTTGGGTAGGAGATAGAAGCGGGCCGTCCAAGGTTGGGCGACTATGAGGTTGGAAGCTGTGGGAAGGAGATCCCCAGAGGAGATGAGGTCAGTGACAGTCCTGGAAACAATGGCTTGATGTTCAGTGGTCATACCCTTACGCCCTCACCTCAATGAATTTCGGGCTCGGCATGATGCTGAACTCTTCTTCCGCCGTCTTCGTCTCCGGGCTCACTTCTTTGGGCAGGAGTCCTCTCCCAGTTCAACGGATCCTTTTACCCATCTCCAATATTCTCCCTCCACCTGGACCCCTCCCTCTGGATTCTTACCTTCTCTTGATCTTTTCATTGAGAACTGTCGGCGCGACATTAGTCGTCTCAATTTCTCTGCTCCTCTCACCCATTCTAACCTGTCTCTCTCTGAACTTACTGCACTCTATTCTCTCAGGTCCAACCCTGACATTGTCATCAAACCCGCTGACAAGGGTGGTGCTGTTGTTGTCTGGAGCACTGACCTCTACCTCGCGGAGGCTGAGCATCAACTCGCAGACACTTCCTCCTACCTCTCCCTGGACCATGACCCCACCACTGAACATCAAGCCATTGTTTCCAGGACTGTCACTGACCTCATCTCCTCTGGAGATCTTCCCTCCACATCTTCCAACCTGATAGTCGCCCAACCTCGGACGGCCCGCTTCTATCTCCTACCCAAAATCCACAAGCAGAACTGCCCCGGCCGCAAGAATGACCCAAACCTCCCTGTCGCTTGCCATTTTAACACTCCACCCTGCTCTCTTGCCCACATGTCTGTCCTTGGCTTGCTGCATTGTTCCGGTGAAGCCCAACGCAAACTGGAGGAACAACACCTCATCTTCCGAAAAGGCACTTTACAGCCTTCCGGACTGAATATTGAATTCAACAACTTTAGGTCGTGTGCTCCCTCCCCCATCCCCACCCCCCTTCTGTTTCCCCCTTCCTTTTTTTTCCAATAAATTGTAAAGATTTTCCTTTTCCCACCTATTTCCATTATTTTTTTAAAAAAAACACCCCCACTAGAGCTATACTTTGAGTGCCCTACCATCCATTCTTAATTAGCACATTCGTTTAGATAATATCACCAACTTTAACTTTAACACCTATGTGTTCTTTTGTACTATTGTTGTTGACAACTTTTGATGATCTGCTTCTATCACTGCTTGTTTGTCCGTACAACCACACCCCCCCATCCACCTCACTCTCTCTCTCTCTCTCCGCCCCCTACACACACACCTTGAACCAGCTTATATTTCAACTCTTTCTTGGACTCGAACTCAAGTTCTGTCGAAGGGTCATGAGGACTCGAAACGTCAACTCTTTTCTTCTCCGCCGATGCTGCCAGACCTGCTGTGTTTTTTCAGGTAATTCTGTTTTTGTTTTTGTTATAATCAAACTCCTGTCCAGCGGCAAAGCTCCAGGAGCTGATGCTATTCGTGCTGAGGTCTACAAAGCTGGAACTTAGTGCCTGGTCAAGAAGTTGAACTCTTTCAGTCTATGTGGGAGCAAGGAACCATCCTGCAAGAAAACAAAGATGCCTCCAATGTCCAACTGTACAAGTGGAAAAGAACTTGCCAATCTCATGACAATCATAGAGGAATCACTCCTCTCCATTGCTGGCAAAATCTTTGTCAGAATCCTTCTGAACCACTTAGTGCAACATGACTAACAAGGGAGTCAAAGATTATTGGGGATAGGTGGAATGTGGAGTTGAGGCCACAATTGGATCAGCTATAATCTCATTGAATGGCATAGCAGGCTTGAGGGGCCGAATGGCCTACTTCCGCTCCTAATTTGCATGTTTGTATGCTCGTATGTATGTATGCATGCCACAATAGCTAAATCCCTCTGCTGGGATCTGACTGTTCAAACCATAATTATTTGTTCAAAATCCTTTGAACAGATAATGAACCAGGAAAGCATTGTTAAAAATGAGCTGTAACTCTCTTAAATATATCAGTTTAACTTGCACTCTCAGCATTCAAACAAAGATGACACAGGTAGAATAAATCCGCGCCTACTACAAATTGGTAGCTTTGGCCTGAAATCTTGACCATTTGAACATGTTAACATTAGCAAAGCAATGCTGCTGGATACAGCTCCCGATTCAAGTATGTGAAACTATGTGGACCAACACATTCATCAACTTTACATCTCTCCTACAACTTGCAGAATCAGTGAACAGTGACTGACCCGAATCCTGTCTGTGCCATGCTCAGCAAGGAGGAAGCTGATGAATAATCTAACATAGCCAAAAATGTCACGCTGCACTCAAAAACAGCCAACGATAAATGTCAACAGGTCTCAAAAGCATCAATGTCCAGATGGCACATTCAGTTTTTTTTTGTTGGATTTGGTCCATGATTGAAGTAACATCCTCCTCACATTTTATTCGTAAAACACTTCAGGCTCAATGTCAGGGAGCAGATCGCATCCATCTGCTCTCTGTGCATATGCATTGCAAAATTAGGCCTTTTGGCTGATATGGTTCAACATTGAGGTCACGCATTTTCAATGCGGAACTTCTGCTTGGTTACCACAGTTACAGAGACTCTGCTGTGGGACTGGCAACCCGGGTTAGCTTCTACCTAAAGGCAGGATGCAGCTGGTTAGCATGGTGCAATGGAGAGCGAGAGCAGGCAGCACATCTGTGCTCTCAAACCATTTACAGTGAGGCTGATTCTCTGGATGGTGAGATGACTAATTATCCAGCCCCCACTCACTCCCTTCCAAGAAGGCAAAGTGTAGTTCTACAGAGCAGCATGATTGTCCACTGTGTGCAGTAACTAGCTCAAAAATCAGCTCCAGTTCCCACAAACAGTGTTATGCAGATGGTGAGGCTTTCTGTGATCATGGAAAAGCTTAAGTGACTCAACTGTTCTTTGGAGTTTAATGTTTTCGGGGCAAACTTTTTGAGGTGTTTTGCTGCTGCCAGTTTCTCACACAGCAACGTGCATTGTAAATTCATCATTCTTGACGCAATTAAAGCCTTGGTAGTGATGTATATTGTAAAATGTACCCAGCTTTTGGCAAAATAATGGTCATGTAGGACAGTGTGTTGTTAGTCTTAGAATTCGTTCAAAGACCATCCAGACAATAACAGTAAGATATTACCTCCATTTAAACCATTCAAAACCCATTCAAACATTCAAAATATCTTCCCCTTATCTTAATAAACATGCTGGCCATTAGCAATTCATGTTGAAATTATGCCAGTTTGAATTGGGGGGGTGGGTTTTGAAGGAAAAGGGTGACCTATTAATAAATAGACACTTCATCTCATTTGCTTTCCTTTGCTTGACATCTCACTCCCCTTTAAATATAGCCTCTGCCGGGCAAGATTATGATTTTTAACAAGTATTTCCTCATTGAAGAAGCGACTGCACAAAAATGAAAAGATAAAACAGTTCAGATGTCAAAAACAAGTGTGGCTGCAAGTGCAACTGCGAGGTCAATAGTGTAATTTTTGCATATTGAAATGCCAAATGATCACTCTGATGAAGTGAATGGCATTGTGCCCAAGGCTGAAAATCCCTCTTCTCCAGCCTTGGAAAAGCATCCACCACTGCAACAGAATGACAATAACTTGAATTTATACAATGCCTCAAACAGAGAAAAATATCCCAAGGTTCTTCATAGATGTGAGGAGAATGGACATTAAGCCAGACAAAATGGTTAGTAGGGATCAGCAAAAGTTTAGTCAAAAGCATTGGAACTTTCAATAGATCAAGCAATGATCTATATATTGACATATATAGTTGAGGAAAGCCTTGTCTGCATTGTTTAATTGTTGTTTCTGTCTACCTGAGAAATCCAACTATGCTGTTCAATACTTCAATTGTTCCTTGTTTGATTATATGTGTCTCTTGACTGTTCTATGCTCACAGTGCTTGACTAGTTAAGCTTTGGTTTGGACTCAGAGAAAAGTATACAAACTATGAAGAGCTGCTGGTGGGAACTGGAAGCTAGGACTGGATGCATGGAGCAGACATTTTAAAGCAGCGTGAATAAAATCTGATCCACACATAGAAGAAAAATACGTTGTTGTATATTTTATATCTTGGAGCTGGGATGACGCTAGTTTCTATATTAGATGTGGGAGCTAACCCCTTCTGGCAGGCGGTGGGACAGTGGTGGCTAATTAACAGGCCACTGCCAGTGCTGCTGTCCAGTTGAGGATGTTGTCCCACACCCTGGCCAAGGTGCTGAGGCTGAAGCATGTAGGAGAGGGTGCCTCAATGCCAAGGCGCCCTCGAAGATGGATAAGTCTTTTTTGAGGAAGCCGGGATGAGGCAGCCAGGCAGGGGGAATGGCACTTGGGGGGTGGAGGGGGGGGGGTGGTGGAGGGGGGTGGCGGGGGTGGTGTGGGAGGGGGGGGGGGTGGGGGGGGGGGGCGGCGGGGGGTGGCGGGTGTGTTGTTACTCCAGTGGTGCCACCTTGGGCACTTTGGGCACTGGGGCTGCTGGGATGCCCCTCTGTAGGACATGGGAATACCCGTCCAGTAGGACCTTTCCCCCGGGGGAACCTACCTGGATGCCCCCAGCTTTCATCTGGAAATCTCAATGACCTTTTTGCTTTTTCTGTTTTTGTTTTTATTTCAGATTTGCAACATCCACAGTAGAGGGAGGAATGCTGATGTAGCGGTCATGTCACTGGACTAGTAATCCTGAGACCCAGGCTACTGTTCTGGAGACCTGGGTTCAAATCTCACTATGACAGCCAATTAAATTTGAATTCAGTTAATAAATAAAAAATCTGGAATCAAAAGCTAGTCTCAGTAATGGTGACTATGAAACTATCATCGATTGTTGTAAAAACACACCTGGTTCACTAATGTCATTTAGGGAAGGAAATCTTTACCTGGTCTGCTCTACATATGACTCCGGACCTACAGTAACGTGGTTGACTCTTAATGCCCTCTTGAATGGCCCAGCAAGCCACTCAGTCCAAAGGCAATTAGGGATGAGCAACAAATGCTTGTCTTGTGAGCGACAGACACATCCTATGAAAGAATTTTAACAATTGCTTTCATTTCCTTTCTTGCACCAGCAGTGGCCTTCCCTTTCCATCTTCATACTACTTCATCTTTCTCATTATTCCTTCCTCTCCACTGATTCTTAGCAGTCTTAACAATGTGCAGTGGACTGTAGTATCCACTTATTTAGCATTTAGCCTCATCAAAATATCTATAAGATGACAATTAAAGAAACAGTTATGACTAACTGTTGTTGGCTTCCCTCCATCTGGATGAAGTTTATGTGCTTATCTCTCAGCTTCTCACTTTGGACATGATAGTCTGGGGGATCACTGTTCACACTGACCATTCGAGAGAGTGTGTCAAGTTTCTACTGTGTTAGTCTGCATGGTGCCTTGGAAGCTTATTATATCACATGCTGTAGGTTGCCTTGCAAGTCAAGTTAGCTTGCATGATAACAGTTAGATTCAGTATCCATCGCAGTATTACGTAAGAAGTGAAAGGGAATGTGTTACCAGGGAGCAGGTTGTATTAGGCTTGGGGCAGGATTGTCAGGTCATCGATCAGGCGCAGTGGTGGGCCCCGGAGCAGCTGGGAAATAGTCTGCTGCTCACAATCGGCCCCTGACCGCGATTTCACGCTGGCTGGCCAATTAACAGCCAACCAGTGTGAGCGGCGCGCTGAAAGACTCAGTGCTGCTGGGGTGGGGGGTGAGAGGAGGGCTAGTGTTGAAGTCTGCGCAGGCGCAGGGGAACACACAATGAGAACTCCCTAAAGGCCGCAGGGAGCTGCCTGAGGAAGCTGAAGAATTTTAAATACAAAAATAAAGAGTGTGAGGTTCTGAAAAATATGCCCCCGCATCAGACTCCCTCACATGAACATATAGTTGCAGAAGTTTTCACTCGGTGGGTGGGCATGTGCGTACCTGGCCCGCTCGAGTGTGAAACGACGCAAGTTGCTGTCAGTCGAGCGCGCTGACATCAACACGCAGTCGCACAATGGTTCGGTCAGCAGGCATAGGCCAGAGCCGGCAGTGCGCCCGTCGATAATTAAAAGGCCTGTTAAGGCCATTGAATAATCGATTAAATGTTCCACTGCTCGTCCAACCTAACAGTTGGCGGGCAGGCGAAAAGGAGAAGAGGCCTTTGCATGTTTTTGGAAAATGCATCCACGGAAGGGGTGAGGTTTCCAAAAGCAAATACAAATAAAAGTTTTGTAAATGAATTAATAACGTGCCCCCTGCTCATGGGACAGAGTCACAAGAGGGGGCATGTTTTATTACATGTTTATTTTCTTTATTATTTTTTTCTTATTATCTCTTCACCCCACTGAGACAGCTCCGTGCCTCAGGGAGATTATGCAGCGCTCACTCGTGCGCGAAGTTCAAGCTCGGCCCACTCCCCCTCCGCTCCCCCTCCCTCTACACACACACAGACAGCGCTCAGCACTGCGGCTCACGTTTCACACTGGCCAGGCCTTAATTGGGCCACCAGCATGAAATCGCACTGTGATACCGATCGCAGGCAGCTTCCAGACCAACCCTGTCCGCTCCCGCCGAGCCCGCCCCTCAAACGGCAAAATTCTGCACATGGAGTATAAAAATTATATCAAAGCATTTTTTTTTTAAATTGCTATCGGAAACCTCATCCTGCCCGTGGATTTGGTTTCCTCAAAAATGCAGAGACCACCTGAGCAATTCGCTCGCCCGCCAACCATAAGGAAGGGTTGTGAAAACTCACCATTGATTGCTACTTTAATGGCCTTAATAAGCCTCTTAGTTGTCGGTGGGCAGGCTGCCAACTCACATGTGTCCGCCGACCGAAATATCGTGCGAGTGCGCAATGACGTCAGGACGCTCGCCTGACATCAGCGCGCGCTATTTCACACCCGATCGGATGGGGCACGTGCCCGCCCAGAGGGAGTAAAATCTGCCCTGGGTACTGTGAAATGTGACAGGATTAATTAATGACCTCAGAGTAAAGACACTCCGAGGTGACATTGACCATTTTATCTTTTAATTTTACATCCAGATTGAAAGGAAGACAGGTGGGTCTAAGCTGAGCATTGTAAAATTAAATTAGGGCAACAATGTGGGCATGAAAGCCAAACTAGCTGAAGTGAGTTGGGATACTAGGCTAGGGGATCGATCAATAGAGAAGCAGTGGCAGACATTTAAGGGGATATTTCAGAATACTCAAAATAAATATATTACTACTATACAGAAAAATTCTAAGGGGAGGACCCACTATCTGTGGTTAACTAAAGAAATTAGGGAAATCATCAAACTTAAGGAAAAAGCATATACCTGTGCAAAGATGAGTGGCAGGTCAGATGGTTGATCAGGACATTAAGAACGGCAGAGAATAACCAAAAGATCAGTCAGGAGAAAGAAATTAGAGCGTGAGAGAAAGCTGGCTAGAAATGTAAGAACAGATTGCAAGAGTTTCTGCAGGTATTTAAAAAGGAAAAGTGTAAGTGAAGTGAGTGTTGGTTCTCTAGACAGTGAGAATGGAGAGTTAATAGTCCCTAATAAGGAAGTGGGGGATGAAATGAGCAACTATTTTACTCTTGTCTTCACCGTAGAGGATGCAAAAAACATTCCAGTAATAGCTGTACATCGGGTGTAGAAGGAACAGAGGAACCTGGTGAAATTACAATCACTAGGGAAGCGGTACTGAGCAAACTGATGGAGCTGCGGGCAGACAAGTCTCCGGGTCCTGAAGGGCTTCATCCTAGGGTCTTAAATGAGGTGGCTAACAAGGTAGTAGGTGCATTGGTGTTAATTTTCCAAAATTCCCTCGATTCTGGAATGACTCCATCAGACTGGAAAGTAGCAAATATAACCCCTCTATTCGAGAAGGAAGGAAGGAAGGAAACAGGAACCTATAGGCCAGTTAGCTTGACATTTGTTGTGGAAAAGGTGTTGGAATTGGTCATTAAGGAGATTATAGCTGGGCACTTAGAGAAACTCAAGGTAACTGGGAAAAGTCAGCATGGTTTTGTGAAAAGGAAATCATGTTTAACTAATTATTTGGAGTTCTTTGAAGGAGTGACAAGCACTATGGATAAAGGGGAGCCTGTAGATGTGCTGTACTTGGACTTCCAGAAGGCATTTGACAAGATGCCACAGCAAGATTTATGGTACAAAGTAGGAGATCATGATGTAGCGGATAACATAATAGCATGGATAGAAAATTGGCTAGCTGGCAGAAAACAGAGTATACATAAATAGATCTTTTCCTGATTGGCAGGATGCGACAAGTGGAGTCCCACGGGGGCCTGTGCTGGGGATTCAGCTTTTTGCAGTTTATATCAATGATTTACATGAGGGGAGAAAAGGCATGGTAGCTAAATTTGCAGATGACACAAAGGTAGGTAGGAAAGTATGTTCCAAATGGATATAGATAGGTTGAGTGAGTGGGAAAAAGTTTGGCAGATGGTGTACAATGTGGTAAAATTTGAAGTTGTTCACTTTGGCAGGAAGAATAAAAAAGCAGAGAATTACTTAAATCGAGAACAGCTGCAGAATTCTGAGATGCAGAGGGATCTAGGTGTTCTAGTGCATGAGTCACAAAAAGTGAATATGCAGGTACAACAAATAATTAAGAGGGCTAATTTAAAAAAAAAATTCATGGGATGTGAGCATCACTGGATTTATTGCCCATCCCTAAATGCCCTTGAGAGCTGAATGGCTTGCTAGGCCATTTCAGAGTCAACCACATTGCTGTGGGTCTGGAGTCACATGTAGGCTGGACCAGGTAAGGACAGTAGATTGTCTCCCGTAAAGGACACTAGCAAACCAGACGGGTTTTTACAACAATGGTTTCATGGCCATCATTAGACTTTTAATTCCAGGTTTTTATTCAATTCAAATTCCACCATCTGCCAGAGTGGGATTCAAATCTGGGTCCCTAGAGCATTACGCTGGGTCTCTGGGATACTAGTCCAGCAACAATATCACCACGCCATCACTTCTCCTTAATGTAATGGTATCCTTTATTGCAAGACAAATTGAACATAAAGGTAAAGATATTATGCTTCATTTATACAGCGCATTGGTGAAACCACATCTCAGATACTGTGTATGGTTTTGGTCTCCATATTTAAGGGTAATGTACATGCGTTGGATGCATTTCAGAGGAGGTTTACTAGACTGGTACCTGGGATGAGCATATTGTTTTATGAGGAAAGGTTGGACAGACTGGGCTTGGTTCCACTGAGGATTAGAAGAGTGAGGGGTGACTTTATTGGAGATATAAGATCCTGAATTTTCTTGACAAGGTGGACATGAACAGGGTGTTTCTTGTTATGGGCGAGCCCAGAACTAGGGGGCACTGTTTTAAAATTAGGAGTCGCCCTTTTAGGACAGAGCTGAAGAGAATTTGTTTCTCTCAGAGGGTCGTGCGACTTTGGAACTCTCTGCCTCAGAAGGCAGTGGAGGCAGGGTCATTAAATATTTTTAAGGCGGAGGTAGATATGGTTGGTATGTAAGAGAATCAAACTTTATCAGGGTAGATGGGAATGTGGAATTTGAAACGCAAACAGATCTTATTAAATGGTGGAGTTGGCTCCTGGGGTCAATGGCCTTCTTATGCTCCTTACTCATGTGTTCGAATGTTACAATCTCCATGGGGAAACCATAAACCATATGATCAAATTTACTGAATAACCCCTAGATGAAGAAATTCCAGCAAGTTTCCACATTTTGTAGCTTTTCCTTTAAAATGGATCATAACCAACACAAATTACTTATGAATTAACAGGCAAATAATACTGCAAATAAAAAGTCAATTTCACTTTAAATAGTAAATATATCTTATGCAACCACAAGCACCTACATCACTCCCTGCATAAATATAGCAGTACATGGCTATACAATATGTCGTTCTTTATTCACACAGGGTAGGTCAGGAGAGCTATCGAGCAACAGCTTTCACTTTCAAGTTTCATGGGAGTGATTATCATCAGCAAGGCACACTTCTTCACCTTCTCTCTCCCTCAGATTATGACAGTCCTAATGTTGTAGCTTTCCAAAGTTCCTTTTCAACTGACTGACCAATAACACCCCAGTTCATAGCTTGGCCACTTCTGGGAAAACACCCCGCTCTTTAGTGTCTCTGAGCTATTCACACAGCTTTCCAGGTTTTAGGCTCTTTTAGCCAGCTCACGCAGTACCTCCAAGATTTCATGTCTCCTTTTCTGTCAAACAGAAAAACTGACCTCTTCCTGAGACGGATTTGCTTCTTCTCACAAGAATTTTCCATGTTCCTCTTTCTGTCTCTGTCTGCTTTCTCTTTGTATCTTCCAGCTGCATGGCTTTCTATCTTAACTTCCTTCCTATTGCTACTGCTTCCAGGTCACGAGTTTCTAGGTCACATGGACCAGTATTTTTTATTATCCAAGACATTTACAATTGCTCCCCTCACAATTGATGCAATTCTTAAAAGCCCTTTTCAAATACTCTTGAAAATCCATTACAGATTCCACAAACCTTTTAAAGAATTTACAAATTATCCTTACTGTACTCCTGCTGGGTCATAGATAATCACACATATGAGAGACATGGATTTCAGATACAAGTGAAAAGTTTTATTAGTGTAGTATTCAATTGTTCTGTGTTTGATTAT
Organism: Carcharodon carcharias; assembly: GCF_017639515.1. Lineage (NCBI taxonomy): Eukaryota > Metazoa > Chordata > Chondrichthyes > Lamniformes > Lamnidae > Carcharodon > Carcharodon carcharias. The sequence continues at coordinate 153,840,070 of NC_054477.1, forward strand.
ATGACTCTGTTTATTATTGATGCTCACTGTGCTTGATTCATAAAGTCTGGGTGTGGACACAGAAAAATAAACAAAGCTGTAGAAAGAGTTGAAAGCCTGAGCTAGATGCATAGGGCAGGATTTTCCGGTTGTTGGGTGGACGCGGTAGTTGGGCCCAGGACCATCTTCAAAAAGGCCTGTGGCCTGTGCTCGGCCCCTGACTGCGATTTCACGCTGGCTGGCCAATTACCAGACAGCCAGCAAGAAAGGCACATTGAGAAGCTCAGCACCACCAAGTTGGGGGCGGGAGGAGGGCAAGAGCTAAACTCTGCCCACGTGCGGGGGAGTGGGCACTCAAAGCTCCCTGAAGGCAGGGAGCTGACTCAGGGAGCTGAAGAATTTTAGAAATAAAAATAAAGATTTTAAAAATGAGAGAAACATGTCCCCACATACAGCTTAGTCACAAGAACAGGGACATATTAAAAATGATGTCTGAAAATGTTTACTTTTTCATAAAAAATTACTGTTGGAAACCTCATCCTGCCTGCGGTTGAGGTTTCATAAAAAAAATCCAAAGGCCACCGGGCCGATTCACCTGTCCGCCAACCGTAAGGTTTCAATTAATGCATTAATGGCCTTAATAGGCCTCTGAATTGTCGGTGCGTGCGCTACCGGCTCTCCTGCGCACCCGCCGACCAAAATATCACGCGAGTGCATGATGACATCGCAACGCTCACCCGACATCATCGTGCGCTATTTTACAGCCAGATGGGTCTGGCGCACACTCGCCCACGGGACATAAAATCCTGCCAGCAGATTAGGCATTTTAAACCACTATAAAAAATAATTTCCTCCACACATTGAAACGAGTGTCAGCTCCGCATAGCTCCATTTGTTTTGGCCGTGTTAATTTTTCTTTAAATTGCAACGTCACAAAACCAGCTGAGGGGTAGAATAGTGGCGAGTTTGAGTTTTGCATTTGATTCACTGATCATAAATTCTCATCTAAAACCTTTATAGTATCAATAATTAATGTCTCTACTGTAAGCAAATTTAAATTCTGTACCTATATGAGAAACTAGTTAAACTAAAACTCATGTGGAAAGAAGTTTTTTCATAGTTTAAAACTTTAAAAGTGCTAGATCACAGACTGTAACAGTGGCTACTTTGTGATGTTTGAATCTTTAGTATTAAAGAAACAAGCAAGTGAGGAAAATAAGCCTAAAAGCTGCTGTCAACATATTGGTTAATGGTAATGGCACTGAACATCACTGGACAGAAATTAGTATCACGCAGTAAATTATCTGGACTAGCCCATGATTACTTCCCAAATTCAGTTGGTTCAGAATATGCTATTGTGGCCAAGTTATGCATTATCCTTGGATCATTGAAGATTATAGAGGTGGGCACAAAATTCCATTTTTTGTGCATGTGTTCCTTATGCTCAAATGCAAAGTGGGTTGGCGGGGGGAGGGTTGCAGCTGAGACAGGTTCTTGGATGTTGGCATTCAAAAGGAACTGTTGCCATTTCACTAAGTCATTAACTGACGAGAGAGTACCTTACAATTGGAATCTTTCAAATGCTCTTGATTTCAGGAAGCTAGATGAGCAGGAATGGAGAAGGGCTCCCAGAGAGGGTTGTTATGAAGTGGCAGGTGATGTGTACCAGGCAGATCAAATCCACAAGGGAAACTTGGCCACACTTTCATAATAGTTTTGCGGTTTGTATTTATTAGGAGAAGATGTGTGCATTGAATTCATAAGTAATGAGCCCACTAAGATCTTTAGAGATTTTTTTAAAAATTAGATTAAAATATTTAATGACAAAAGAAAAGTTTTCAAGCACATACATTACAGTACAGTTACTGCAACAAATCCTAAAATTCTTAATTAACCTAACTCCCAACTATACACGCCCTTTCAGGCAACAGTCCAAAATAGATTATAAATTTAAAAAGCAAGCCAGCAAGTTACCACAATGCCCACTCAAAAATGGAATTCCAAAGGCTTTTCTCCAATTTTAATGACTGGACATAGCAGACTTTTTCAAAAATGGCTGGAGGCTTCTTCAAGGCTGTTTCACACACTCCTTTTAGATCTTACATGCCCCCCACCCTCAACATGGCCTTTCATTACCCTTTATATATGTTTATTTCCCTTTAATCTATATATTCCATTATTCCATATGTCTTTGCAAATTCACTGGCCCCTTAATATAAAAAAATTCATGTTGCCAATATGACCTATTTCCTTTTGGGAAAAATAAACACACTGCTTAGCCTTGCTTATCTTACCAGTTGCACACATCCTACCATTCCTTTTAAATCCAAACAACTCCTTTATTTATTCTAAAAATGCAAATTTTCTTTACACCTTATATGCTAAGACCTCATTCATGATTACTTATTAGCACTTCAAGTACCCTTCTACACCTAACTCCTTTGATAATTTCAAGTTTGCAGTTTAGCTGACTCCAATTCAATTAAATCACACAGACAGAATCATCTATACTCACTCCTACAAACCTACTTTACAATAAATCACGATAATATAATGAAACTAATAGTTTTTGTGACAGTTTAGATTGCGGCTGAATTTCTAAGCCATACTAGGAGTTGGCATGAGCATACGCCGCATTGATTAGCTGAGATCTGCTAATTTTGCACAAATTTTCAGCCAAGAAAATGGAAATAAAAATGGCTCATATAAACAAAAAAAGTGCTGGGGATACTCAACAGCTTCAGCAGCATCTCTGGACAGAGAAAGAGAGATAACATTTTAGGGCAATTATCTTTCATGAGATGATCAGACCTGTTTAGATTAAAAGCCATCGAGCTGAAATATTAACACTTTCTTTCTTCAAAGATTCTGCCCAATCTGCTGGTTATTTTCAGCACGTTCTGTTTTTTTTTATCTCCGATTTCCAGCATCTGGAGTATTTCGCATCTTTGCTAAGCATCTTAATGATTTCATTATGATTTCAACAGAACATGTGATGTGTCTGTAACAAAGTAAAATAAAGTTGCTAGGTAATGTTCTGCTAAGCAGGAAGATTGGATTTTGTGAATCTATAACTATCCGTAGATTTACCTGCACAATCTGTATTGTTTGGTGTTATGATGTGGCAGATGATGTACACCAGGCAGACCAAATCCATGAGGGAAACTTGGTTGTGCTTTAAACAATGGTTTTGCAATTTGTATTTATTACGAGATGCATGCATTGATTTCAGAAGTAATGTCCACCAAGACCTTTAAGAGATTTTTAAAAATTAAATTAAAATGCTTATTAACAAAATAAAAGATGTCAAACACATAAATAAGACTACAATTACTAGTATAATAACTCCTAAAATTCCTAATTAACCTGACTCCCAATTACACTCCCTTTAAGACAATTGTCCAAAATAGATTTTAGATGTAAAACAAACTCAGCAAATTAACACAATACACTGGACAGTGGAATTCAAAATGGCTTTTCTCCAGTTTCAGCTTTGGTAGATAGCAAATGTACACAAATGCTGAAGGCTTCATTAAGGCTTTTTGCATACTCTGTTAGATTTTACATGGTCTTCTCCTGTCACACAGCCTTTCATTCTCCTTCTTATATGCTCCTCTCTTTTTAATATGTAAATGTTATAGTTCCATTCATCCTTGAAACTGTATCTCCCTCAAAATATAAAAACTTTCATGTTGTCAGTAATCTTTGTGAAAATAAGTACATTCTTTTGCCTTGCTTATCTGGCTAGTTGTAAACAGACTGAGATCCCTTTGAAATTCAAATATGCCTTCACTTATCTAAAAATGCAAATTCCCATCACATCTTAAATGCCAAACCACCATCCATGCTTACTCATTAGTATGTCAAGCATCTAGCTTCTTTTATAAAAGCAAAAAACTGTGGATGTTGGAAATCCAAAACAAAAACAAAAATACCTGGAAAAACTCAGCAGGTCTGGCAGCATCTGCAGAGAGGAAAACAGTTAATGTTTCGAGTCCGCATGACTCTTCAACAGAACTAAGGAAAACTAGAAAAGGGGTGAAATATAAGCTGGTTTAAGGTGGTGGGGCGCGGCTGGGACAAGTAGAGCTGGATACAGGGTCAGTGATTGGTGGAGATAACCAAAAAAATGTCGCAGACAAAAGGACAAAGAGGTGTTGAAGGTGGTGATATTATCTAAGGAATGTGCTATTAAGGGTAGAAAGCAGGACAAGCAAGGTACAGATAGCTCTAGTGGGGGTGGGGTGGGGTGAAGGAATCGAAAAAGGGTAAAAGGTAGAGATAAAACAATGGATGGAAATACATTTAAAAATAATGGAAATAGGTGGGAAAAGAAAGATCTATATAAATTATTGGAAAAAACAAAAAGGGTGGGGGAAAATCAGAAAGGGAGTGGGGATAGAGGAGAGAGTTCATGATCTAAAATTGTTGAACTCAATATTCAGTCCGGAAGGCTGCAAAGTGCCTAGTCAGTAGATGAGGTGCTGTTCCTCCAGTTTGCGTTGAGTTTCACTGGAACAATGCAGCAAGCCAAGGACAGACATGTGGGCATGAGAGCAGGGTGGAGTGTTAAAATGGCAAGCGACAGGGAGGTCTGGGTAATGCTTGCGGACAGACTGAAGGTGATCTGCAAAGCGGTCACCCAGTCTGCGCTTGGTTTCTCCAATGTAGAGGAAACCACATTGGGAACAACGAATACTGTAGACTAAGTTGAGGGAAGTGTAAGTGAAATGCTGCTTCACTTGAAATGAGTGTTTGGGCCCTTGGCTGGTGAGGAGAGGGGAAGTAAAGGGGCAGGTGTTGCATCTTCTGTGGTTGCATGGGAAGGTGCTGTGGGAGGGGGTTGAGGTGTAGGGGATGATGGAGGAGTGGACCAAGGTGTGACGGAGGGAACAATCCCTATGGAATGCCACCGGCAGGTGAAGGAAAGATGTGTTTGGTGGTGGCATCATGTTGCAGTTGGCGGAAATGGCGGAGGATGATCCTTTGAATGCGGAGGCTGGTGGGGTGATAAGTGAGGACAAGGGGGACCCTATCATGTTTCTGGGAGGGAGGAGAAGGCGTGAGAGCGGATGCGCGGGAGATGGGCCGGACATGGTTGAGGGCCCTGTCAATGACCGTGGGTGGAAAACCTCAGTTAAGGAAGAAGGAAGACATGTCAGAGGAACTGTTTTTGAAGGAAGCATCATCAGAACAGATGCGACAGAGGTGAAGGAACTGAGAGAATGGGATGGAGTCCTTACAGGAAGTGGGGTGTGAGGAGCTGTAGTCGAGGTAGCTGTGGGAATCGGTAGGCTTGTAATGAATATTGGTGGACAGTCTATCACCAGAAATTGAGACAGAAAGGTCAAGGAAGGGAAGGGAAGTGTTAGAGATGGACCATATGAAAATGATGGAGGGGTGGAAATTGGAAGCAAAATTAATAAATTTTTCCAGGTCCAAATGAGAGCATGAAGCAGCACCAAAGTAATCATTGATGTCCCGGAGAAAGAGTTGTGGGAGGGGGCGGGAGTAGGACCGGAACAAGAAATGTTCCACATACCCCATAAAGAGACAGGCATACCTAGGGCCTATGCGGGTACCCAAAGCCACACCTTTTATTTGGAGGAAGTGAGAGGAGTTTAAGGAGAAATTGTTCAGTGTGAGAATAAGTTCAGCCAGATGGAGGAGAGTAGTGGTGGATGGGGATTGTTCGGGCCTCTGTTCGAGGAAGAAGCGGAGAGCCCTCAGACCATCCTGGTGGGGGATGTGGATGTAGAGGGATTGGACATCCATGGTGAAGAGGAGGTGGTTAGGGCCAAGGTACTGGGAATTGTTGATATTTTGTAGGTAGTCAGAGGAATCACAGACGTAGGTGGGAAGGGACTGGACAAGGGGATAGAGAATGGACTCAAGATAGCAAGAAATGAGTTCCGTGGGGCAGGAATAGCAGGCCGTCCAAGGTTGGGAGACTATCAGATTGGAAGCTGTGGAAGGAAGATCTTCAGAGGAGACGAGGTCAATAACAGTCCTGGAAACAATGGCTTGATGTTCAGTGGTGGGGTCATGTATTTCCATCCATTGTTTTATCGCCACCTTTTAGCCTTTTTTGATTCCTTCACCCCACCCCCACTAGGGCTATCTGTACCTTGCTTGTCCTGCTTTCTACCCTTAATTAGCACATTCCTTAGATAATACCACCACCTTCAACACCTCTTTGTCCTTTTGTCTGTGACATCTTTTGGTTATCTCCACCTATCACTGGCCCTCTATCCAGCTCTACTTGTCGTACCCACCACCCCCCCCCCCACCCCCAACTTTAAACCAGCTTATGTTTCACCCCTTTTCTATTTTTCCTTAGTTCTGTTGAAGGGTCATGAGGACTCGAAACGTTAACTGTGTTCCTCTCCGCAGATGCTGCCAGACCTGCTGTGTTTTTCCAGGTATTTTTGTTTTTGATCCAGCTTCTTTTGATGAGTTAAACCTTGCAGTCTACTTGACTCCAAATGTCATAAAATCATACATGACAGACACAACTATACTTACCCCCATAAAACTACTTCACAATAAACCAAAAAAATATCATGAAAATTATTATACTTGACATTATACATGACATTTGGAAATGATAATAGAATTGCTGATGTCTAGATGCCAAAAAGGACATAATAGGTTCATTTCTAGTCTCTATTGCCTAGTAAGAATCGTATGTGAGAGGTTTGCAATCAGATCACGTTCACTTATTAGCCTGAGGTTGCAACAATCAAGTCCAGGAACATTTTGTCTTCACTGCCTTTGAAGTTGGCCGATGTTCTCACTTCAGACTAGTAAGAGCGTAACTTAAATGTAAAAATCACTGTCCAATGATATCGTTGATGCCGCGAGGTTACTTTTACCAAGGCTCAAGGAGGGCCATCTAGTGTCAGAGCTGCAAGAGAAACATTCAATGGATGGATGTCTAATCACCATGATTGAGCCACAGTGGGTAGCGTCCCTACCGCTGGGCCAGAAGCTCTGAGTTCAAGTCCCACGCCAGGACTTCTTTGCCACAGGAGGTGCATTCATAATGCGCCAAGCAGGTTGATTGTCAACCTGCAAATCCCTCCAATACACCTCAGGCTAATACGACATGAAGTTAGGAAAAGCCGGAGGGGTGGCTTTGTTAATTAATGTCGGCATTAGCATTTTAGAGAGGGATGATCTCTAAGTTCAGGAAACCAGGGTGTAAAACAGTTTTGGGTTGAGATGAGAAATGATAAAGTCAAGAGGTCACTTGTGAGAGTGATGTACAGGCCTCCTAATTGTAACCACATGGTAGGACAGAGTATAAAGGAAGAGATAATGGGAGCTTGTCAGAAAGGTACAGCAATAATCATGGGGGATTTTAATCTACATATAGACTGGAAAAATCAGATGGACAATGTTAGTGTAGTTGAGGAGTTCATAGAATGTTTTGGGGATAGCTTCTTAGAACATCACATTCCAGAATCAACCAGAGATCAGCCTATACTAGACCAAGTATTGTGCAATGAGTTAATTGATAACTCCAGAGCAAAGGCACCCCTAGGTAGTAGCAATCATAAAATTATTGAATTTTACATTCAGTTTGAGGGAGAGAAAAGTAGGTCTGAGGCTAGTATTTTAAACTTAAATGAAGGCAATTAAGAGGGCATGAAATCAGAGCTAGCTAAAGTGAGCTGGCAAATGAGGTTAAGGGATTGATCAATAGAGATGCAGTGGCCGACTTTTAAAGGGATATTTCAGAACACACAGAATGGATACATTCCAATAAGAAAGAAAACTTCGAAGGGAAGGACCCACCATCTGTGAATAACTAAAAAAGTTAAAGAAGGTATCAATCTTAAAGAAAAAGCATATAACTATGCAAAGAAAGGTGGTAGGTCAGAAGATTGGGCAAAAGAATAGCAAAGAATGACAAAAAGATTAATATGAAAGGAAAAATTAGAGTAAAGAGAGGCTAGCTAGAAATATAAAGATGGATAGTAAGAGTTTCTATAGGTATTTGGATAGGAAAAGAGTTGGTTGAGCATTGGTCCTGTAGAAAGTGAGTCTGAGGAATTAATAATGGAAAGTAAGGAGATGACAGGTGAATTGAATGGGTGTTTTGCATCAGTCTTCCCTATACGGGATACAAGTAACAACCCAGAAATAGCTGTAAATCAGGAAATGGAAGGGAGGGAGGGACTCAGCGAAATCACAGTCACCTAAGAAGTGGAATTGAGCAAACTGCTGGAGCTTGGCTGACAAATCCCCAGGTCCGGATATACTTCACCCAAAGGCCTTGACAGAAGTGGTTAGTGAGGTAGTTGGTGTGTTGGTTTTAATTTTCCAAAGCTCCCTGGATTCAGGAAAGGTTCCATTATATTGAAAAATAGCAAATTTAACACTTTTTTTTTAGAAAGCCGAGTTGGGGGGAGCAGAGACAGAAAGCAGGAAACTACAGGTCAGTTAACTTAATATCTGTCATAGGGAAAATGTTCGAATCGATTATTAAAGTGGTTATAGCAGGGCACATTGAAAAATTCAAGGTTATCAGGCAGAGTCAACGTGGTTTTGTGAAAGGGAAATAATGTTTAACTAATCTATTGGAGTTCTTTGAAGGAGTCACATGTGCTGTGGATAAAGTGAAACTGGTGGATGTAGGTTTCCAGAAGGCATTTGATAAAGTGCCACATCAAATCTTATGGTAGAAAATAAAAGCTCATGGCGCAGGGGGTAATATATTGGCATGGATAGAAGATTGGCTAACTAACAGGAAACAGAGAGTAGCCATAAATGGGTATTTTTTTCTGGCTGGTGTGATGTAACAAGTGGTGTGCCACAGGAATCAGTGCTGGGGCCTCAACCTTTTTCAATTTATGTAAATAACTTGGATGAATGGACCAAAGGTGTAGTTGCTAAATTTGCTGACTACACAAAGGTAGGAAAGTAAGTTGTGAAGAGGATGTAAGGAGGCTACAAAGTGACATAAATAGGTTAGATGAGTGGGCGAAGATCTGACAAATGGAGCATAATGTGGGAAAATGTGAAATTGTCCATTTTGGCAATAACAATAAAAAAAGAAGTGTATTTTCTAAACGGTGAGAGATTGCAGAGCTCTGAGATTCAGAGGGATATGGGTGCCCGAGTGCTTGATTCACAACAGGTTAGTATGCAGGTACAGCAAGTAATTAGGAAAGCTAATAGAATGTTATCATTTATTGTGAGGGGAATTAAATACAAAAGTAGGGAGGTTATGCTTCAGTTATACAGAGTGCTGGTGAGACCATATCTGGAGCACTATGTCCAGTATTGGTCTCCTTATTTAAGGAAGAATGTAAATCTAGAACTAGGGATCACAGTTTAAGAACAAGGCATCGCTAATTTAAGACAGAGATGAGGAGAAATATTTTCTCCCAGAGGGGTCATGAGTCTTTGGAACGCTCTTCCTCAAAAGACAGCAGAAGCAGAGTCTTTGAATATTTTTAAGGTATAGCTAGGTCGATTCTTAATAAACAAGGGAGTGACAGGTTATCAGGGGTAGGCAGGAATGTGGAGTGGAGGTTACAATCAAATCAGCCAGGATCTTCTTGAATGGTGGAGCAGTCCCAAAAGGCTGAGTGGTCTACTCCTACTCCTAATTCATTTACTCGTATGTATGTTCATAAGTGAACTCGTCCTGATCACAACCCCTTCCACACATAATTCTTGCTAGGCAACAGAGACTAAAAACAAACCTAATATGTACTTTTTAGCACTTGGACATCAGCAATGTCTATTATCTATTAGTAACGGGTTGAAAGGTTATGGGGAGAGAGCGAGAAATTGCAGTTGAGGTCGAAATGAGATAAGCCATGATCGTAATGAATGGCGGGGCAGGCTCGAGGGGCTGAATTGCCGACTGCTACTCCTAATTCTTATGTTCTTATCTGTTCTAAACAACACAGATGATGCAGATAGTTATAGATTCACAAAATCCAATCGTCCTGCTTGACTGAACCTTAACAACTTTATTTTGCTCTATTTCAGGCACGTCACAAATGTTCAGTTGAAATCGTCACGAAACCATTCAGGTGCGCAGCAAAGATACCATTTTCATGAATACAAAAGCAAAATACTGCCGATGCTGGAAATCAGAAATGAAAACGGAAAATGCTGGAAATAACAGCAGGTTGGGTAGCATCTCTGAAGAAAGAAAAAGTTAATGTTTCAGGTCGGTGACCTTTCATCAGAACAAGTCTGATCATCCGGTTAAAGATCATCGACCTGAAATATTAACTCTGCTTCTCTCTCCACAGAGTGGCCAGAAGAGGCCAAGGTAAGTCAACTTTTTGAATCTTCAGATGAGGAGGAAGCAATCTTCTAGCTTCCTTTGTACAGCGTGCTTAATTTTTCTATTTATTCAGCAGTTCCACTGCATACGTTCTCCTTCAATCTGTTTAAAATCTAACAACTTCAGTATTGATATTTGCAATTGACCCCCAGCCTCAGCAGCCTTTGGGAGAAAGAGTTCCAGGTTTTCATTGTCCTTTGTGAGGAAGTGTTTCCTCAAATTTCCACTGAACAGCCGAGATCTAATTTAAGGTTATATATTTAGTTGTTCCCGACACTTTCATCAGGGAAAACAGTTTTTAAATACCTTATAAACTCCTTTAAACATTCTATACCGATCACTTAGATAACTCCTTAACCTTCCATACCTAAGGAAAGTCAAACCTACACAATACCTTAGTTCTAGCATTCTGCAGCTGTTTTGCCTAATGCCAAAAGGGTACTAGATTATTGTACAGAACAAGCTTAATTCACTTGCAGTCAATTGCTGCCAATCTGTGAAGCAACTCCAGTAGCTGCTATAAGCTGTACTGCCATTAGAGTGCTAGTTTTCATTGAATGAATGTTAAATTGTAATGATTGAGCTGCAGTGGGTAGCATTCATACCTCTGGGCTGGAAGCTGTATGTTCAAGTCCCATGGCAGGATTTGTTGGTCACAGAAGGTGCCTTCATAACGCGGCCAGGCAGGTTAATTATCAACCTGTAAAGCCTCCTGACATGCTTACAGCAGATGGTAAGAGTGGGGAAGTCTCCTAGTCATCCAGAACCTGTGGAAGGCAATGGCAATAAAAACAGAAAGTGCTACAAAAGCTCAGCAGGTCTGACAGCACCTGTAGAGAGAGAAACAGAGTTAATGTTTCGAGTCCGTATGACACCTTCTTCAGAGCTAAAGAGAAGTAAAAACATGATGAAATTTATACTGTTTAAGGGAGGATGGGGCAGGTGAAGCTGGATAGAAGGCCAATGATAGGTGGGGGCTAAGGAGAGATTGATAAAGATGTCATGGGCAAAAAGACAAAGGGAGTGTTACTGGTATTGGTAAGGGCTAAAGAAGGTGCTGAATGTGGCAAAAAAGGTAAGAAAGCAGAATGTGATTATAGCAGAAAAAAGATAAGGGGGGTAAAAAAGGGGATAAAACAATGAATAAATGAATGAAAATAAAAATGAAAATAAGTGGATAAAAAATAAATTTTTAAATAGTGATTTAAAAAGGGGTGGGGATGGAGGAGAGAGTTCATGGTCTGAAGTTGTTGAACTCACTGTTAAGTCCTGAAGGCGGTAAAGTACCTAATCCGAAGATGAGGTGCTGTTCCTCCAGTTGGCGTTGATCTTCACTGGAACATTGCAGCAGGCCAAGGATGGACATGTGGGCATGAGACCAGGGTGGTGTGTTGAAATGGCAAGCAACAGGAAGGTCTGGATCATGCTTGCGGACAAACCGAAGGTGGTCCGCAAAGCAATCACTGAATCTGTGTTTGGTCTCTCCAATGTAAGGGAGACCGCATTGGGAGCAGCAAATGCAGTAAACATCCATGGTGTCCTAAGGCTCTTGTTGTGTATTCATCATACCCTATTACCTTCCGCTCTCTGAGGCTGAACGTTCTGAACTCAGCAAAGATCTCAGTTTCATACCCTCACGCCCTCACCTCGATTAATTTCAGGCTCGGATTGATGCTGAACTCTTCTTTCGCCGCCATCATCTCCATGCTCACTTCTTTGGACAGGAGTCCTCCCCCCATTCAACGGATCCTTTCTCCTGTCTCCAACATTCTCCCTCCACCTGGACCCCTCCATCTGGCCTCATACCTGCTCTTGATCTTTTCATTGAGAACTGTCGGCGTGACATTGGCCATCTCAATTTCTCTGTCCCTCTCACCCATTCTATCCTGTCTCCTTCTGAACTTGCTGCACTCCAACCCTGACTTTGTTATCAAGCTTGCTGACAGAGTGGTGCTGTTGTTGCCTGGCGCGCTGACCTCTACCTCGCAGAGGCTGAGCGCCACCTCTCAGGCACTTCTTCCTACCTCCTCCAGGACATAACGCCTCAACCAAACATCAAGCCCTTGTTTCCAGGACTGTCACTGACCTCATCTCCTCTGGAGATCTTCCCTCCACTGCTTCCAAACTCATAGTCTCTTAACCCTGGACACGCTGCTTCAACCTCTTTCCCAAAATCCACAAACAAGACTGTCCCAGTTGACCCTTGTCAGCCTGCTTCTGCCCCATGGAACTCATTTCTTCCCATCTTGCTTACATTCTTTCTCCCCTTGTCCAGTCTCTTCCCACCTACATCCATGATTCCTCTGATGCCCTATGTCATATCAACAATTCCCAGTACCCTGACCCTAATCACCTCCTCTTCACCATGGATGTCCAATCCCTCTACATCCACATCCCCCACCATGATGTTCTGAGGGCTTTCCGCTTCTTCCTCGAACAGAGGCCTGAACAATCCCCATCCACCACCACTCTCCTCCATCTGGCTGAACTCGTTCTCACACTGAACAATTTCTCCTTGAACTTGTCTCACTTCCTCCAAATAAAAGGTGTGGCTATGGGAAACCACATGGGTCCCAGTTATGCCTGCCTCTATGGAGTATGTGGAACATTCCTTGTTCCAGCCCTACTCAGCCATCCTCCCACAACCTTTTGTCAGTACATCAACCACTGTTTCAGTGCCGCTTCATCTCTCATCTGGACCTGGAAAATTTTATCAATTTTGCCTCCAACTTCCGCCCCTCTATCACCTTCACATAGTCCATCTCCAGCACTTCCCTTCCCTTCTTTGACCTCTCTGCCTCTATTTCTGGTGATAGACTGTCCACTAATATTCATTACAAGCCTACTGACTCCCAGAGCTACCTCGACTACAGTTCCTCACACCCTGCTTCCTGCAACGACTCCATCCCATTCTTTCAGTTCCTTTGCCTCCATTGCATCTGTTCCAATAATGCCACTTTCCAAAACAACCCTTCTGACATGTCTTTCTTCTTCCGTTACTGAGGTTTCCCACCCACTGTGGTTGACAGCGCGCTCAATGGTATCGGACCTATCTCCCACATCTCTGCACTTACACATTCCCCTCCCTCCCAGAACCATGATAGGACCCCCTTATCCTCACTTTTCACCCCACCAGCCTCCACATTCAAAGGATCATCCTCTGCCATTTCCACCAACTCCAGCATGATGCCACCACCAAACACATATTCCCTTCACCACCACCACCCTCACCCCTGTCGGCATTCCTTAGGGACCGTTCCCTCTGGAACCCCCTGGTCCACTTTCCCATCATCCCCCAGCACCTCATCCAGCTCTTGTGGCACCTTCCCATGCAATCGTAGAGGGAGCAACACCTACCCCTTTACCTCCTCCCTCCTCATCGTCCAAGGGCCCAAACACCCCTTTCAGGAGAAGCAGTGCTTCACTTGCACCTCCTTCAATTTAGTCTACTGCCCTTGCTGCTCCCAATGTTGTTTTCTTTTACTTTGGAGAGACCAAACGCAGACTGGGTGACCGTTTTGAGGAACACCTTCGGTCTGTCCGAAAGCATGACCCAGACCTTCCTGTCGCTTGCCATTTCAACACACCACCCTGCTCTCATGCCCACATGTCCATCCTTGGCCTGCTGCATTGTTCCAGTGAAGCTCAACGCAAACTGGAGGAACAACACCTCATCTTCCGACTAGGCACTTTACAGCCTTCCGGACTGAATGTTGAGTTCAACAACTTCAGACCATGAACTCTGTCCTCTATCTTCACTCCTTTTTTAATCCCCTTTTTAAAAATGTATTCTTATTTTTATCCACTTATTTTCATTTTTATTTTTATTGATTTATTCATTGTTTTATCCCCTTTTTATCCCCCCTTTTTTTAAGCCCTTTTTCTATCCTTTCTCCCCAAGCACTGCCCTTCCCCCAACCCACCACCAACAGGGTGGTCAGTTACTTATTCCGTATTGTTCTTTTACAGAGTGCTTACCCTTGTTCTGCTCTTAACACATTCTGCTTTCTTACCTTCTATCAGCACCTTCTTCAGCCCTTACCACTACCATTAACAACCCTTTTGTCTTTTTGTCCTTGACATCTTTGTCAATCTCTCCTTAGTCCCCTCCTATCGCTGGTTCACCTGCCCCACCCCCCTGAAGAAGGGTCATACAAACTTGGAACATTAACTCTGTTTTTCTCTCAAAGATGCGGTGAGACCTGCTGAGTTTTTCCGGCATTTTCTGTTTTTATTTCAGATTTCCAGCATCGGCAGCATTTTGATTTTAATTTATAAGACAATGGCAAACCAGTGCAGCAATCTGACAAGCAGAGCCATTGGCCAACATGTGAAAGTCCATGGCTTCAGTGCCTCTAAAGTGGGTTTGGTACCCAAAGAGAGAGAGAGGGAGAGAGAGAGGGAGAGAGAGAAAGAGAGGGAGAGAGCGAAAGAGAGTCGTGATTGGGCACATGGCAAGTTGAGAACCTTTACTGTACATGAAAGGAGGAAGTGAAGGATTACTAGGAGCTTCAGAACAGGGGTGAGTACCTGAGACTGATTAATTCTGAGCTGCTCTGTCCATGTACACACCTCCTACTGACTAGATCGATAGCAATTAGAGGTAAGGATATGTTATTTATTTCCTTTCTCAATTAAGCCATTGTGATATTTTGGGTAGGAGAGAAAGTACAATGAAGCAGATAAAGAACTACAACTTATTTCATTTGCTCTTTTAAAATCTGTAAAAAATGACAATGAATTAAAGGTGAGAACTCGGATACGTCCTGAAAACTGGTGTAGGGATTATGATGTGTGATTCATGCATGCCTGGTCATTGCAATGCAGGCAGTACATTAAACTTGTGCTATCTGCTGTCTTAAATGATTGCTGCGTGCATCCTGCACCCCCCCTTGCTGTTTATTGATTGCATGCATCAGCAGGGGGCTCAATATTGAGAGTGCCAACTACTTCTTAAGGGTAGCCCACATCTTGTGAGCTGAATGTGTGCTGTCATTGAACAATGGCTCAAGATGGTATGCAGCATGCACCTATGTTTTCTGAGAATGTGCTGCAGCCCTTGGTGGAAGAGAACACATGAGAGATGTCCTCTATTTGAATAGGGGCACAAGGTTCTTCAGGCAAATGCTCACGGAACAATGGGAAGAATTAATGGTGGACGTCGATGCCAGGAGCCCTGCTTGTTGAAGATTGGCGTGCAGGAAGAATTTCAATGATCTCACAGAAGTTGGCAAGGTGTGGGACTTCATATCCAAAAGGAATATCCTACCAAATACACCCACAGCCTCTCCCAGCTGCTCAAAGCATAACCTCAATACTCACCTACCATTGCTCTCTAACAATAAGGACTCAACCTTAACATTCAAATGCTTTACCTTGCTCTTACACAATTAACATGTTTGGAAACATTACACCCGCAGATCACAAGTTTACACACAGTGGCAGCAATTCAACCATGACAGCTAAACCACCTAAAAAGATTGTACACCACCTACTGCCATGCTTCATTCTCTCTTGGAGGAGGAGGTGGTGCATTACAACAGCAGCAAAGCACTGGAGGGGGACATGCACAGCTGCATGCTTTCACACTCATGGGGGGACGATTTTCCCCTTGTTGGGCAGGTGCAGAGGGCAGGCCTGGGAGCAGCTACGCAATGGTCCCACTGCCCACAATTGTGTCCCGATTGCTATTTCACACTGGCTGGTCTTCTGGCTGGGAGGTAAAGATCAGCATGCCAGACAACGACGGCACCACCCTGTCAGCTGCCGGGTTGGGGGTGGGAGGAGCGCGAGCGCTGAAGTGTGCGCATACATTCAGGGGGGGTGCGCTCAATGAAAGTTCCCTGAAGGCACAAAGCTGCCTCAGGGAACTGAACCTTAAAAAATAAAGATTTCAAAAATAAGTAAAGCATGCCCCCTCATGTGACTCTGTCATGAGCAGGGACATGTTAAAAATGAGCTTTAAAAATGTTTATTGTTTTTCAAATTACTATTTGAAACCGCATCCCACCCGTGGATGAGGTTTCGCAAAAAATGCTTGGCCTATTCGCCTGCCCCTCCAGCCATAAGGGAAAATTTCATGTTAATTAATTGACTAATGGGCTTAACAGCTCTCTTAATTGACGGCGGGTGCGCTGCTGACTCCTGTGCATGCGTGCCGACCGAAATATCCCACGAGTGTGCGATGATGTTGGGATGCTCGCCCGATATTACCGTGTGCTGTTTCACGTTTGTGCGTGTGGGGTACATGTCCGCACGCCGAGCTGAAAATCCTGCCCATGGAGAACACTTTGCTGGCCATTACAGGCAGGGCTATACCTAAGGCTATAACCATGCAGAACTGGAGCAATTGATGATGAGTTTGTCCACATGTTTTATCCTCCTTGTCTCATCTCTCATCTCCCTGAGCCCTCAACATCTTCTGGGTGATAGGCTGCAGGGCGGGTAGACAGCCCTTCTTATTTTCTTCAACAAAAACAAAATTACCTGGAAAAACTCAGCAGGTCTGGCAGCATTGGCGGAGAAGAAAAGAGTTGATGTTTCGAGTCCTCATGACCCTTTGACAGAACTTGAATGAGTCCAAGAAAGGGGTGAAATATAAGCTGGTTTAAGGTGTGTGGGGGGTGGGTTTGAGGGGGGGGGGGGAGAGAGAGAGAAGTGGAGGGGGTTGGTGTGGATGTAGGGACAAACAAGCAGTGATAGAAGCATTTCATCAAAAGATGTCACAAACAACAGAACAAAAGAACATATAGGTGTTAAAGTTGGTGATATTATCTAAACGATTGTGCTAATTAAGAATGGATGGTAGGGCAATCAAGGTATAGCTCTAGTGGGGGTGGGGGGAGCATAAAAGATTTAAAAATATATAAAAATAATGGAAATAGATGGGAAAAGAAAAATCTATATGATTTATTGGAAAAAACAAAAGGAAGGGGGAAAAAAAAGGGGGTGGTGATGGAGGAGGGAGCTCAAGAACCAAAGTTGTTGAATTCAATATTCAGTTCGGAAGGCTGTAAAGTGCCTAGTCGGAAGATGAGGTGTTGTTCCTCCAGTTTGCGTTGGGCTTCACTGGAACAATGCAGCAAGCCAAGGACAGACATGTGGGCAAGAGAGCAGGGTGGAGTGTTAAAATGGCAAGCGACAGGGAGGTTTGGGTTATTCTTGCAGACAGACCGCAGGTGTTCTGCAAAGCGGTCACCCAGTTTATGTTTGGTCTCTCCAATGTAGAGAAGACCACATTGGGAGCAACGAATACAGTAGACTAAGTTGGGGGAAATGCAAGTGAAATGCTGCTTCATTTGAAAGGAGTGTTTGGGCCCTTGGACGGTGAGGAGAGTGGAAGTGAAGGGGCAGGTGTTGCATCTTTTACGTGGGCATGGGGTGGTGCCATAGGAGGGGGTTGAGGAGTAGGGGGTGATGGAGGAGTGGACCAGGGTGTCCCGGAGGGAACGATGCCTACGGAATGCCAATAGCGGGGGTGAAGGGAAGATGTGTTTAATGGTGGCATCATGCTGGAGTTGGCGGAAATGGCTGAGGATGATCCTTTGAATGCGGAGGCTGGTGGGGTGATAAGTGAGGACAAGGGGGACCCTATCATGTTTCTGGGAGGGAGGAGAAGGAGTGAGGGCGGATGCGCGGGAGATGGGCCGGACATGGTTGAGGGCTCTGTCAACCACCGTGGGTGGAAAACCTCAGTTAAGGAAGAAGGAGGACATGTCAGAGGAACTGTTTTTGAAGGTAGCATCATCGGAACAGATGCGACAGAGGCGAAGGAACTGAGAGAATGGGATGGAGTCCTTACAGGAAGTGGGGTGTGAGGAGCTGTAGTCGAGGTAGCTGTGGGAGTCGGTAGGTTTGTAATGGATATCGGTGGACAGTCTATCACCAGAGATTGAGACAGAGAGGTCAAGGAAGGGAAGGGAAGTGTCAGAGATGGACCACGTGAAAATGATGGAGGGGTGGAGATTGGAAGCAAAATTAATAAATTTTTCCAAGTCCCAACGAGAGCATGAAGCAGCACCGAAGTAATCATCGATGTACCGGAGAAAGAGTTGTGGAAGGGGGCCGGAGTAGGACTGGAACAAGGAATGTTCCACATACCCCATAAAGAGACAGGCATAGCTAGGGCCCATGTGAGTACCCATAGCCACACCTTTTCTTTGGAGGAAGTGAGAGGAGTTGAAGGAGAAATTTTTCAGTGTGAGAACAAGTTCAGCCAGACGGAGGATAGTGGTGGTGGAAGGGGATTATTCGGGCCTCTGTTCGAGGAAGAAGCTAAAGGCCCTCAGACCATCCTGGTGGGGGATGGAGGTGTAGAGGGATTGGACTTCCATGGTGAAGAGGAAGCGGTTGGGGCCAGGGAACTGGAAATTGTTGATGTGACGTAAGGTGTCAGAGGAATCACTGTTGTAGGTGGGAAGGGACTGGACAAGGGGAGAGAGAAGGAAGTCAAGTTTACGAGAAATGAGTTCTGTGGGGCAAGAGCAAGCTGAGACAATCGGTCTACCAGGGCAGTTCTGTTTGTGGATTTTGGGTAGGAGGTAGAAGCGGGCCGTCTGAGGTTGGGTGACCGTCAGGTTGGAAGCTGTGGGAGGGAGATCCCCAGAGGAGATGAGGTCAGTGACAGTCCTGGAAACAATGGCTTGATGTTCAGTGGTGGGGTCATGGTCCAGGGAGAGGTAGGAAGAAGTGTCTGCGAGTTGACGCTCAGCCTCCGCGAGGTAGAGGTCAGTGCTCCAGACAACAACAGCACCACCCTTGTCAGCGGGTTTGATGACAATGTCAGGGTTGGACCTGAGAGAATGGAGTGCAGTAAGTTCAGAGAGAGAGAGATTAGAATGGGTGAGAGGAGCAGAGAAATTGAGACGACTAATGTCGCGCTGACAGTTCTCAATGAAAAGATCAAGAAAAGGTAAGAATCCAGAGGGAAGGTTCCAGGTGGAGGGAGTATATTGGAGGTGGGTGAAAGGATCCGTTGAACGGGGAGAGGACTCCTGCCCAAACAAGTGAGCCCGGAGACGAAGACGGCGGAAGAAGGGTTCAGCATCGTGCCGAGCCCGAAATTCATTGAGGTGAGGGCGTAAGGGTATGAAACTAAGTCCTTTGCTGAGCACTGAACGTTCAGCATCGGAGAGGGGAAGGTCAGGGGGTATAGTGAATACACGGCTGGGGCTGGGATTGGAAGAAAGGGTGGGGGCGGAGGGACAGGCAGGGGTGGAGTGTCCTAGATGGGTGTTGGTGTCGATGAGTTGTTGGAGCTTGCGTTCCTTAGCACTTGAGAGAAAGAGAAAAAGTTTCTTGTTGAGGCGTCGGATGAGCCGAAGAATAAAATGAAACTGGGGGCACGCGCAGCTTTGAAAAAGGGTACAGCGGTGCTGCTGGAGGGAGAGGTCGAGTGTGTTCATATGGCGGCGCATGGCACTGAGTGTGGATCTCAGAATGTGACAGGAACAGCAGTCCGAGAAATGTTTTATGTCCCGGAGATACCTGTAATCCTGGGTGGGTCCGAAACATGAGGGGTGGAATTTCAGTTGAAATCACGTGGGGTAAGTCGGAGACGGAGACAGCCACTGAGAAAGGAGATATGGCTGTGAAAGCGGGTTTTATTAAACAGCTTGTCAAACACCAGGAGAGAAATGGAAAGCAATGAAGGTGAGCAAGGCAAAAGAGAGATACGGAAATCTTGTCGCAGAGATGAACAGAACTTCTTCAATCCACACTCAGTGCCATGCGCCGCCATATGAACACACTCGACCTCTCCCTCCAGCAGCACCGCTGTACCCTTTTTCAAAGCTGCGCGTGCCCCCAGTTTCATTTTATTCTTCGGCTCATCCGACGCCTCAACAAGAAACTTTTTCTCTTTCTCTCAAGTGCTAAGGAACGCAAGCTCCAACAACTCATCGACACCAACACCCATCTAGGACCCTCCACCCCTGCCTGTCCCTCAATCCCCACCCCATCTTCTAATCCCAACCCCAGCCGTGTATTCACTATACCCCCTGACCTTCCCCTCTCCGATGCTGAACATTCAGTGCTCAGCAAAGGACTTAGTTTCATACCCTTACACCCTCACCTCAATGAATTTCGGGCTCGGCACGATGCTGAACCCTTCATCCGCCGTCTTCGTCTCCGGGCTCACTTGTTTGGGCAGGAGTCCTCTCCCCGTTCAACGGATCCTTTCACCCACCTCCAATATTCTCCCTCCACCTGGACCCTTCCCTCTGGATTCTTACCTTTTCTTGATCTTTTCATTGAGATCTGTCAGCGTGACATTAGTCGTCTCAATTTCTCTGCTCCTCTCACCCATTCTAATCTCTCTCTCTCTGAACTTACTGCACTCCATTCTCTCAGGTCCAACCCTGACATTGTCATCAAACCCGCTGACAAGGGTGGTGCTGTTGTTGTCTGGAGCACTGACCTCTACCTCGCGGAGGCTGAGTGTCAACTCGCAGACACTTCCTCCTACCTCTCCCTGGACCATGACCCCACCACTGAACATCAAGCCATTGTTTCCAGGACTGTCACTGACCTCATCTCCTCTGGGGATCTTCCTCCCACAGCTTCCAACCTGATAGTCGCCCAACCTCAGACGGCCCGCTTCTATCTCCTACCCAAATTGCACAAACTGAACTGCCCCGGTAGACCGAACGTCTCAGCTTGTTATTGCCCCACAGAACTCATTTCTCGTTAACTTGACTCCCTTCTCTCTCCCCTTGTCCAGTCCCTTCCCACCTACATCCGTGATTCCTCTGACACCTTACATCACATCAACAATTTCCAGTTCCCTGGCCCCAACCGCTTCCTCTTCATCATGGACACCCCCTTCCACAACTCTTTCTTGGCACATCGATGATTACTTCGGTGCTGTTTCATGCTCTCGTCGGGACTTGGAAAAATTTATTAATTTTGCTTCCAATCTCCACCCCTCCATCATTTTCACGTGGTCCATCTCTGACACTTCCCTTCCCTTCCTTGACCTCTCCGTCTCAATCTCTGGTGATAGACTGTCCACCGATATACATTACAAATCTACCGACTCCCACAGCTACCTCGACTACAGCTCCTCACACCCCGCTTCCTGTAAGGACTCCATCCCATTCTCTCAGTTCCTTCGCCTCTGTCGCATCTGTTCCGATGATGCTACCTTCAAAAACAGTTCCTCTGACAAGTCCTCCTTCTTCCTTAACTGAGGTTTTCCACCCACGGTCGTTGACAGGGCCCTCAACCGTGTCCGGCCCATCTCCCGCACATCCGCCCTCACGCCTTCTCCTCCCTCCCAGAAACATGATAGGGTCCCCCTTGTCCTCACTTATCACCCCACCAGCCTCTGCATTCAAAGGATCATCCTCAGCCATTTCCGCCAACTCCTGCATGATGCCACCACCAAACACATCTTCCCTTCACCCCCCCTATCGGCATTCCGTAGGGATCGTTCCTCCGGGACCCCCTGGTCCACTCTTCCATCACCTCCTACTCTTCAACCCCCTCCTATGGCACCACCCCATGCCCACGCAAAAGATGCAACACCTGCCCCTTCACTTCCTCTCTCCTCACCATCCAAGGGCCCAAACACTCCTTTCAAGTGAAGCAGCATTAGTCTACTGCATTCGTTGCTCTCAATGTGGTCTCCTCTACATTGGAGAGACCAAACGTAAACTGGGCGAATGCTTTGCTGAACACCTGCTGTCTGTCCGCAAGAATGACCCAAACCTCCCTGTCGCTTGCCATTTTAACACTCCACCCTGCTCTCTTGCCCACATATCTGTCCTTGGCTTGCTGCATTGTTCCAGTGAAGCCCAACGCAAACTGAAGGAACAACACCTCATCTTCCGACTAGGCACTTTACAGCCTTCCGAACTGAATATTTAATTCAACAACTTTACGTCTTGGGCTCCCTCCTCCATCCCCACCCCCTTTCTGTTTCGCCCTTCCTTTTGTTTTTTTCCAATAAATTACATAGATTTTTCTTTTCCCACCTATTTCCATTATTTTTAAATATTTTTAAATCTTTTATGCTCCCCCCACCCCCACTGGAGCTATACCTTGAGTGCCCTACCATCCATTCTTAATTAGCTCATTCGTTTAGATAATATCACCAACTTTAACACCCATGTGTTCTTTTGTTCTGTTGTTTGTAACATCTTTTGATGATCTGCTTCTATCACTGCTTGTTTGTCCCTACAACCACACCCCACCCCTCCACTTCTCTCTCTCTCCCCCCACCCAAACTCACCCCCCACACACCTTAAACCAGCTTATATTTCACCCCTTTCTTGGACTCATTCAAGTTCTGTCGAAGGGTCATGAGGACTCGAAACGTCAACTCTTTTCTTCTCCGCCGATGCTGCCAGACCTGCTGAGTTTTTCCAGGTAATTTTGTTTTTGTTTTGGATTTCCAGCACCCGCAGTTTTTTTGTTTTTATCTCTTATTATTTTCTTCTCTCCTGTCACCACCACCTAACGCTTATCCCTTTTTTTATTCATTTCAAATACTATTATGATTTAAGGCCAGTCCCCCGAGGATTTTGGTGCAACCTGCTTAGGGACCAATAACTTTTGGTTTAAATTAGACAAAGTTTGAGATTCAGGGCATTTGCAAAGAGAATAACGCCACAAGATTCCATGGATTTTGAACAAACAAAAATAAATTTTACTATAAAAGGTCAGAAAGATAAAATAATTTAATATATCTATCTTATGCTCTAATACTCAGGATTAAAATGAGGTACATGTGAATGAAGAGGCAAACTGTGATCGAATGGACCACACTGCACAATAAATGGCCCATGAAACTAAGACAGAGTCCACGGATTTCTCAACAACCCATGCAGGCATCAGTAAACAACGTGAGTCCACCAATCTCGTTGAAACTCTGTTCCAGCCCGGAGGGATTCCAGAATTCAGCTTCGAAGATCTCACATTGGAATTCTCTCTAAAAGTCATTCCAACTCGGACTGTTTCAAAGATGGCCCACCTCGCAGGTTTCAATCTGATCTCTTGAGAATCCCTTCCCCTGAATTTCTGATCCTGCACCTCAGCCCCAACTCACAAGCACAACCTCAGCTCCCGAGCCACTCCGAGCTGAATACTACTGCTCTAAAGAGGTACCTTTACCCCAACAGTCCGCAGCATGGAATCATCAACATTTTGCTGCCTTCTACTATTTCCAGGGCTTCTCCTGAGCGCTTTCTGTTTAAAGCCTGCCCTTTTTCTGCTTGGAGCCTCGTTCTCTGCTCGTCTTTCTTCTTAACTGGGTACCTCTCCCTGTCCCCTCTCCCATTGGGACCTCTCCCTGTTTTCTATCCTTGTCCTCTGCCTGGAGCTTTTCTTGATTATGCTCCTCTAGGTCACATGACCCTTTTCCAAGCCTTTCCTTTGTGCAGAGCCTGTACTTGGCCTGAAGAGCTACAAAACTCCGGAGCTGCTTGCTCCCGGTCCACGCATGCGCAAAACCTCTGGGACCTGCTGGGACTTGTAGTTCCCGGCATGCACTCAGGAATTAGGCAAGTCAGGATTTCTTGAAAGCCCGCCAGAACTAGAATCTGTCCAGGCATTGAAGAAAGAGGAAGTAAAGATGAAAATACTCTGTCACTTGATCTGCTTTACGCAGTGGTGCACTGAAAGCTGCGGGATGTTGTTTACAGATCCAATGGCTGGCTTGCGAGGAGCCAGACATATAAAATTCTAATTTCACAGTCACCTTGACAACCACAGGCAATGCAGCCCTAGCCTTGCTTTGAGATTGTATTTGTCGTTGCAGGTGTTGGCATATTTCAGTCCCAGCCTCTTTAGTGAAGGCATCTCATGCATTGGGTCTTCACTGAAGTTTAGGTCAGAGGTACTCTCTCTAAGGGATCTGGGCCGATGTGGCGTCCCTGCTGAGACCCCTTCTCCAGCCTCCTCTGCCGTCCCCCTCCTCGGCATTCTAAAAGCTTGGCCTTTGAGTCTCCGCCTCGTTCTCCAGTCATGCTCAGTTCCAAGAAGAGGGGCTAGCAGGCACCCAACATCTGAAGCAACTTGCTTCGGCACAGGCCTTTTAACCACTGAAAAGCAACAGCTAGACCACTCCCTGTGGACCTTTGAAACTTTAAACAAGCATTAGGAAGCTCCAAAAATGTGTGGAATTGCACCTGCAGCCAAGATAAAATAATTCCAGAACTAGCCCATAGGTAAGTTATGACCCCTTTGAGCAGCATCAGCAGGAGGTCCTTCATGCTACTGGATGCATATTCATTTGTATGTGTTAAAAGGAGCCCATGCCCGGAACACGGCCTTTGAAAAAGTCTCATATCAAATCAGTTGTGCACCTGTTGTGATTGACATCGCAATTTACTTGCTCTGCATTCTTGATATCCTTTCATGAGATGTGGGCATCACTGGCGAGGCCAGCATTTGTTGCCCATCCCTAACTGCCTTTGAACTGAGTGGCTTGCTAGGCCATTTCAGAGGGCAATGAAGAACCACATTGCTTGGATCTGGAGTTATGATTAGGCCAAACCAGGTAGGAAGGGCAGATTTCTGTCCCTAAATGGCCTTAGTACATTAGACGGGTTTTTACAACAGTCAACAATATTTTCATGGTCACTGTCTGTATATTTAAAAGCCACCAGCTGCTGTGGTGGGATTTGAACCCTTGAGCCCAGGGCATTAGCTTGGGTTTCTGGATTACTATTCCAATGACATTACCACCATACCATTGTCTCCCTTCATACCCATACCAATACTTGTTGCGTTTGCACATGCCAATCTACATACCAAGATGGCAGCTGGCATACTCCCTGTCACAGGTGTGTATATAGATCTAGATACTGGACTTTTGACCTTTTGAAAGACAGTTAGCCCCAAAAACACTGGTGCTACAGAGCCCAATTTTCCCCCTAAATTTTACATTGCGTTTATGACAACTCCGCACGATCTAGGCTAGTGTTTCAGTACAACACTGTGGGAGTGCTGCACTGTCAGAGGTACTGTTTTTCGTAAGAGACATTACGCTTAGTGGGTGTGTTTGAAGATGACCCAGAAAGTTCCCCCAGCCAGCATTTATCCCTCAATCAGTTTCAGTAAAAACATTAGTTGGTTGTCGCTAGGAATATTCGACTACAGTACGTGCCCTCTTAAAGTTGTTCCATTTTAAGACATTATAATTTATGTTTTGAATGGGGCTTGTATTCGCATTAAGAGTTGTAGATTCGCATTTACATCGCTTCACGCTGGGCGAGATATGGGGTAGTGTGAGCCGATCGGCACCATTTTGGAGCAGCCTCTCCCACTCCTTGACCCTCTGCTCATCGCCAGTCCTCCTGCTGACTGACCCTCCAGCCTGCTGCTTAGCTCTGCCACCCTGCAACTCAAAGTAGCTCTCTCTCTCTCTCTCTTTCTCTCTGTAGGTTGCCACCTGCCTCTCATCATTCATTGCCTGAGCTCACAGTGAGGGTCCGGGAGAAGGAAGCTGCGAGTGGAGGACAGACGGTCGGCCAACAGGAGAGGTGGTCAGCGGCGTTGTGGAGCTGGGGGGCAGTGTCATGAGTGGATGGGTAAGGTGAGGGATGGTCAGTAGGAAGGTCAAGGAACAGAAGGTTCAGCAAGCGTGCGGGTCAGGGAGAACAATCGGCAGCATCAGGGGGTCAAGGGGAAGGAGAGGTGGTGAGCAAGAGGTAAGTAGAAAGATTTAGTATTTTTACATTTATTTTATTCTAAAAGTTATTTTGTTTACAAATGTGGTAATTTAGCAATTTACAGTATTTAAATATATAGGGTTTAAAATTTTATTTTTCTGATGAGGTAAGTCCTACAGAACCTAGCTAAAGCTTTTACATTGTTGTAATGTGAAAATCTGATTTGCTTCATGTTGTTTCATTTAAGTTTGCACTTTTCAGGAACACAGCAATAACATTTAGTGAGGAATTACTGTACTGTGCCGTTAATGAATCACCAGTATACAAAGTCACATTTCATGAATAAGCTATTAATATATTTGGAGACTCTGGACCACAATTGGATTATTAATAGGGAAGGATATAGCACAAAACGATATAAGGCTACCTTTAATCATTAAAACAAACAGCAGCTGCAAAATAAACAATTTAATGTTATAGTAATTAATGGCAAAGTGTTCCTGAAGCAGAATTAGCTCTTTTAAATTGTTTGTTTTATGATTGAGGTATAGGAATAATTATGCCCTTAGTAAATTTGTTATACGCCTAGGCGACTACAGTTTTGAGGATTATCAAACATGATAGACAATTGTGAACTTAACAAGTACACTGAATTAAGTTTGTTCTTTATGATTCATTATTGTAATGATACAGCTCTTTTATTTTGATGGTGCTGTTATTAGGCAAGGTAACACATACACATGTAAACACGAGCATTTAAGGAGAAGCAATTATGAAGGTAAATGTGTCATTAACCACATTTCTGCCAGTCATAATTTGTCACATCATTTTACATTGGATTACATAGGATACACAGAACACAGGCAGGCCATTCAGCCCAACTGATCCATGCCAGTGTTTATGCCCCACAAACCTCCCACCTCTCTCCATCTAAGCCTGTCAGCATATTTATTCCTTTCTTCCTCTTTATCCAGTTTTCCACTGAATGGACCTATGCTATTTGTTTCAACTATACTAACCCCTTGCTTAATGTTGTCGCTTCATTCCTGAAAAGTGCAACTTTGAATGAAACAACTTTAAATGAATCAGATTTTCCCATTAGAACCAATGTCAAAACGTTAGTTGGGTTCTATAGAACTGTTCTTGTCAGAAAGAACCATTAAAACAGTAAAACCTGTAAGGTTATATACCATAGCTTGTTAAATTACTATACTTGTAAATGAAATAACTTTGAAAGCAAAAAAAAATTAGCAAACATAAAATAAATATGCCAGCTCTTTCCACTTACTTCCAGCTTACCAGCTATCATGCTCCCCAACATTTTCCCACCTCTGACTTTCTCCTGCTCCGCACTGATCGTGCTCCCCAACCCTCCAGCTTGCTAACCCCCCGGCTAGCCGACGCTCCAGCTCCCTGATACTCTCACTCCCAATCTCCTTCTCCCGATGGGTCCCACTCTTGACTCTCCCTCTCCACCGACCCCATCAGTCAACACTGAGCTTCCCACTGGCTGACTGTCTCTCTCTCTCTCTCTCTCTGATGCTCCCACTCCCTGACCCTCCCACTAGCCAACTTCCCACTCCCTCACCCTCTTGTTGGCTGACCAATGGTGAGCAAGGGCTCAAGAGATGAGTGGCGAGAGGCAGGAAGCAACCTATGGAGTGAGAACAGCTTATAGTTGCAGGGTCGTGGAGTTAAGTTACATGCTGGAGAGGCATTGGGTGAGGGGAATCAGCCTGTAGGAGGAGCGGAGAGTGGGAGAGGCTGTTCCAAATAGGTGCTCTTTCAGTCATGTGACCCTACATCACATCTGGCACATTAACACTAGTCCACAATGCTAAACATGAATACGGACCCCATTAAAAACATGGCATTGAATTGAAACAACTTAAAATGGGGCAAATTATAACGTGGACTTACTGTACTCCTTGTGGTAGCAAATTTCACATTCTAACCACTCCCTGGGCAATGTTCCCTCTAATCTGCCTTTTCCATGCATGCCCATTTGCCGCACTACACAGCCCCTTTAAGATTGCTGTGCACACACCTTAAGGGAACCACTGCTTGGGTGCGACCTGCTTTTCTCCCCTGCATGGCACATTCCCAATTACTGTGCTGGTCCTATTTTCCTACGCTTTTTAAGTAATGTGTACGATAGAAACATGGTGGGAGATCAACAAACGGCAGTTGTGCTAAATTAATTTTTCACATTAGACTGTGGATATTTTCCAAATCCAGTCATATTGGCTTAGGAATTAGCAACATATGTAGATATCTGTAAAGCATGTGTTACAAACAAGTTTAAATCATTAAGTGTTGGCACTGCACCTGAATCAGAGTACAGGCATTCTTGATTCCTCAACTAACTTAGTGAAAAAAGATGTGAGGTATTGGTTCATAATGTGAGGCATTCCAGCTCTTTGCCCGAAGGTAATCTTGACATTAGAAGAGGGACTGATGATTTGAACAGTGAATTAATGACCGCTTCATCTTCCATCAATAATATGGAACATTCTTAAAAACATTTTACATGTACTAAGTTTTGACCTAGGGTCTCACTGTATGAGACTGGGGATGGTTTTGGTGGTAAATTCTAAATCTTTGGGAATTCTACACCGGGTGAATCTCCTTAAGGTGATGAAGTTAATTGGGTGCAGTCCATATTAGTCCAAATTGCACATAGTGGACTTCCAGCGGCCAGGGAGTCAGTGGCAACCACGCTGCAGTTATTTCTGGAAGCCTCAATAGGATTCATCTCAATCAGGCTCTTGCCTGCCTTCTGTCAGCGATCCCAGGGCCTTCAAACTGGGAATCCTACCACCAAGAGCTGCTCGCCAATTATAAGTCCGACAGCTCCTCGGACTCAACAGTGCCACTGGGAACCTGGCTGGCCACTGCTGGTACTGCAGGAAGCGTGGGACAAGGAGCAACCATGGAGGCCCCGGAGCCCAGGTAAGTTGGGCCACCTCCTCAGGGCCAGTCAGGCAGGTCCCGGCGAGTGGCGGGACAGAGGGTCAGAGTGGGGGGGTTGGGGTGTGGGGTGGGGCAAGGGAAATCTTCCCACAGAGGTAACCCATGCCACTAGTAGGGCCCTCTGTTGGGCAGGGTGCCTGAACAGGAAGAATACCAGCGACGGCAGAATGGGGCCTTAAGGTCTTCTATTGGTCGAGGCGAAGGAAGGTCAACCTCGACCTTCCTGGCTTCGGATTTAATCGGGCTGGGGGGTGTTGGGAAGGCGATGGTCTCTCCACCCCACACCTTCCCGCCAATTAAACAACCCACCCCACCTCCTAGCCTGTTCGTTGTGGTGGGGGGTGGAATTAAATTCTACCCAGTCTTTCAGAAGGAGCTGGTTTCAAGGACCAACCGGCCTTCTCTCATTTGTTTGTATGTGACTGAAATGCATCAATAGCTGATGCACTTCAAGAACCATTGACTCGTTGGAGAGCAGTCTCCACTCAAGAAACGGGCAACTTCCGATTGGGTGGGAGTCAAAGTCTGAAATGCAATCACAAACCTACTTCAAGGAGGCGGGTCCGCACTTTAACTATTATAATGAACCTGCGTGCCTCATTTACACTTACAATTTGCAGCTTAACTCTGGCTGACTGGGCCACCCCCTTTAGTCCTTCAAACCGTATCCACAACCCCACCCCCCACCCCCCACCCCATGGATCTGGGGATTAGCAAGCTGGACCTCCCAAGGAAACTAATATTGAATTAGGAAGTAGGTAAGAATATTACAGATGCCCTTAATATAATGTTCCAAAACTCTCTCGATTTGTGAACTGTTCCTTCAGATTGGGAAAATCGCATGTCACTCCACTATTTAAGAAAGGTTAAAGGGGGAAACCAGAGAATTATTGACCAGTTAGCCTCACATCTGTTGTTGGGAAATGACTAACATTTATGGCCTGAACTTTATCGCAGGCACCGTGAGACAATGACACTGCAGCAGAAAGCAAGTCCTGAGCCCATACTTGCCGGCAGTGAGACAACCTCAGTCATTTTAATACAGGTGGCTTCCTAACTGGCCGTCAATGGACACACTGTTCATTTAAGGACCCCAATCAGAGGGTCAGCAGCTAAACCTCAGCAATGCCAGTGGGAGAGGTTTCCAAGCGACTAAGATGAACAAATAGGAATTTTACGAGTGAAATTTGGAAATACTTCTATATGCAAAGAATGTTAGATGTTTGGAATGCTCTTGTGCAAATGACAATTGATGCTGAGTTAATTGTTACTTTTAGCTCTGTTATTCCTAGAGTTTTGCGAACTAAAAGTATTAAAGGATATAAGGCAAAAGCAGTTAAATAGAGTTAGTTTGCAGATCAGCCATGATCTCATTGAATGGCAGAACAGGCTCGAGGGCCTTTTCCTCTTTCCCCTCAACACTGTAGTAGTAGCGTCAGCCTAGATTTTGTGCATAAGTCCCTGGAGTGCTCTTGGCTAACTCTTCTCTGGAGCTTCTCTGCTTCTGTGGAAAGAGTCAAGAGTCACAGTACCTCAAGTCTTTCCTCATTGTTATAAACTCCTGGCATCGAGTTAAAGATAAGCAACATAGAAGAACATAGATAATTTTGTAGATTTTTTATACCAATCTCATTAACCAATATTATTAATTAATTCTTGTTTAACCTGAGCCGCTGGAAGTATTTAGCAACATAGCAGCTCTATCTATTGCGACGGCAAGACTTGTGGAAAATCAAAGGTTTACAATGTAAGGAGGCCATTTGGCCATTGTGTCGGTCTTAGAGTTGGAATGTAATACAATTTTGATTTTAAAATATATGGTACATCAATTACAAAGTGCAACAACACATCATAAAACAGAATACATAATCACTCCATTGTTAAAAAGATTGAATTTAAATTTGAAATTTTTAATCTCATCCAAGTAAACAACATCAAATGGTTTATGTATCCTTTTGTGTACTTGGGGTTATCCTGAAGTACTCTGATCAGGAATGAGTCAGATCATATACCACTCAATCCAGGCAAAAGGGGGCACTTTCTGTTATGTCATAAATGGGGGGCGGGGGGGGCGTGGATTGCAACATGATTTCAGTGACATATAATACAATATTTGATCTTTGAAATCATATAATATCAATACTGTGGTCATTTTCAATCATGTGTCAAATCTAGATAAACCTGCATATAATGCCTGTCAATGAAAATTGTTGTTTTGACTTGAAGGACAAATCTGAACTTCAAAATCATTGTTCTGACAAATTGACTCACTGCCTTGTCAGATAAATAGACCGACAACGAAGGCAGAAAAGTGAATGATAATCGTTTCGTCTCCGACTCCCTCCCACCCAACCCCACACACACACTCTTACACACAGTTACTTAATGATTTGTTATTCTTTGAGCAGAAAGCTGCAATTTTATAATTTTGTCATGTATATTCAATGTTCAGTCCATTTAAAGGTCACTGCTAAATGTCAACTGCCTGGCTTGCTAATAATGTGACAGTGACTTTGCATTCCCTGCTGTAAAATAAGCATTTGATGACCTTTATTTCCATTGGTATCAGTCAGGAAAATAAATTCTTCTACAATTCTCATGGATCTTTTCTCTTTAAGCAAGGAAAGTTGCTCCAAGAAAGTTCCTGCTCTCTTTACTTCTTAAGCGAATTACGCTGCAACAAACCTGTTAAAATACATGTGCTTTTCTTACAGGCTGAGATTTGGCAGCAGCCTTCTATTGATGATTGCACTCTCCAATACAACATAAAATTCTTCACAGACAACAATCAGGTTTTCATCTGCTACACTGACATTTCCAAGACATTTATATTATTGATATGAGCAACTATCTGTTTCTGTAAAGCTTCCGATACTATCAGCTACAACATACATTGCAATAAACACATAAAGTGGACTTAGCAAGCTACAAAGGGAAATTTGTTCAGCACTATCTCCTTGGTTTCTTGCTAAGAATTACTTGCAATGGATTATTTTCCAAGTAAATGTGATTGATCTAGCTCAGGAGTACTTGCTAAGTTTTGGACAAGAGCCACATTCAAAGATAAAAACAAAAAAGTGTGGATGCTGGAAATCCAAAACAAAGACAGAAACAGAAATACCTGGAAAACCTCAGCAGGTCTGGCAGCATCGGTGGAGAAGAAAAGAGTTGATGTTTCGACAGAATTCCTGTTGAAGGGTCATCAGGATTCGAAACGTCAACTGGACTCTTCTCTGCTGATGCTGCCAGACCTGCTGAGTTTCTTTCTAGGTATTTCTGTTTCTGTCTTTGTTTTAGCCACATTCAAAGTAGTGTTACGGAACTATAATAATTTTTGTAATATTTTCCTTGTTTATTGTAAAATAGGTTTATCAGTGTGAGTATAGCTGGGTCCGCCTGTGTGATTTAATTACATTTGGAGTCAGGTAAACTGCAAGTTTGGAATTATCAAAATAATCTAGGTGTAGAAATGTGCTAGAAATGCTAATGAGTAAACATGGATGCTGACTTCGCATGTAAGGTATGAAGGGAATTTGCATTTTTTAGATAAATGAAGTGTTTGTTTAGATTTCAAAGGGATGTTAGCCTGTTTACAGCCAGCCAGATAAGAAAGGCTAAGGAGTGTGTTTATTTTTCCCAAAGGTTACTGACAATATTGGCAACATGAATGTTTTTGGGAAAAATACAGTTTCAAAGACATATAGAAGAATAGAATTAATATATTAAAGAAAGCGAAACATATGTAAAGGAAAATGAAAGGCTGTGTGAGCAGAGGGCCAAGTGAGATCTAACAGGAGTGTGAAACAGCTCTCACGAAGCCTCCAACCATTTGTGCATAACTCTGTTATGTCCAATAACTGAAGCTGGGGAAGCCATTTGGAATTCCACTGTCAAGTGGGTACTGTGTTAACTTGTTGGTTTTGGGTTTAAATCTAAAATCTATTTTAGACGGTTGCCTTAAAGGTAGTGTGTAACTGGGAGTCAGGTTAGATAGAAATTTTAGGATTTGTTATAGTGTCAAGTAATTGTGGTCTAATGCCTGTGCTTGAAATCTTTTATTTTGCTCATAAATATTTTAATTTTAACTTTTAAAACCTCTAAAGGCCTTAGTGGACTCATTACTCCTGACTTCAGTGAACACATATTCTCAGAATAAATACAAATTGCAAAACCGTTGTGGTAGTGGGACCATGTTTCCCTTGTGGATTTGGTCTACATGGTACACATCATCTGCCATGTCATAACAGTAGCAATCCATTTTATAAATCTTGGAACTTCTTCCAAACATCTCACTAGTTACCCTGCATATATAATGATAAAAATTGAGAAACAAGAATGAGGCTGTTCAACCCATTATAGCTGTGCCAGTATTTGAAACAGTACAGGCAGCTATAATCTAATTTTACTGAGCTTTCTGCATAACTTTCATATTTTTTCTTAAACACATGCAAATCCCTGTTAAATGATATTTCTGCATCCAAAGCAGCCCAGGGTTAATTATGTCATGTTCTAATAACCGTCCACATGAAAGGGTTCCTTCTAACATCCCTACTGGCCTCCATGCTGCCACATTGCCTCTTCCTGTGAAACCTTGTCCCATTCGTTTTATTCTTTGTATAGCTGAAGGCCACACAGCCCCATCAGAAATCTGCTTCAGTTGCCAGTGCATCCAGGTCTGACCAGTTTGTAGGCTTATTGAACTTTGTGTTGAGCCAGTGCTACCTCCAGTCAGATTTTAGCAGTTAAGCAGTTTAATCGTGGACATTGGAGGGAAGGACTTGTCTTTATATAGTACCTTACAGCACTTCACCACACCCTATACAGTTTTGAAGTGCAGTCATTGGTGTAATGTAGGACATGCAGCCCTCAATCAATGTCCAGCAAGCTCCCACAGAACATCAATGTGTAACTGACCCTATAATCTTTATCAGTGATTGTTATGTTTTAATATTGGTACAGTCAATAACTTTTAAAGATTAACCAATACTCTTGGAGGCATGGACAAGATTGAAC
The DNA here is from genome assembly GCF_017639515.1 of Carcharodon carcharias. Lineage (NCBI taxonomy): Eukaryota > Metazoa > Chordata > Chondrichthyes > Lamniformes > Lamnidae > Carcharodon > Carcharodon carcharias. Next base: position 153,873,961 of record NC_054477.1, read on the forward strand.
AGTGTAGCTCTCGTTTAGCCTGCTTCAGTAACAAGCACTCACAAAAAAAAACATGGGCATGCATTTCACACTTGGCGTGCACGCCAAGTAGGCAGGCTGGGAAACAGACCCGAAATGCGCTTCTGCCAGCGATCGGATCCCGAACGCAATTTCATGCTGACTGGCCAATTAACAGCCAGCCAGTGTGAAACACGTGCTGAGAAAGTCTCAGCATCGCCGAAATGTAGCAGGAAGAGGGTGGGTGCTGACAAAAGGGACGGTGCAGGTGGGCGCTTCCAACAAGCTCCCTGAAGGTAGGCAGCTGCTGCGGAGCTGCCTCAGGGAGCTGCAGACCTGGACAGGTTAAATGAGAAGAACAAAAGGCAGGGAACTGTGTCTGCGCAACACATTCAAGCGCCTGGCAGTACAACTCAAAAAATCATCAGTCCCCAGTTATTTTTTAGTTGTATTTTACCCCAGACATTTCATCCCACCCTCGGATGAGGTTTCGCTAAAAACGGGCTGCCCAACTGCCTGTTTTGCCCATGCAAAGAGCATGAAATCACAGGGGCAATGTAAAGCCGCAGGCAATAGGGTTTTTAATGGCCTTAATTGGCCCTTTATTTATCGGCGGTTGTGGCTCTGACTCCCATGCGTGTCCGCCAACCTCAATATTGCTCGCGTGCGCAATGATGGTGGGACGCATGCCCGATGCCATTTCGTGTAATTTCACGTGCGTTCGGATCAGGCAGGCATGCACTCTCCTGATGAATGGAAGATATTGGCCATGGATTCTGCGGTCCCACAATGCACTGACTTGCAAAGTACAGCAGGTGAAATTAGACATTCAGTGCATGACAGTGATGTTGATTCAGGGATAATTAGTGGTCATGAGAGTGGGGAATACTAATCCGCTCTTCTTTAAAAGAGTGCCATGGGATCCTTTATGCCCTGGTACAGCAGCTGGAGCCTCAACTTAACGTCTCACTTGAAGGACAAATTAAAAGTATTATACATATATTGGTATCAAAGGGTTGTTAATACAAATGCATCATGATAGTCTTCATTTAAATCAAGCTCATGAAATTTCTTTCTCCTCTGCACCTTTCCTGATTTATGTTAGCAGGTCATCAATTGTGTTTTAAAAGTTGCAATGCTCCTCCTTGTCCACACTGAGAAAGCTGTAGTCAAGAATTGCCATCTATATTTCTCTCTGGAATTATTGTATCGGCCACAGATGTGCAGTTACGTCCCTGATTACAACATTTAAGAATGGATATCTACCCAAAATTGCCTTCCATATACCACACCAGCAAAGAGAAAACTTATTTTTCATTTATTTACAGGATGTGGACGTCGTTGGCTAGGCCAGCATTTATAGCCCATCCCTCGTTGTCCTTGAGAAGGTGGTGGTGAGCTGCTTCTTGAACCGCTTGCAGCCCATGTGTGAAGCTACATCCAGAGTGCTGTTAGGGAGGGATTCCAGGATTTTGACCCAAAGACAGTGAAGGAACGGCGATATATTTCCAAGTCAAGAGGGTGAGTAGCTTGGAGGGGAACTTCCAGGCAGTGATGGTCCCACGTACCTGCTGCATTTGTCATTCTAGATGGTAGTGGTCGTGTGTTTGGAAGGTTTCTGCAGTGCACCTTGTAGATGACACACACTGCTTCCACTGTTCATCAGTGGTGGAGGGAGTGAATGTTTGTGCAAGGGGTGACAATCAAGTGGGCTGCTTTGTCCTGGGTGGTGACAAGCTTCACAAGTGTTGTCGGAACTGCACTCATCCAGGCAAGTGGGGAGTATTCCATCACAGTCCTGACTTGTGCCTTGTAAATTGTGGACAAGCTTTGGGGAGTCAGGAGATGGGTTACTCACCACAGGATTCCTAGCCTCTGACCTGCTCTTGTGGCCATGGTATTTATATGGCTAGTCCAGTTCAGTATCTGGGCAATGGTGACCCCCAGGATGTTGACACTGGGGGATTTAGCAATGGTGATATCATTGAATGTCAAAGGTCAATGGTTAGATTCTCTTTTGTTGGAGATGGTCACTGTCTGGCACTTGTGTTGTGCAAGTATTACTTCCTTACTTTATTCTTTGTTTTAATAATGTTACGGAATAAATCTTGCCACTGTGGGATCCTTCATATGGACGGATTAGTTTTGAATAATTTAGATTTTCCACTGTCACTGGAATCCATAAATTCAAGCTTAAGAGGCAGAATTTTAATGAATATAAATGGATTGTGATGATTCAAGGGATCTCAAACAGGAGTCCAACCCTACCTTGAACCTGCCCACTTATGGTTTTAACAGAGTTGGGGCAAAGGATGATTGACCAAGCAACCTGTGTGGGGAAGATTGGTCATCTGCCTATTATCATAAGACTATGTGTCTTCTTTTTAGCAGTCATTCTATTTTTACTCATCTCAGCCTGGCGAAATCCAAAAGGGAAAAGGACATAAGGAAAGCAGAATGAATGAGGTGAGTGCCTTTCCAGCACTGCTTGTGGGTCAGAGGGAGCAGGAGCATTTCCTCCAGGGCCAACCATCTACACTGTCAGGCCTATCTCCCCACTGCCTGTCTGATTTCCTCTCAGACTACCATCAACCCTCATCTCAACTAGCTTCTGTTCTCACCACCCTCCCCCACCAATCATCGAACCCTCCAACGACTATCAAACACCCTGACCACTGGACCCTACCATGATCAATGCGCCCCCACCCTCCACGTTTATCTCTCCTCGCCATTAGATCTACCGGTTCTCCTTAACTCCTATAGACCTCCCCAGCCGACTGGTCCAGAACCTGTCAATCAGGATCAAAAACAAAAATACCTGGAAAAACTCAGCAGGTCTGACAGCATCTGCGGAGAGGAACACAGTTAATATTTCAAGTCCGTATGACTCTTCAACAGAACTAAGGAAAAATAGAAAAGAGGTGAAATATAAGTTGGTTTAAGGGGTGGTGGGACAGGTAGAGCTGGTTAGAGGGCCAGTGTTAGGTGGAGATGACCAAAAGATGTCATAGACAAAAGGACAAAGAGGTGTTGAAGCTGGTGATATTATCTAAGGAATGTGATAATAAAGGTACAGATAGTCCTAGTGGGGATGGGGTGGAGGAAAGGGATTGAAATAGGTTAAAAGGTAGAGATAAAACAATTGATGGAAATACATTTAAAGATAATGGAAATAGGTGGGAAAAGAAAAATCGATATAAATTATTGGAAAAAAGGGGGATCGGAAAGGGGGTAGAGATGGAGGAGAGAGTTCATGATCTAAAATTGTTGAACTCAATATTCAGTCCGGAAGGCTGTAAAGTGCCTAATTGGAAGATGAGGTGCTGTTCCTCCAGTTTGCATTGAGCTTCAGTGGAACAATGAAGCAGGTCAAGGACGGACATGTGGGCATGAAAGCAGGGCGGAGTGTTGAAATGGCAAGCGACAGGGAGGTCTGGGTAATACTTGCGGACAGACCGAATGTGTTCCGCAAATCAGTCAACCAGTCTGCGTTTGGTCTCTCCAGTGTAGAGGAAACCGCATTGGGAGCAGCGAATGCAGTAGACTAAATTGAGGGAAGTGCAAGTGAAATGCTGCTTCACTTGAAAGGAGTGTTTGGGCCCTTGGACGGTGAGGAGAGGTGAAGTAAAAGGGCAGGTGTTGCACCTTCTGCGGTTGCATGGGAAGGTGCCGTGGGAGGGGATTGAGGTGTAGGGGGTGATGGAGGAGTGGATCAGAGTGTCATGGAGGGAATGATCCCTACGGAATGCCGCAGGGGGGGAGTGAAGGGAAGATGTGTTTGGTAGTGGCATCATTCTGGAGTTGGCGGAAATGGCGGAGGATGATCCTTTGCATGCGGAGGCTGGTGGGGTGATAAATGAGGACAAGGTTCTGGGAGGGAGAGGAAGGTGTGAGGGCAGATGCGCGGGAGATGGGCCGGACACGGTTGAGGGCCCTGTCAACCACCGTGGGTGGAAAACCTCAGTTAAGGATGAAGGAAGACATGTGAGAGGAACTGTTTTTGAAAGTGGCATCATCTGAACAGATGTGACAGAGGCGAAGGAACTGAGAGAATGGGATGGAGTCCTTACAGGAAGTGGGGTGTGAGGAGCTGTGGTCGAGGTAGCTGTGGGAGTCGGTAGGCTTGTAATGGATATTGGTGGACAGTCTATCACCAGAAATTGAGACAGAGAGTTCATAGAAGGGAAGGGAAGTGTCAGAGATGGACCATGTGAAAATGATGAAGGGGTGGAAATTGGAAGCAAAATTAATAAATATTTCCAGGTCCAGACGAGAGCATGAAGCAGCACCAAAGCAATCATCGATATACCAGAGAAAGAGTTGTGGGAGGGGGCCAGAGTAGGACTGGAACAAGGAATGTTCCACTTACCCCATAAAGAGACAGGCATAGCTGGGGCCCATGCGGGTACTCATAGCCACACCTTTTAATTGGAGGAAGTGAGAGGAGTTTAAGTAGAAATTGTTAGTGTGAGAACAAGTTCAGCCAGACGGAGGAGAGTAGTGGTGGATGGGGATTGTTCGGGCATCTGTTCAAGGAAGAAGCGGAGAGCCCTCAGACCATCCCGGTGGGGGATGGAGGTGTAGAGGGATTGGACGTCCATGGTGAAGAGGAGGCAGTTGGGGCTAGGAACTGGAAATTGTTGATATGATGTAGGATGTCAGAGGAATCACGGATGTAGGTGGGAAGGGACTAGACAAGGGGAGAGAGAATTGAGTCAAGATAGCAAGAAATGAGTTCCATGGGGCAGGAGCAAGCTGACATGATCGGTCTGCCGGGACAGTCCTGTTTGTGGATTTTGGGTAGGAGGTAGAAGTGGGTCGTCTGAGGTTGAGAGACTATGAGCTTGGAAGCTGCGGACGGAAGATCTCCAGAGAAGATGATGTCAGTAACAGTCCTGGAAACAATGGATTTATGTTCAGTGGTGGAGTCATGGTCCAGGGGAGGTAGGAGGAAGTGTCTGCGAGTTGAGGCTCAGCCTCTGCGAGGTAGAGGTCAGTGCGCCAGACAACAACAGCACCACCCTGGTCAGCAGGTTTGATGACCATGTCAGGGCGGATGCCTGACAACAGGAAACAGACAGCAAAATATTTAAGGTCACTTGATGAACCCACTTTTCTGGGTTTCCTGTGACCTCAAAAGAGCCTCTGCATGGAACACACCTTCAGGCGAAAGCCCAAGCCAAGATTTGAACAAGACTTTAGAATATCCTGAAATTTGGTCTTTTGAATCACAAGTTCAGCTTTTAGGCCACAGAACAGAAGTGAAAATAGCAATCATTTTCAATCTTGCTCATTAGTAGAGATGGCGTCTTTTGTGTAAATGTGCTTTGTTTACTTCAAGGAACATTTGTAAGAACATTTGTCACTGGGATTTACACACTGCAGACATCCCAATGCAGATGTGAACCCTAATAATTTGGTTCCACCTAAGGTAATAAGCTTAAGCCAGGATCACAAGTTTTGATTTTGCCATCTAAATATGTTTTGTATTATTGATTCGCTCAGCTTCCCATTGATTTGCTTTACTATTAAGACTGTAAGCTTGATTATCTTCACAGTTGCTGAATTTTACAAAGCATTTCCTGTTCTTCTGTAAGGACAGACAATCCCCTTGGTCAGTGGGGCTGAAAAGCAAGTCAAAAAATCAAGGGGATTCTGAAAAAGCATATACAAGTATGGTCCTTGACATACACTCAATTTTACGCAAATTACCGTGATCATTTGTACTGAAAATTCACATCATGTCTTACCTTGTTGCACTCTGGAAATTTTAGGCTAAACAGTTTATTTTGCTGATACCCCTCGATATACTATGGCTTGCCATTCTCTCAGAACTGATATCCTTCTACCATCTTAATCTCGCTGGACAATGCAATGGCAACCGTTATGCACGTAGATGGGCTCTCCACCATACTTGTGGTAGCAAAGCAGGAAAAAAGTCCTGAGAAAATTCTGGGTCAATGTAGCTGCTTTTGGGTGGAAACTTCCCCTCCTGGAAGATTCTCGATGTCAGGGCCCATATGCAGGTCAAGTTCCACCCATCTGCCCAACCTTACGTAAGGGGACCAAATAGCAGGTCATCTCAAGGAGATCTGTCCAATGAGGGAGAGTGAACAGACTCTGCAGGTGGGAGGGCCAATCAGAAAGCTTGAGGCTGTGAGTGGTCAGCAGCCATTCTGTGGGAGGTGTGTGTTGCCTTTGTAGGTGAGCGATCACAAGGGCTTCTCAAGATGGATGCAACCTCTGAAGATGTCTTGTAGCTTTAAAGGAAGTGTGGCGCCAACTGTCAAGTCAGTATTGAGGAGGAGTATCCCCTCTACAGGATGGCTTCCTGCTGTTGCTTTGGCCCTCTGGCATCAACAGCTCTTAGGGACTGGCGGAGTAGAAATTAAAGGAGAAGTGTCCCTGTGTGGGCACTCCATTGATAATAAATAGCTACCAGCTCTCAGGCAGGTAGCAGTGCCAGTCTGACCCTGCTTCTAGCAACAATTCTTGGAGGCAGAATAAATTAGGGAACTGCCCCAACATGAGATTTCCTAATTTTGCTCCGGTCCCACCTCCAAGCCCATCTCTGCGGGTTCGGGAAGATTTTACCATTGTGTTAGCAGCTAATATTAGCTGACAGTTGATGTTATAATCCCTGTCACAGCATTGCCTAAGGCATAACTAGTATTAGAGGCAAACATTAGCACTTGTATAATGCATTCCCCACTGAGGTAGAATGACTGAAGACTTGTCCATCCATTTTGTGACTTTGACCCAAGTCTCTCCTCAAAACTATAATATTCCTAGTGTCATGTAAGAGGTTAATAATTTGGGAGACCATAGATAATTGTATAGATTTTTCATAGTAATCACATGAAATATTTCCCATTGAATCTGAAGCACTGGAAATATTCTGCAACATATATATTGTGATCATAAGAAACAGGAGCAGGAGTGGGCCATTTAGCCAATCGAGCCTGCTTCACCATTCAATAAGATCATGGCTGATCTGATTGTGGCATCAATAGCACTTTCTTGTCTGTCCTCCTTGACTCCTTTGTTAATCAAAATTGTCTGGCTCAGCCTTGAATATATTCAATGACCCAGCCTCCACTGCTCTCTGTGGGAGGGAATTCCAAAGACTAATTACCATTTGAGGGAAGGAATTCCTCCTCACCTTTGTCTTAAATGGGAGACTGCGTGTTTAGAAAACATTGAAACATAGAAAATTTATGGCAAGAAAGAAGCCATTCGGCCCATCATGCTGGTGCCAGGTTTGTGATGTAATAGGATTCTGCTCTTAAAATATATGGTACAAAAATTAGTATAGTGCAACAGCACATCCCAAAGAAAGAATATAATAATTCTATCACTAGAAAGGTTGAATTTGAAATTAAATTTCTTAACTTAATTTGGGTAAACAAAGTCAATGGAATCATTTATATATCTGTGATTCCAATATATAGAGACAACACTATTTATGTATTTTTCTACTGGTTAATACAATTAAACTAAACAGGATGATATAAAGCCATGGGGGAGCTTTACTTATCATCGTGGATTTGAATGTTTTTTTCCTTCACTTTTCACAATATTGTCCCTTTTTTATTTGTTTTACTATGAATTTACCATTGCAAAGATGCAAATAACCAATATTTCGAGAGGGATAGAATATAAAAGCAGGGATGTGCTGCTGAGGCTTTATAAGGCTCTGGTCAGACCACATTTAGAATATTGTGAGCAATTTTGGGCCCCGTATCTCAGAAAGGATGTGCTGGCCCTGGAGAGGGTCCAGAGGAGGTTCACGAGAACAATCCCAGGAATGAAAGGCTTAACATATGAGGAATGTTTGAGGACTCTGGGTCTATACTCGATGGAGTTTCGAAGGATGAGGGGGGATCTGATTAAAACTTACAGAATACTGAAAGGCCTGGATAGAGTGGGCGTGGGGAAGATGTTTCTATTAGTAGGAGAGACTAGGACCCGAGGGCACAGCCTCAGAGTAAAGGAAGACCTTCTCGAACAGAGATGAGGAGAAACTTCTTTAGGAGAAACTCCAGAGAGTGGTGAATCTATGGAATTCATTGCCACAGAAGGCTGTGGAGGCCAGTTCATTAAGTGTATTTAAGACGGAGATAGATAGGTTCTTGATTGGTAAGGGGATCAAAGGATACGGGGAGAAGGCAGGAGAATGGGGTTGGGAAACTTATCAGCCATGATTGAATGGCAGAGCAGACTCGATGGGCCGAATGGCCTAATTTCTGCTCCTATGTCTTATGGTCTTATAACAGGTACTAGGTTAATGTAGGTACTGCTCAAGTAAATAGCTATGAAGTTAGTGGGCAATCTAATGTGAAGAAATGTGCTTTGACATCATGATTGTGGACCTTCTATATACCAGTGTTACATTACCAGGAGTAAAGAGTTCATATGCACCATTTTGTGTCAAGACTTAATGCTGGTGTGAATCATGAGCAAATTGAGGTGATGGGGGTGACAGGGGAACAAATAAAATTCACATGTGATTTCCAGTGATAATTTCCAATATTAAACAGAGATATTCTTCAGCTCAAGTTGGAGTTGGTTTTAAAAATCTCTGAGCACAATAGAATACTCTCAAACTCACTTCCCAAGCAAATTGCTGCACATTGCCTGCATCGTGAACGTTACAGAGAAGAGGAACAGAATTGACAAGGTTTCATGAATAACCCAGTTGGAATTAAAAGACAATGTCTAGGGCAATTTAACCCCAGCAGACAATTACCAATCATTATTTCACAGAGCAATGTGACAATCACTCTATCATTGTGTGTTTCCAGTAGTCACAGGATGATAGGAGAGAACAGTTTTCATTTTATTAGCTCATTCTGGGTGCCTTATCACTGATTATGAAAACATCAATGAGTTCACGGTGTTAAGTTCCATTCAGCAGGTAACCTGGATAAGAATCCTTCATTACATTGAAAGAATATGTTGCTTACCCTGGGTCTGCGATAACACAGTCAAGGTGGAATATGTATTTGCATGGTATACTCATCAAAATGGAGATCAATCTAACCTGTCTGACTTCTACTATGAAGGAAAAGTGACTTGAATCGTCATTTGGTAGTACTGAACATGCTGAAAAAAAGACACCTACCCTGGGGCAGAAAATGCAGCGAGCCATTCAAACATCCATTCACTTCAGCAAAACCGGAAGATCCCACCGGATGGAGGGGCTGGGAAATTCCAGCCACACGGTCAAAGCTTTTTGTCTTGCATTCATCAGTGCAATTGCAAATTGTCCTGAGTGCAAGGCGAACAGCTTTGACAACATGTGATAAAAAAAAACTGCGGATGCTAGAAATCCAAAACAAACACAGAATTACCTGGAAAAACTCAGCAGGTCTGGCAGCATCGGCGGAGAAGGAAAGAGTTGACGTTTCGAGTCCTTATGTTCTGTGGAAGCGTCATGAGGACTCGAAACATCAACTCTTTTCTTCTCCGCCGATGCTGCCAACCTGCTGAGTTTTTCCAGGTAATTCTGTTTTTGTTTTTGACAACTTGTGCCCTTTTTCAGCAATACACAAGACTTGAATCCCACAGAACACTTTAGCAATGCGTAATTTCCACCTCAATCCAAAAATTGGGAAGTTTTCTGCCTTTGGGAGTGTTGGATGAACACCTCAGTCTCTCTCCTGAGTCCCGTGTCCAATGCCAACACCTCTTAATTGTTTGGCATAGAATTGTAGCTGGACAGACCAGAACTGGGAACCTGTCTAGGGGTTTGCATTGGAATTATTGCACACTTCAACAATTATTGCGCATTTCAGGCTCCTTCAATCTCTTTGCCAGGAAATTGTTCAGATTGCCCTAAAAGGCTTGACAGACAGTCTCCCTGAATAATGTAGCGTGGACTACCGGTGGGGAGGTGGTGGTATAGTGGAAATGTCATTGGGTGTTATGAGACAGCAGTTGGTAAGGCTGAGTTATTTAAAAATTCCAGAGGGAAACTTTAAACAACTGTCATAACCTTAATTTTTATTTTTGTATGTTTGAGATGCAGCTCTAAATTCAGGAATCAGGCCACCAGTTCTCGAGAGGTTTTATATCAAAATGAGACATTTATTAATTTACACAAGTTAAATATAGACAAATGGCTACAAACTACTACTATTACAACTTTTAACAAATTCCCCAAACTAATCTCCATTAAGGCAAGAGCAACCCATCGACTTAACAAGACACCAGGCAAAGCATTTTCACCTTACAAATTCAAAATTAGGTTCCTTTCACTTAGGTTCCTGTGGTGATAGTTGGAGGCTTACAGCTGCTTTGATCTTACATTGCCTCTGCCCTGCGCACACAAAACTAGCACAGTTCATTGAATGTAAATTATCATTGTATTACCAGCCCCTTTGAACTTCACTTCTAACAATAAAACCCCTTTCATAGTATCAATTTTATTTGTAATATAAACATTACTTAGTCTCTGCTAGCTAGGTGCCAGAATTGACTCCCCTTCTTTAACGCTGTATTCAACAAAATGCAAGTGCATTCAACCTCTCTTATATTTCAAAACTAGTAAAGCTCAAACACCCAGACTAGCTGGTTTTAATCCAATTAAGACACACCCACAGACTAAATCTCTATTTTAAAAAGAAAAATAATTTCTAATGATATATACATTAACAGCCTCATGACACTGGGCTAGTAATCCAGGGGTCCTGGTTAATATTCTGGGGACCTGAGGCAGCTCTCCCAAAGAGGCAGCTGGTGGAATTTAATTTCAATTAATAAATCTGGAATTAAAATCTAGCCTCAGCAATGGTGACCATGTTGATTATTGCAAAAGCCCATCTGGTTCACTAAAGGAAGGAAATCTACCATCTGGTCTGGTCTACATGTGACTCCAGACCTACAGCAATGTGACTGACTCTTAAATGCCCTCTGGAATGTCCTAGCAAGACACTCAGTTGTATCAAACTGCTACAGAAAAGCCGAGAAAGAACAAAACCAGACAGGCCACCCAGCATTGACCTAGGCACCGAAAATGACAATGGCACACCCAGCCCTGTTGATCCTGCAAAATCCTCATTACTAACATCTGGGGGCTTGTGCCAAAGTTGGGATAGGTGTCCCACAGACTAGTCAAGCAACAGCCTGACATAGTCATACCCACCGAATCAAACCTACAGACAATTAGGCCACCATCACCATCCTTGGGTATGTTTTATTGCACTGGCAGGATAGACCCACCAGAGGTGACAGCACAGTAGAATTGAGTCAGAAGAGAGTTCCTCTGCGAGTCTGTCACATTGACTCCAGAGCCCATGAAATCTCATGGCATCAAGTCAAGCATGGGCAAGGCCATCTACTGTTGATTACCACCAACCATCCCCACCACCCCTGCCCCCACCACCTCCCAACTGATGAATCAGCACTCCTCCATGTTGAACACCACTTGGAGGAAGCACTGGGGGTACCAAGGGCACAGAATGTACACTGGGTGAGTGACTTCAAAGCCCATCACCAATACTGGCTCGGTAGCACCACTACTGACAGAGCTGACTGAGTCATAAAGGACATAGCTGCTAGACTGGGCCTGTGACAGTTGGTGAGGGGATCAAAGAGAGGGAAAAACCTGCTTGACCTCATCCTCACCAATCTACCTGTCATAGATGCATCTGTCCATGAAAGTATTGGTAGGAGTGAACACCACACAGACCTTGTGGAGACAAGAGCCCCAGCTTTACATTGAGGATACCCTCCATCATCTTGTGTGGCACTACCATCATGCTAAATGGGATAGATTTAAAACAGATTTAACAACTTTATGCTGGGCCTCCGTGAGGTGCTGTGGGCCATCAGCAGCCGCAGAATTGTATTTAACTCCAATCTTTAATCTCACAGACCAGCATATCCTCCACCCTACCATTACCACCTAGCCAAGTGATCAATCTTGGTTCAGTGAAGAGTAAAGGTACTTAGTGTACCTAAAAATGAGGTGTCAGGTGAAGCTGTAACACAGGACTACTTGAATGCAAAAGAGCATAAGATGCATGTGATAGATGGAGCTAAGCAATCCCACAACCAATGGGTTAGATATAAACTCTACTGTCCCACCACATCCACTCACAAATGGTGGTGTACAATTAAACAACTCACTGGAGGAGGAAACTCTCCAAATATCCCCATCCACAGTGATGGGGGAGCCCAGTACATCAGTGCCAAAGATAAGGCTGAAGCATTTGCAACCACCTTCACCCAGAAGTGCTAAGTGGGTGATCCATTTCAGCCTCCTCCTGAGATCCCCACCATTACAAATATCAGTCTTCAGCCAATTCCATTCAATCAATGTGATTTCAAGAAACTGGATACTGCAAAGGCTTTGAGGGCTGACAACATTCTGGCAATACTACTGAGGACTTGTGCTCCAGAACTTGTTACAACTCTAATCAAGCTGTTCCAGTACAGTTACAACACTGGCATCTATCTGGCAAAGTGAAAAATTGCTCAGGTATGTCCTGCACACAAAAAACAGGACAAACCCAACCCAGTCAATTAGCACCCCCCACCAGCAAAGTAATAGGGTTGTCAACGGTGCTATCAAATGGTACTTACTCAGTAATAACCTTCTCACTGAAGCTCAGTTTGGGTTCCACCAGGGCCACGCACCTCCTGACCTACAGCCTTGGTCCAAACATGGACAAAAGAGCTGAACTCAAGAGGTGAGGTCAGAGTGAATGCCCTTCATGTCAAGGCAGCATTTGACCAAGAAGCTCTAGCAAAACTGGAGTCAATGGGAATCAGGAAGAAAACTCTCTGTTGATTCAAGTCGTACCTAGCACAAAGGAAGATGGATGTGGTTGCTGGAGGTCAGTCACCTCAGCTCCAGGACATTACCGCAGGAGTTCCTCAGGGTAGTGTCCTAGGCCCATCCATCTACAGCAGCTTCATCAATGACCTTCCTTCAATCATAAGGGCAGAAGTGAGGGTGATTACACAATGTTAAGAACCATTTGCAACTCTGCAGATACAGAAGTAGTCCATGCCCATATGCAGCAAGACCTGGACAACATTCAGACTTGGGCTGATAGTAGCAGGTAACATTTGTGCCACACAAGTGCCAGGCAATGAGCATGTCCAGCAAGAGGGAATCTAACCACCTCTCCTTTTCATTTGCTGACTCCCCTATTATCAACATCCTCAGGGGTTAGCATTGATCAGAAATTAACCAGCCATATAAATACTGCGGCTATAAAAACAGGTTAGAGGCTGGGAATTCTGCAGCAAGTAACTCACCTCCTGACTCACCAAACCCTGTCCACAGGTCAGGAGCATGATGAAATACTTTTCACTTGCCTAGATGAGTGCATCTCCAACAACAATCAAGAAGCTCAAGACCATCCAGGCAAAGCAGCACACTTTATTGACACCCCGACCACCACCCTGCAAGTGGCAGCGGTGGGAACCATCTACAGGATGCATTGCAGCATCTCACCAACGCTCCTTTGACAGCACCTTCCAAACCCAGACCTTCTACCACCTAGAAGGACAAGGGCAGCAGATGTATGTGCACACCACCACCTGCAAGTTCCCATCCAAGCCTCTCACCACCCTGACTTGGAACTATGTCGGTGTTCCTTCACTGTCGCTGAATCAAAATTCTGGAACTCCCTTCCAAACAGTGTTGTGGCTGTACCACAAGCTTCTGAAGGGAAATTAGGGATGGGCAATAAATGCTGTCCTAGCCAGAAATGCCCACATCATGTGAAAGAAGAAATAATAGCACAGACTGCTAGCAAGGCAGTCGTATGGCATTCTATCCTAAATCATGGAGGTCACAATTATCTCGCCATTCATATTATCAGCCAATATATCATCTTTGGCAAAATTCTCCCCTTCCCAAAATTTTGATAAGCATAGTCTGGAAATTAATGCATTCAAATCAAATTCTTCAGTCTGCTATTTCAGCAGCAGCCCATTTAGTTAAGATCCGAAAGTTTATTTCAAATTAGCAAACAAACTCATTTGATGCAAATACTTAAACGTTCATAAACTATTGCATAGCAAAATTTCCAAGCTTACATTATGATCCTCCAAATTGATGTTAAATATTCTGGACTCCTACCAAAGCTTGAACAGAAAAAGAATAGAAAATACGCACGTATGAATACGTTGATTATCACAGTTAATCTTGAATAATGGATTTCAGTTTATTTCTGACATTCTTAATGATATCACTTCTAGCCAAGGTAGCTATTCAATTACAGGCATATCACCATGAGGCAAATGAATGAATTAACCCATGGCCTTTCTATCAGTTTGCTTTATGCTGTGAGAGAAGTGTCTGTCCATGATAGCATTGACTACTGAGCAGCTCTTGCGAAGACAAAGTTTACTTTTGTCACGATCCCTGTGTATTTCTTCTGTTGATTGAAACATTGAGCAGGGGAGGAACTCTTTCTAGATCATAGTGGATGTGCAGTCTCCTTAAGGGAATGGTGAGTGTTGCTAAAACTGAGAAAAATGTTAAGTTAAATAAAAACAAGAATGTGCTGTCTTTTCAATGGCATCTGACAAGTCCACAGTTCCCCACTATCCAGGCCATCTTCACCTTGACCAGTAAGGTTTCACGCACTTTCTGAAAAAATTATCAGGAGGATCATTGGATACTTAACTTTCAGGTTTCCTGTTTCATTATAGAACAACATCCCACACTTCATGTTCAACACCTTCAGAGTTATTTATGAAGCAACGCTTTCAAACGTGATTGAGCCTGATACTTCCCAATTTGGATGGGAAGGTGGAGAAAAGTCAAGGGAAGCAAAAAGCAATTCACAATTTGCATAGTTGTGAGCGAGAATATACTTTTAGTTAAGCAGGATGCGTATGAGACGTCTGTGGTGGATTGTGTTGGTCACCTGGTCTAATAGGTTCTGTGACCGGACCCTTGCCATGCCACAAAAAAGCGGAGGGCCGGGTCACCCACAAACACGTGGATCATTTGAGAAGAAGGGAGATACTCCAGTGAAATAAGGTTCCACCTGTAACCATTGAAGAACTTGTGGCCCCTGTTGAAATTTTTCAACCAAGGTTAGACATACCAGATGTTTCTGTCAGGGTAGGTAACACTGAACTGCCTGGGCCTAAAGAGTTACCTGATATTGCTGCAGTTCCAGATAATGTGGATCCTATAAAAGATGCGAAAGTCGTGCAGATATGGTGTTCCACACAGATCAGGAAACCACCTGAGAGACTGAACTTATAATTCCATGACATGTGTATATATTTGTAATGTCATGAAGGTAGATGTTCTTGTAAATACGAAGTGTACAAAAAATTTTCAGGGGGAGGAATGTAGTAATTGTAGATTTAAGAAATGTAGTGACTATAGCTTTAAGACTGATTGTGTTGAATAGTATCACATGACAGTGTGAACAAACCAGCTCTAAGTGCAGCGAACCTGAGAGTGGGAGTTCTTCTAGTTGTGGAGCTTGATGGAAGCATGTAATTGCTGTTGGACCCTGTAAATAAATTAATTATTTCTAATGAGAAACCTGTCTGGAAAATCAAGTCCATAACAAACATGTGATCACATTTTTATTAAAGTATTAAAACCTTTTAGCTGGCTGAATTAAGTAAATATGAAGGCTAAATGCTCATTGAGTTTCTATTAAAATCATGAAGGATTTTGAGTTGGATGTCTTAGTGGATGATTGGGGTACTACTGGTGAAGCAATAAAGGTTTATTCCTCATCACAGAATTAATCCTTACAATAAGGATTCTACCTTTGCCATCTCCTCTAGCCCTACAACCCTGTGAGATATCTGTGCTCCTTTAATTCTGGCCTCTTGAAAATCCTTGATTTTATTTATCCACCATTGATGACTGTGCCTTCAGCTGCCTATGCCCTAAGCTCTGGAATTCCCTCCCTAAACCTTGCTACCTCACTTTCTTCCTTTAATACTCTCCATAGAACCTATCATCTTTGACCAAGCTTTTGGCCATCTGACCTAATATTACCTTATGTGGCTCAGCGTCTAATTTTGTTAGGCACCTGTGAAAGACCTTGGGGTGTTTTATTATGTTAAGAGTGTTATATAAATATAAGTTGTTATTGTTGGATGTCGCTAATAATTTCCACAGATGATACACATTTGTTACAAAGTTCGTAGGCATGTATTAGGCCAGACTGAAGCCATCAAAATCACCAAAGTGTAAAGCAAATGCTTCACTTTGTTTCATATATCACCCCATTACATTGCCGTTAAATATCTATCCAGTCCAGTTCCCTTTCAAATTTACTGATGCTTTCTCTGTTCTAAAGCAGTTTCCTCAAAGCCAAATGTGGAAACTGTCTTTTCTTCTCCCTTTCCAGAGAGTGACCTCTAAATCACCACTATTCTAAAAGAACAGGAGGGAAAGGTTAATAAGGGAATTGGACATCTATAATGATAGAATATACAGGCTTTCTGGAGATCTTGTGGTGCAGGGGATGGGGGTCCCTGTCTCTGACTTAAAATCTGCAGGTTCTAGTCCCGCCCCAGGACTTGATGGCCAAGGAAGGTAAATTCATAACATGGTCAGACAGGTTGAGTATCAACTAGTAAACCCTTCCAACGCATGCCAATGACAGGCGGTAAGAGAGGGAGAGATTCCTGGTCAGCCATGTGATGGAAAAAATGTTGGTGCCTCCATCAATATCCATAGCTCCAGACTACATGTAAAAAGTTCTTATTTCCACAGCAACTTGGATCCCTCGAGCAAACTGTAACATCACCACCACCACCATACAGGCTTTACAAATGATGAAAAGCCCAGAAACAAGGGAAGTCCAAACAGACTTTGTGGGCCATGTATGTAGATTATTGAAATTCCATGAACAGGTGCAGAAAAGAATCAAACTGGCGAATAGAATGTTGGGCTTTCTAGCGAGAAGACTAGAATACAAGGGGGTTAGAAGTTATGTTAGACTACACTTGGAGTACTGTGTGGCTGCCACACATAAGGAAGGATATATTAGCTTTGGAGGGAGTAGGAGGGAGTACAACATAGATCTACCAGAATGACACCTGGCCTCCAACAGTTAAATTACAGAGATTACTCAAACCAGGGTTGTACTCCTTGAAATTTGGAAATTTAAGAGTTTATTTGTTTGCAGGATCCTTGATATTGTTAGGTAGATAGAGATAAACGTTTTCTGCAGTTTGGGAAGTTTAGGACACAGGAACTAGGTCTAAAAATTAGAGTCAAATCTTTCAGGAGCAAAGTCATGAAATACTTTGACGCGCAAAGGTGACAGAAGTTTGAAACTCTATTCCTCAAATGACAATTGATGCTGGGTCAGTTGTTCATTTTAAATCTGAGAATTTTGTTTTTTGGTTAACTAAAGTATTAAGGAAAATAGGGCAAAAAGTGGGTGGGTGGATTTATACCACACATCAAGCACAACCTCATTAAATGACAGAACAGACTCGAAGGACTGAGTGGCCTCCTCTTCTTATGTTCCTACGGCAACAACAATCTGACATTTCACAGCCAGAAATCTCCACAATGTTAACCTGCCAAAGTAGTGTAAGGTACATCGGCTGCAAAATTTGATAATGTCCAAAAGCGGTGGGGGGGAGTGAGGTGGTCACAATGCACAGTTGCCCTGGGACCATTGCCTCCAATGTAGACAGCATACAAGTTTTTGGTATTCTGTTAGTTGTTATGATTGCAGCATGTGTGGCTGAGCAGGGGGTACGAAATTATAAGAAATTAGCATGAGGTCAATCCTGCACTATTTAAAGCCAGTCTGCATCCCTTAAATGGAGGTGCATTTTGACTGGAGCAGATGTTACAAATTGTTCTTGCATTGCCTTTCTCTGAGAAAGAAAAACAAATTGCACGATATTGCAGAGAATATGCTCCACAGTTTTCCAGCACAGCACCGGAGGCCTTATTGCAGGAGATGGTCAGGCAAAGGGTGGTCATCTATTCACTGAAGATCAGGACACCCCCCAGGCAGCCATCGCGAAGGCCATAGGTAAAAATAGGCATTGTGTTCAATACCAGATGACCTGGATGCGTGTGCAAGAAATTCAATGATCTTACTAGAGTGGCCAAGGTCAGTGAATGCATCTTCAAATGGCATATCCCACAATTAAATCACTAGATTCAGAGACTGCTCACTTCACACCCTCCCCGCTGTCCGCTTCCCCACCCACTCCCTCCCATTTCGCACACAATAGGCATTGATCAGACCTATCTCAACTCCTCAGATTATTGAGGTTGTATGTCCCTTGGATCAGCTAGATCATCTATTTGACTCAGTCAGCAGCACCCTTTCCTCATAGCCAACATATTAGGTCTCCAAACCCCGCAATGAAATTGAGTAGCTAATATATATCAAGACTCCAGCCAACTATAGAACAAGTGTCAAGTTATCATAAGCAACTCTCCTTCCGATGCAATGTTAAACTTCATTTTTATTCGTTCACAGGATGTGGGAATCGCTGGCTAGTCCAGCATTTATTGCCCAACTCTAGTTGCCTGTGAAAAGGTAGTGATGAGCTGCCTTTTTGCATCGCTGCAGTCCATGTGGTGTAGGTATACCCAAAGTCCTGTTAGTGATAGAATTCCAGGATTTTGACCCAGCGACAGTGAAGGAATGGCGATATAGTTCCAAGTCAGGATGGATTGTGGCTTGGAGACAAACTTGCAGATGGTGGTGTTCCCATGCATTGTGTACAGTTCTGGGTGCCACATTATAGGAAGGATGTGAACACATTGGAGAGAACACAGGAGAGGTTTACAAGAGTGGTGCCAGGGATGAAAAACTTCAGTTAGAAAATAACTTGGAGAGGTTGGGACTGGTCTCCTTGGAGAGAAGAAGGCTAAGAGGAGATTTGATAGAGATGTTCAAAATCATGAGGGGACCGGAAAGCGTAGATAGGGAGAAACTGTTCCCGCTTGTAAAAGGATCAAGAATAAGAGGGCACAGGTTTAAAGTGATTTGCAAAAGAAGCAAATGTGATGTGATAAAAAACTTTTTCACACAGCAAGTGGTTCAGGTCTGGAATGCACTGCCTGGAAGTATTATGGAGGCAGGTTCAACAGAGGCATTCAAGAGGGCATTGGATGATTATTTGAATAGAAACAATGTGCAGGGATACCGGGGAAAGGCAGGGCAATGGCAGTAGTTCATAATGCTCATTTGGAGAGCTGGTGAGGACACGATGGGCTGAATTGCCTCCTCCTGTACCGATAAAATTCTGTGATTCTGTGATTTGCTGCTCTTGTCCTTCTAGGTGGTAGAAGTTGCAGTTTTGCAAGGTGCTGTCGAAGGAACTATTGTTAGTTACTGCAGTGCATCATGTAAATGGTACACTTTGCTGTCTAAGGTGACACACTAAGGTGTCTTTTAACTTATTCAAAACACGTGGAAAAGTTGTCAATCTGAAAGTGTTTGGGTTGATATCGTGGGAAGATGAGGTCAACTGGCTAAAGAGCTTTTATATAAACATGTAGTTAGTAACTAAAATTGTGAATGATGCTGTGGTTTTCCTGCTGTCAAAACTAACTTGCTATTTTCGGCTTCAAAAGGTGTGGAGCTGGTAATTCCAAACAAGTCGTAGCCTGTTTTCTTTTATTAGTCCTTTGTTTCTTTTTCCCCTTTTGTGTCCCTGTAGATGGTGGCCCTTTTTGCTGCCAGAAAAATCAAAGGACTTTGCTGAGAGGGTGACAGCATTCTCAGAACTAGTTATTAAATGTTGTATCTTTAAGAAATCAGTATCCATTATCAGTACCATTTCTTCCACAACAGCAAATTTATTAAAACCATGCACTATGTAGAGCTGTTCAGCACCTAAGATGACTATCAGATGCCATGATTTTCAGGAGTTTATAAAAAGATCAGCTTCGGATGTATCTGTAATAACAGTTTTGTCAGTTTTGAAGCACTGAAAGCTAATTTCAATATTGGCGAGTTTCAAGGTGTTGTGTATTTTAATTATTGAATTAATTGCTTTTTAATTATTTCAACAGTAACTATAACAACAAAATGATGGTGTCAACTGTAAAACCCAGATGGTAAAACTGTCCTATGCAGGTTTTAGCACGCTAATTTAGCTTTCCTGCTGGTGATATATTGTTAGCGCCAAAATTAATACACAAAAGGTTATTTGTGATCCAGAATCTCTAATTCAAAATTTTTGGGTCTTTCAAAAGTTACCATTGTACTGCACAGTCAGTAAAAATGGAGATTGTAACAGTGAATCACTGGAAACCATAAGCATTGAACAAATGAACTTATCGTATAATTCATAAGCAGTAAAGCCTTTGGAAGGCAATGTTAGAGTTAAATTGAGGAAAAAACTATGCACAAGAAAGTACTGCAGCTGTTGAAAATCCTGAAGTATAAGGGGAAAATACTGAAAGTACACAGCAGGTCAAGCAGCATTTGCAGAGGCAGAAGCAAAACAGAAGTTTCAGTATTAATGCTTCATTAGAACTAGAGGATAACTGAGCTGTTCTGGGGACAATTTTAACCTAAGTTGGGAAATTGATCAGGTTCCTCACTGATTTTGCACCCCAACTAATTTTATTCTCCATTCAATGACTGAACAGGATGGGGCACTTTTCTCTAGGAACGAGAAGACTGAATGTAACTTGGTGGTTTTTAAGATTATAAAACTATTGATGGGAGAGATGCAGAGAAAATGTTAATTTTCTGTGGGGGAAATTTATAACTAGGTGCTTATAACTCTCTCTCTCTCTCTTCAGGCACCATGCCCTAAAGAGGCATTGGCGAACATGGACCTCCATTTTATTTATGACAGTCCATGATTATGCTTAGCAAGGTACTGCAGTGGTTTGCCATTGCCTTTTCCAGTATGGCTAAACAAGAGACCATCTCACTCTTACCACCTGCCATCAGATGTATTGTACAGATTTATACATTGATAATCACCCTGTTTGGTCACATTATGGACGCACCTTCCATGGCCATCAAGTCCTGGAGTGAGCCTCAAACTTGGACTTTCTGGCTCAAAACAGGGATGCTACCCACTGCACCACAAGACATCCGTATGGCTTATAACTAGGAATTGTAAATATAGGTAGTCCCAAATAAATTCAATAGGGAATTCAGGAGAAGTTACTTCATTCGAGAATGGCGAAAATGTGGAACTTGCTACCACATGGAGTTGTTCAGCTGAATAACATAGAAGCATCTAAGTTGAATACATGTGTGAGATAAGAATCAGTTAAACTGATTGGATCAGATGATGAGGGTTGGGAGAAGCATTGTGTGAATGATAAGCACTGACATGTACCCCACTTGTTTGAATGGCCCGTTACCATGCTGTTCTTTCAATGCTAACCTATGTAATATGGGGGAAATCTTGCAGCTCAATCTGACATTGTGGGACTCCTACCTGACAAGTTAAAGCACCCTCACTGACTCAACTGTTCCCTCTACAGATTCCAATTAACCTGCTGAGTGTTTCCAGCTTTTCCATTTTTACTCTTTAAATAAAAATCAGATATCATTATTTTTATCAGGTATTCCATGAAAGGATTATTTATATATATTTTTTAATTACATTTGAATTAATCATTTAGACGCCCCAGAGAAATGATTAGACACATAGGGCTGAATGTTCATTCATAGCTCGTGAACCCGACATGGGAGCCATTTCCGTTCCTGACCCCGCATGCCATGTTCTAGAAACTTTCAGTGCCATGTTGCAAAGGGGAGTTAATTAAAGGCTCTGTAATAAACTTGGAATGCAGGGCTAGTTTCTTGTAAGAAACAGTAATCTTTAGTTACAGACTCCAGATGCTTGGATGCTACATGCTTGTTCCAAGACCAAGGCTAAAAAACTCCACCCTTAAGATTCCCCATGCTTAGGGCTGATTCGTCTGTACAGTCACATGATCCCCATAACAGTAAGAAATGGTTTAACTAACTATTGCTACATTTCTCCCCCTTTACCCTCTTATTTACAAATGTCTTAACCCATATTATATGTAGTTCATGCCACAGTAAATTTAGTCTTTGAGGAGTTTATCGAATTCGGGTATAGTGACGCAACTCTACAACTGGAGGTTCTTCCCTTGGATCGACTTGAACAGGAACTGCAGCATCAGGGACAACCTTAGACAATGGCAGCTCAGGATTATTTACTTCAACAGAGACATCAGGTATGTCTATTCTTTGTTGATCTGGCACCTCAGGTGTCAAAGGTTTGTCTACGATTTCAGGTGGATTAACTGGTTGCTGGAGGGTATCTCAACTTCTGAGATGATCCACATGTTTCCCAGCAATCCTGTTTTCCAACAATCCTGCTTTCCACTTTGACTTAATAAGATAAAGGTCCTGTTTCAGAGACAGTTGTGCCAGGGACCCATTTCGGCCCAGTTGCAAAAGTTTGTACGAAAATTGTCTCTCCCACAGTAAACCCATGTTCACCTTTACTATGAACATCATGACTCACTTTCTAACTACCCTGGTTTCCATCCACATTCCCCGCTAAATTAGGGATAACAAGATTCAATCTTGTATGAAGTGGCCACTTCATTAACAATTCTGAAGGTGTTAAACCAGTAGTTACATGAGGAGTTGTGCGAAGGCTGAACAGAAATCTTGAAATTCGTGTTTCCAATCTCTTCATGCCTGTTTTAAAGGTTTGTGCTGCTCTTTCTGCTAACCCATTGCACAAGGGATGATATGGTGCTGTTCTGATGTGTTTAATCCCATTTACGTTCATGAATCTTTGGAATTCAGTACTAGCGAAAGCAGTACCATTGTCTGACACAATAACTTCAGATAAACCATGAACACTGAAGCTTTGGTACAGTTTTTCAATGGTTGCAGATGAAGTAGGTGATCTCACTTCAACACATCTGCTGTTGCTGACACTGAAGACAGTGTTTCACCATTTTTTCTATATCACTGTCTATACCTGACCACCAGATATAACTTTATGTGAGCATCTTCATTTTCAAAATACCAGGATGCACACTATGATGTTCTTCCAATAATGGTTCTCTTCCTTGAACAGGGATAACCAATATTGCTCCCCAAAACACGGTACCATCTTAACAACTCAGTTTGGACCTAAGGGTAAAGAATGGTTTAATTCTTAAGAGACTTGTGCATTTGACCATCCTTACAATACTGTTCATGGACTCTTGCTAAAATTGGATCCTGATTTGTCCAAGTCTTTACCTGTCTTGCGCAGACTGGTGAGGAGTCCAGGAAGTTCAACACAAGTACTACTTCTGAAGGAGCTGGAACACGTGTAGTACTATCTGGCAAAGGGAGATGACTGATGGCATCTGCATTTGCTCTAAAAATCTCTTCAGGCATGTATATTGGTACAGACCCTTGTGCGTGTTTATGGTGACATAACTTCTTGATCTGTTGTCTAGCTCGAGCTGTTGATATGCATGAGTCATGTCCACCTTTCTGTAGGATCTTCCTCCTGCAAGTTTAGCATACAGATCTTCAATCTTTGGGATTGGGTATTTGTCTAATTTCACAGCCTTGTTTACAGCTAATTAATAACCTCTGCAGATATGATTGGATTGGTCTGGTTTCATCACAGGGACTATAGATGCTGCCCATTCTGAAAATTGGACTGGCTGTATTATTATTAAATTCTCCAAACAACATAATTCCGCATCTACCTTTTCATTTAGAGAGTGAAGCATGGTCTTGCTTTAAAAAACCAAGCTATTGCTTCAGAATCCACGTATATTTTAGCTTGTAGACCTTTGATTTTCTCCAACTAATTTCGGAAAACTCTGTCATTCTTTTTCAGCAACTCTCGAATTCCTCCTGTCCTGACCTGAAAAATTTCTGACCAACTTAATTTGATTTCCTTCAACCAATCACAGCCCAAAAGGCCAGGTCCTTCTCCTGTTACAACAATTATTGGCAACTTAGTTGTCTGCTGTCTGTATGATGCATGTACAGAGATGATGCCTTTCACCTGTATTACTGTTCCTGTATTTGTTTTTAACTGAGCAGAGATTTTCTCCAAACTCGATGGCTGGATACCTTCTCTGAGGTATTTAAAGAAGTGTTCTCCCATCGTTGTGGTCGATCCTTCTGTGTCAACCTCCATGAGCAGAGGCTTTCCATTTGCTTGAAGTGTAACAGTGATTGGTTCAGTTTCCCTGGCCTCAGATTGTGCAGGGAATAAACATCAGCCTCAGTAACTTCTGGTTCATCTATATTGTGCACTTCATTCAACTTGACCTGATGTCTGAATGGCTGCCTTGACCTAGTCCTACAATCTTTAACAACGTGCCCTTTTTTGTGACAGTAGTGGCATCCTTCTTCTATAAATCTACAGACTTTGGGTGCATGATTTCCCCCACAACAGTAACATTTTCTAGCAGTAGGGACTGTGTCCCACTTCACAATAGCCTCCTTGATACTTGTGCCATGCTCAGCCCCTGGCCTTGCTGCAAAACAGCACCATGTTGCACAGTCTGCAAAGCCTGCGAATCCCTCTCAGCACTCTCTATTGCTCGCGCTATCTCCATGGCGCACTTCAGGTCTATCTGCAAGCAAATGACACTGAGTGACGTCGTCTTTATGCCGCCAACCAAACGATCTCACACCATGCTGTTTAAAGCATCACCGAAGTCACAGTGCACCGTTAACTGTTTTAACTTTGCAGTGTATGTTGCGATCGACTCACCTGGGGCCCTTACTCGAGAGCTGAACTTGAATCTTTGCATAATCACCAAGGGTTTAGGCTGAAGATGTCCTTACACAAGGTCTACTAGCTCGGTGAAGGATCTGGAATTTGGAATGTTTGGAGCTACCAAGCTAAGGATTTGGTTATATGTTTTGCTCCTTCAGACATTAAGGTGAATTGCCTTCAGTTCTCCTCCGCTGTTATTTTATTAGCTACAAAGTGGAAACTTAGTTGCTTAATGTATTGACTGCAGTCCTCGATGGATGAGTCATACAGGACAATTTTGCCCCAGAGAGGCATTGCTCCTCCTATAAACAATCGCGGCTCACCCCTTTCTTGCCCCGAGTCCAACATGTTGGTCTGATTGTAGTGGAGGTGTATATAGGCTGTCCACAGTACCAATTGGAAATCCCAGTCAGTTTAGGAATGGGTCCTCAATTGGCCCCTTAATTAATTTAATTTGCAGATACTTAGTTACCCGCTGCTTACTGGTGGGAGATTGATACAATCTCAAAAACTATTTGAAAATAGCTCAGGGTCAGATCATGGCGGGAAACTGGCATGGAGGCTGGTTGTGCCAAATTGCATGTCAGCCCACCTCCAATCCAGATCACAGCCTCAATAGAAAATTTGCCCCATGCAGTTAGTATCTCAGCTGTGTTGGACTTCTAACTAGCCTGGACAACTATGTATCAGGTGAATGTGTGGGGCCAGGTCCATGATTCAGGAATTTCCTTGGATTAGCTCCTGCTCTGGTGAAGTTTCAATCATGGATAAGAAGCATCTCCGAGGAAAATTCCATCCTGAAGTAATTTCACCAATGTTTGAAGGATGAAAAGCCATATGGAGAATATATTAACAGAATGCGAGATAGCGTGCTTGGGCTATAAGTATCAGTATTCAAGTAAACCAAACATGTTACCATCTCTATTAAAAAAGCAGGCAGTGCAATTGCATATAAGGGTATTAATTGTTCATGTACTAATTGTATAATGTGATGGTGGTGTTTGGTGCATAAATGTTTTATAAATCAATTAATAAATGACCAAAAGTGTATGTCTACTCTATCTAGAAATGGAATAATCACTGAGAATGGCATGTTTTAATTAAGCCTATTTTATTGCATTTCACTTTGTATTAAAACTGAAAATCAGCACATGTTGTAAACTTACTAGTTAAACTGAATATAATTTTCTGTTACTGCACCTTGATGCATGTTCCTGCCTTGCAGCACCATATGGTACACCTGGGTTTATAGATACAGCTCTTCACAAAGCCTGTCAGGAAATTTTCATTTTCCAACGCTGAATGGGGAAAAATGGTTAGCCACCATAGTTTGTTCTCAGGGATCCCCTGACAGCGCTGGCTCTCTCCTAGCAACATTAATCAGGGAATGATGAATAGCAAAAAGTCTTGCAGTGAAAAATAAAACACTTAGAAACAGTAATGCAAAATAAATATTTATCTCATTTAAAAGTCAAGTATCTTGTCCGCTGAAGGGTCCAAATGCAGAATCCTCTCCTTTATATGATACTCAATATTCAAATTCATTTCAGAAATTCTATCAGGTATCCATCACTGCTGTAGTTCAAATATGAAACCACAGATTTAAAGGCTTAGATAGTTACAATTGAGAGGGTTTCTATAGACAGTAATTCAGCTAGAGATAAAAGACATGCACAAATCTACTTACATTCTCTTCCCTATCTGGTCTCATAATTTTAACTCTTTCACACCCAGACATCAAAAGATGGCAGGAGACCTGTGCTCGGAATGGCGTCTGCAACACAGACAGTGGAGTTATTGCTTTGCTTTAAATTTGGTATTGGGCCTTGTGGGAATGAGAGTTCACACAACCTGAGCATCCCAATGTCCCGGATGTCTATGGAATGGCACACAATGAGCTAAAACAGCTTTCAACTGATGTTACCATCCCCATAGAGACTGATAATGCTTAAAAAGAAATTCTGACTTCCAGTTAGTAGACAAAAGAATGACACGTCAAGATTTCATATTTTAAGATTTTTATTGTAACAAATGACTAAAATCACCATTACTAAACACCATCTTTGTAGGCATCTAAGCCATGAATAGAATACTCCCTTTCTTATTCGTATTCTTATCCCAAACAAAAAGAAACACACTTCACAAGTATATTTTACAATGTCCTTTACATAGACATTCAATTTTTCCAGAATCAATCTAAAGTGATTCTTAGCTCCCAACATTAAATACCTGTCCCCTCCTTTTCTCAGCCTGGTAACTTAAAATCTTAGAACTGTCTTTCACAGTGAGGTTTTCTTTTCCTGAAGACGCTCCCTCTAGCCCAGGCTAGGTGACTTTTCCAGCCTAACTTTAACTCTCCACACATTTGGTCTTTTCAATCCAAGTGCTAGGTTCCACCTGCACCAAACCATCGAGGCTTTTTTGGCCTATGGATTTTGTCTAGATCCTCTCCTGGATGTAGGCAGAATCAAAACGCTTTTTGTGATATACATTGTTTTGTAGGGAAGCCTGTAACCTGATGTCAAAAATGGCTTCCTCTGCACTCTTCCCGATGACAACATGAAACACATTAGCACTTGCATCCAGGTATCAATACTGATTAGCTATTGTTAAACCCAACTTTCTTTCATCTTAGAAGTAAGTGGACGGTTTACAGCACAACTATTCACAACCTGATATTTTCAACACATTGCTGGGACTTTAGGAGACTCAAAGTCTACCCATTATGAACTCAGAGGCTGCTGCCATTGTCTTCAACTGTAAATACTTTACATCATTGTCCCAATAACACAATCTGGGCCTCCCTTTAATCTTCAGCACCCAGGTCAGTTGCGAAGCAGGCTCCAGAAAAAAATCCTCCATTTTACCTTAAATTAAAGATGCAGTTCCAAAGCATAACAACCTTATAAACCTCATAATTGTAACACTGAGCATGGATGCATTGTGTAAGTGGCCCTGAGTCAAGGATACCTTCTCAGATAAGGGGGTGGTGGAATCTGGAGATTGCACCAAACTACGATTGTGATGATCTGGAATATGTTAATTTGGTCACTAGTGTTTATAGTAGTAAAATATTTAGCAGCGTTTGTGAAGACAAAACAACTAAGGTAACAAAATAATTAGAAGGGGTTGAATAATTTCTGACTCCCATGTTGCTATACTGATGTCACTGTTGTGTACCTTTGTCTATTGGTGGTTTGTATAGAATGTAGGATACCAAATGTAGAATTAGTAAAAGAGTTATAAGTGAACCACTGCATACTGTAATTATGAAGTATGCTGTCTCAGTAAAGACCAGATCTCGCACTGTTATCATTACATATGCATGTGCTCTGGTGTTTGAAGTAGCAAAATGAATCAGAACAAGAAAGTAGTCCCAGAGGCCACAAGTTCCTTCACTGTCGCTGGGTCAAAATCCTGGAAATCTGTTCCTAACAGCACTGTGGGTATACCTACACCACATGGACTGCAGCGGTTCAAGAAGGCACCTCACCACCACCTTCTCAAGGGCAACTAGGGATAGGCAATAAGTGTTGGCCCAGCCAGCGAAGTCCACATCCTCTGAATTATTTTTTTTAAAAACGTGCATTTAAACAATAAACTGGGGACACCAACTGGACATTCCAAAGAGGCTGGCTAGTTTTGAGGTCTGAATGCAGCAACTCTTGGGTAGATTCTCAGATGTTGAGACAGGGCGAGGAGGCAAATATCGGTGTGGAAGTAAAGTATGGTCCACAAATGGCCTGTAAAAATGCTCAGCATCCAGGAGAAATTTCTTACTGCTCCTGGTGTTAATTGTGCATCAATTTAATTAGATGCGGGTGGAGCCTATTAATTGGGGTTTCACTTGAGCACAAATAAAGAGGCTGACTGAAACTGTGGAGTGATTCAGTTAGGAGGTGTATGCTTGTAATGTTTCACTCTGTAAATAAGTGGTCGACTGAATAAAGATTGGGTTCAGTTCTATTCTTGACCAGCAGGCTTTCTTGAATATAACATCTGGCCCCACATCCAGGTGAGCCAAGAAGGCCTCGGCAACCTCCAGCGGTCACTTTAACAATTGATCTGGAAACATTGAGCTCATTTTTTGACCAAGTTAGTACGAGGTCCTAACACAAGCTTTTGGCATTTGATTAGCATAAACAAAATGACTAATGCTTGTGTTTTGTGGGTATTCAACTTGTCGGCCAGTACACCTCCAGTGAAGAATGGGCACAGGATAGCCCTGGCCAAAATTGTTTTGCAAACCCTTATTTTCTGTGCAGTGCCATACCAATTCCTAGGTCGCCTGGAATCATAAAATATCAGCATTTCTGCTAACAATCATTTGCAGCGGGTCAGCTTTAGCTGGTATGACGTAGGTCACAAGCACTTCCCACATATTTAACACGGATTTCTACAGAACAGGTGTACAGCTGTTGGAGAGTATCAGCTTGGGATGATTGTGTGGCAAGAAAGGGGTCAAGTCATAGGAGTCATCTACATGTGTAATATGAATCATTGCCACTGCAGATTAACTTCTGAATAATGGAGTCATAATAATGTTAATGATGTTGAGAACTGCTGTCCTTCACCAAAATCTCCTCTTGAAGATGCAGTTTGTAATTGTAGCTGAAACATATATCCACAATGGTTTATCAAGCTTGAGCATTTGTCACTTTGCTCAGTTGTTTTATGTCCTAAATGTGATTTATTTTGTTAGAGTTAACGTTGGAAATTCAATTAAGATCAGAATGTTAGTACTTTTGAAGCCAAATCTAAATGTCCTATCCCACTAGCAGGCCTAAAAGCTTTCCTCCATTGATCTCCAAGAATTATGGGCTCATCCTTGAATGAGAACTGCCAGGGTGAAGGGAAATATCTGTCGCAATTAGATATAGATACCTAGAATCGTAGAGCAGAATCTTACAAAGAGTGGGACCATTTAGCCCATCATGCCTATGCTAGCTCTTTGACAGACCTATCCAATTACTCCCACGCCCTTGTTTTTGCCCCATAGCCCTGCAAATAATTTATTTTCTAGTATATATTTAATTTGCTTTTCAACTCATCTCACCCCTAGCCACTAATCAGCCTGCAAACATGGGAAGATGTTGAATGGACTGCAGTAAACCCACAATCAAGTTTTGAATCTTTTCACTGTAAAAGGTACATCTTTTAGATTCTTCACTTTTGGTCTCCTTTCAAGATTTTGGATTCCTTCGTAGTCCTCACGATGAGGAGCACTGATTTCTTGGGATGGAGACAAATGACTTGTGAAGATATAAATATTAAAATCAATAATTTATGGTTTTGTAAAGGAATATCTGTGAAACAGTGCATTTTTAATTCATGATTTCTTGTTGTGACACTTGAAATTATTTTCCAATTAGATTCATGGACTGAAAATGCAAGTGGATAAAGCAGCCCACTTTCTGAATTTACAGGGTGGACTTGATTCTCAGGTAAATCTCAGGTAGTCAAGTGGATGGCAGTTCCACCAAAGTTCTCCAAGGAAATTCACTCCTCAAGACTTGAGGGGCTATCAGGGCAATTCTGGAATGTATTTAAAGAGAGGAGGAGGCATTACTGATCTCATAAAATGTGACAGGAAGAACAAGTGCCCATTGCTCCCCTCCCTAATTAAGGATCTGCGACTGAATAGTCAGTTTATCTACAAACATGTGAACATATGAAATAGCTGCAGAAGTAGGCCGTTCAGGCTCCCGAGCTTGTTCTGCCATTCAATAAGATCATGACTGATCTGTTCATGTTTCAAGTTCCACATTCCCATCTACCGCAATAACCTTTGATTCCCTTGCCTAACAAGAACCTAGCTATATAAAAGCAAAATACTGCGGATGCTGGAAATCTGGAACAGAAACAGAAAATGCCGGAAAAACTCAGCAGGTCTGGCAGCATCTGTGGAGAGAGAAACAGAGTTAATGGGGAGGATCTTCCAGTCAGCGATCGGGGGCAGGGCCCACTAGCCGACACGTAAAATGAGGTGGGATGACTTCGGGTGGAACTCCTGACATCATCCCAAGTCATTTCCATTTTCAGGTCGGTGGGGGCACAGCTGAATAAGCTGCATGTCCGCCGGCCAGTCAACGGCCTATTGAGGTCATTTAAAAAGTAAGTAAAGTCATTAACGGACTTGCCCGTCCAACCTTAGGGTTGGCGGGCAGGCCGAGAGCCCTGGCGGGCTTGAGGAAAAGCATGACACCTCATCCATGGGCGGGATGAGGTTTCATGAGGATTTTTAAATATTTAATAAAGGTTTCAGTAAAAGTGATTGACATATCCCAACTTATGTGATGGTATCACATGAGGGGACATGTCAGGGAAATCACCATTTGTTTAACATTTTTAAATTTGGAGCTGATCTTCCTGAGGCAGCACCTAGCCTCAGGGAGATCAGTGCGCTCTTACGCACACATGCCTGAAAGAGCGAACTCTCACCCCCACCCCCCTCCCCCCACCCCCCCACACAGGGAGCACAATTTTTCCCAATGTTTTGAGTTGTATGACCCTTCTTCAAGGCTCTGAAGAAGGGTCATATGGACTCGAAACGTTAACCAAAAATCTATCTACTTCTGCCTTAAAAATATTCAGTGACCCCCACCTCCAGGGCCTTCTGAGAAAGAGAGTTCTAAAGTTGCACAACACTCTGAGGGAAAAAAATTCTTCTATAAGGGTGACCTGTAATTTTAAAACAGTGCCCCATAGTTCTGGACTCATCCACAAGAGGAAACATCCTTTCCACATCCACCTTGTCAAGGCCAATATCTTATATGCTTCAATCAAACCACTCACTCTTCTAAACTACAATGGAAACAAGCCCAGCCTGTCCAACCTTTCTCATAAGACAACCGATTCATTCCAGGTATCAACCTAGTAAACCTCCAACGCATTTACTTCCTTCCTCAAATAAGGAGACCAAAGCTGCACACGGTATTCGAGATGCAGTCTCGACAATGTCCTGTATAGCTGAAGCATAACATCCTTGCTTTTGTGTTCAATTTCTCTAGCAATAAGGGATAGCATTCTATTAGCCTTCTTGATTACATGCTGTACCTGCATACTAACTTATTGTGGCTCATGCATTAGAACACCTAGATCCCTCTGCGCCTTGGAATTCTGCAGTCGTTCTCCATTTAAGTAATACTCTGCTTTTTTTTCCTTCCTGCCAAAGTGAACAACTTCACATTTTGCCACATTATTCTCCATTTACCAGGATTTTGACCGGCCACTCAATTTACCTACATCTGCCTGCAACTCCTTATGTCTTCTTCAATACAGACTTTCCTACCTATCTTTGTGTCATTTGCAAATTTAGCTGCCATGCTTTCTCTCCCCTCATCTAAGTTATTGATATAAATTGTAAAAATTTAAGATCCCAGCACAAGCCCTTTCAGGACTCCATTTGTCACATCCTGCCAATCAGAGAAAGATCCATTTAAGCATACTCTCTGCCAGGCAGCCAATCTTCTATCCAGGCTAATATGTTACCCCTACACTATGAGCTTTGATTTTCCACAATAATATTTGATATGGTACCTCATCAAATGCTTTCTGGGAATCCTAGTACAGTATGCCTACAGGCTCCCCTCTATCCACCACACATGTAACTACTTCAAAGAGCTCTAAAAAATTAGTTAAACATGATTTCCCTTTCATAAAACCATGCTGACTGTTCCCAATTACCTTGAGTTTTTCAAAGCGTCCAGCTATAACCTCTGAAATGATCAACTCTAAATCTTCCCCATGGCAGATATCAAGCTAATTGGCCTATAACTTCCTATTTCCTGCCTCCCTCCCTTCTTGAATAGAGGGGCTATATTGGCTACTCTGCACTCTGATGGAACCTTTCCAGAATTTAGGGAATTTTGGAAAATTAACACCAACGCACATACTACCTCATTAGCCACCTCTTTTAAGACGCTAACATGAAATTTATCTGGATACGGAAACTTGTCAGCCCGTAGCTCAATCAGTTTGCTAGGTACCGCTTCTCTAGTGATTGTAATCTCACCGAGTTCCTCCCTCCCCTCCACCTCTCACTTTACAGCCATTACTGGAATGTTTTTGTCCTCTCTATAATGAAGACAGAGCAAAATATGCTCATTTCATCTGCCCTTTCCTTATTATCTACTATCAGTTCCTGATTCTCATCTCTAGAGGACTAACACTCACTTTACCTACTCTTTTACTGTTTAATACCTGTAGAAACTCTTGCTACCCATTTTTAAATTTCTATCTAGCTTCCTCTCGCTCTAATTTATTTCTCCTGATTAATCTTTCAGTCATTCTCTGCCATTCTTTATATCCTGACCAATCATCTGACCTGCCACTCATCTTTATGCAGTTATATGTTTTTTCTTTAAGTTTGCAGCTTTCCCTAACTTCTTTAGTTAACCATGGATGATGGGTACTTGCTTTAGAATTTTTCTTTAGAGTTGGAATATACTTATTCTGAGTATTCTTAAATATCCCCTTAAATGTCTGCCTCTGCTTCTATGTTGACCTATCCCCTAGTCTAGTATCCCAATTCACTTCAGCTAGCTCAGCATTCATGCCCACACAGTTGCCCTTATTTCAGTTTAAAATACTAGCCTTAGACCCACACTTCTCCGTTTCAAACTAGGTGTAAAACCCAAATTGTGGTCACTGCTACTTAGGGGTGCCTTTACTATGAGGTCATTAATTAATCCTGTTATGTCACACAATACCAAATCTAATATAACCTGCTCTCTGGTTGGTTCCAGAACATGTTGCTCTAAGAAACTATCTTGTAAGCATTCTATAAACTCCTCATCCAGACTGCTACTGCCAATCTGATTTTTCCAGTTTATATGTAGATTAAAGTCACCCATGATTATTGTTGTCTCTTTAACAAAAGCACCCAATATTTCTTCTTGTTTGCTTTGCCTTTATCCGTCCTTCAATAGATGCTGCCTGATCTGCAAATTGGTTCCAACATTTTCCATCTTATTTCAGGTTAAAGGGTTTTTGTTTTGTATATTTCCACTAATCAGATTTATGGTGGGATTATGCACACCTGCTTGCCGCTGGGATCTTTCGGTCACACCACAAGTCAATGGTCTTCTGGCTGGGGCATCACCATCACCCACGGGAGGTCCCACCCATGATGGGGCTGGAAAATCCTGGCCTTAATTGCAATTTAAATTCGCTTACTACAAATTATCTGACGTTTCAATGTTATGCGCTAAATTTCCTCGGTGTTGTGCTATTTGCTTTGGAGTTACTCAGAAAGTTGCACAAACCTTTGTAATGCAAATAAAAGCTTTGAATTAGTAGACTATCAACAAAATTGCTTTAGCAACCAATGCTGGACTATTCTCTAAGATTATTCCCCGGAACAGAATGAATACTGGTAGATTAGAACTCAATGTGATGCCCTTATTAAGAAAATATATAACTTCTTTAAGTTAGTCTAACCCATGAACCCAACAAAAATTAGGATGATAAGTTTTGCAATATTTCAGTGATTGCTACAACTGTTTGTCTTTAGTGAAGTTCATTGTGTTGCCAGTAGCTTGCTTGCTCGGTAATGTGAATTGTGCTAACATAGAGGAAGCTTCTTGATTGCTTTTGATCTGCTTGACCCAAATCAAATGCTTGAGAGATTGTAATTCTTGCACAAAATGCCATCTGACTCATTCTAGTCAAAAGTTATACAAGAGATTTCATCTCGCCAGCGCTGAAACCTCAACCACTGTGTTAGATTGCAAATTAACAAAATCTCTTAATCTGTCACTTAGGTGATCTAGTTCCAAGAAGTTGAAGGTCATTAGTCAAATTTCAGTACAGCCAAATTCATTGATCTTGCTCAATGTGAAATTTAGTGGAAAATGTGGGAAGTCTTAGAAACCCAGTCTCGGTATAACATTTTTACGATGGACTTACCATTGGAAATTTTCTGATGGATGAACTTTTGAAAATAGATGGATTAGTATCTTCCTTAAGAGCACTGGTAGGAATATGGTGCTAGCTGCTCAAGCATTCATACTGAACCATGGCCCATCAGAAAAATTCCCATCTTCTTGACATCTGCTTGCCTGTAATTGAAGTTAATGAGGCAACTGTTTCAGGATTTTTGCAAATGTGCAATCTATCACATCTGGCTTTTTTTAAAAAAAGCTGTCTTGCTTTTTGCAGTGATGCAACAACTTACCTCAGCAGTTTTTTAAAGCATTTCTGGAGAAGCCATCTGGAAGAAAGGTAGTGTTTTATCCTTGTACGTCTTTTGCCATTTTTCTCTACCTCAATTAAAAAAAAAAAATTGTCTCTTTATTCCTGTTTCTCAAATAATTCTGTAATCAGGAGTGGGTGACCGGTTCTGAGGGTCCTCCTCTGAGGATTGCCTCAAACTTTCTCCCAGCCCTTAAGTGATGGCCAGCTCAGCAAGAGAGTCAGTCTGCATGCCCATCCAAAATTGACCAGCTACAGCATATTCTGATTTTTTTTCTCTTATTCAGTAATGGGACGTCGTTGTCACTGATAAGACCAGCATATACTGCACATCTCTAATTTCCCTTCAGAAGGTGGCAGTGAGCCATTTTCCTGACAACTAAGTGGCCTGTTTGGCCATTTCATAGGACAGTTAAGAGTCAACCACACTCCTAGGGATCTGGGGTCACATTATAAGTCACACTGGGTAAAGACAACAGATTTCTATTCCTGAAGGGTATCAGTGAAGATCACTTATGTGTGACCATCCAGCAGTTCTCTGGTCACTATTACTGTTACTAACCATTTATTCCAGATTTATTTAATTAACTGCATTTAAATTTTGTTTTAAATTTTAGGATTTTAACTCATATCGCTGGATCGTTATTCCAGACCTCTGGATTACGAGCTGAGGTTAATCACCATGCTATCATTATAATGTAACAAAGTAATACATTTAGAAATTCTGAATCATTGTCCCATATATGGCAACAAGGTGAACATGAATTAAAATGAAAATTGGTGTCTTCTTTTGACTTCAAAGCTGTATACGTAGACCTGAACAACATACTTTATTCATTTGAAAACTACTGATTGAATTACCGATAATTCCATCATCATGTACACTCTAATCTCCTTCAAACACCCTTTGGAAAACAAGATAAGCAAATTTCACCACCACGACCACAACAACTTACTCATACAGCACCTTTAATGTTATGAAACACCCTGAGGCACTCCATCAACGTATTATAAAACCAAGGGTGGAATTTTTCAGCCCCTCCCCCCCGGCATGATTTTCCGATCCCATTGAAGTCAATGGACTTTTGAACAGCTTGCCACAATTTCCGGTCCCACCTCTGCCACAACGGGGTGTGTAAAATTCCACCCCAATTATAACGCTAAGCCACT
The DNA here is from genome assembly GCF_017639515.1 of Carcharodon carcharias. Classification (NCBI taxonomy): domain Eukaryota; kingdom Metazoa; phylum Chordata; class Chondrichthyes; order Lamniformes; family Lamnidae; genus Carcharodon; species Carcharodon carcharias. The sequence goes on from NC_054477.1 coordinate 153,909,997, forward strand.
TAAGGAGACATTAGGTCAGATGGCCAAAAGCTTGGTCAAAGAGGTAAACTTTATGGAGTGTCTTAGGGGAAGGAAGTGAGGTATGGAGGAGGAGCCTAGGAAACTGAAGGCAAAGACACTATTGGTGGAGTGATTAAAATTGGGAATGCAAAGGAAGCCTGAATTACTGGAACATAGATATCTCAGAGAGTTGTGGAGCTGGTGGAGATTACCAAGATAGGGAGGGGTGAGGTTATGGAGGGATTTGAAAACAAGCATTTGAATTTTAAAGTAAAGATGTTGTTTGGCTGGGAGCCAATGTAGGTCAACAAGCACATGGTGGTAGAGGAATGACTTGCTGTGAGTTAAGCCACAGGCAGCAGAGTTTTGGATGACCTCAAGTTTACAGAAGGTATAATGTGAGAGAGCAGCCAGGAGTCTATGGGAATAATCTAGTCTGGAGGTAATGAAGTCATGCATGAGGGTTGCAGCAGCAGATGAGTTGAGATAAGGGCGAAGTCAATCAAACTCTCCTCAACTACTGCCTGTTCTCTGAAGGTGGTGACTCTGGGAGTTGAACGCATTTTTTCACTTGCATGATTTTCCATGTAATTTCATATTTTCCTGATATCTCTCCTGGTTCTGTTCCCATGGGGGATCACATTGAGCCACTTAGAATTTCATTGATATTTCTCTTTCATCTCCGGGGTTTGGTGATCAAAAAATAATGCTAAAGGACCACAATCCTTCCACAATCAGCTCTGCGTTGTCTTCAATTTCAGATCCATCTCCTGTTCATTTGCAGCTTCTTCAGTCCCACCAAGGAGGCCATTCACTAGAAATATGTTAACACTTGGGGGTCTTGGATGTACTTTCCAGCTTAAGTTAATTAAACCAATAATTAGGAATATGTTGTGATGGTGGCATAAACTTAGCAGAATTCTTAAACTTTTAGTGTTTTTATGGCTCAGTTTCAAACATGCACAGTATATGCTTACAGATAACTGAAGCTTACAACTACACATGAAACAGTTCCTGTGAGTTTACAATTCTGCCTTTGTTAGGGACCATTAATGTTTAAAGAAGAAATCTGAACATGCAGCAATTAACTAACAGAACTAATCCACAAGATTTCACAATTTGAAACAAAAACAAATGTTATTGTATATGAGATGAAATTAAACAGAATAAGTACCACTAACAACATTATAGCTTTTAAAGACTTATGTTATAAACTCAGTTGTACTTTTTATTTCCCCCAAGATTTCCCTTACCTTACAAAATCTTGAATATTCATTCACTTTTCCTGGGACCAATCCAAGAGCATGCCACAGCCCTCTGGGATTAACTTTAATTCTCCTTAGTATTCCAGTTATTCCTCGAGGTACAGATTTCAAGGGGATCTTTCCATTAGCTTTTGGTTAAATGATTTTCCACTTTTCTTTTAAAACATCAATACTGTGGACTTTTCAACCCCTTGTCCTGGCTTTGGGTATAGATAGACTGCTTTTTTTTCTGTCTGCCCTCCCATCTTCTGTACAACTCATTCCAAGCTACCTATTAAAGCTGACTGCTTTCTGCCACAAGGCCATCTGAGGACCACTGTAGAATTTTTCCACTAGCTAAAACTAGAACAAATCTTCCATCTGCTTTTCCCTCATGAAGCCCAAGCTAAACTGCCTGCTACTGTCAACACACACACCGATAAATTAAACAAAAGAATCATCTAACCAAGGCTCCACCCTGAATCACCATCTCTATGGCAGTGCGGCATGCTTTGGAATGACTCAAGCAGAAGTGCAAATAAAGTGCCTTACCTTCAGCAGAACTCTTTGGGCAGAATCTTTCCAACGTTGGGTGGGCACATGCCCCGATCTTAAATGGGAGTAAATTAGTGCGCGATGATGTCAGCCGAGAGTACCAATGTCATTGCACACTCTCACGATATTTCACTCAACAGGCATGAGCGAGAGGCAGCGGCGCGCCCACTGACAATTAATAGGCCTATTAAGGCCATTAATTAATTAATTAAATTGGATTTTTCACTTTCAGCTCTAACAACAAGCGGGATGAGATTTCGACCAATGATTTAAAAAAATATAAAAACTTTCAAAACTCATTTTTAACATGACAGAATCACACGACGGGACATGTTTCCCTTATTTCTCAACTCTTCATTTGTAATGTTAAAAATCTTTTGCTCCCTGAGGCAGCTCTGTGCCTTCAGGGAGCTTTCAGTGAGTGAAACCCAATTCATGCACACACTTCAGTGCTCACGGTCCTCTTGCCCCTCCCCCCTACCCTGGCAGGGCTGAGGCTCCGAGTACGCCTTTCACGCTGTGTTAATTGGCCAGCCCGCTTGAAATCGCGGTTGGGGTCCGATCGTGGGCAGCGGTTGGTTTCACGGCCACTCCCAGGCCTGCCCAACAAGGTAAAAATCCTGGCCTTTAATTCTGAAACCCATATTAATAATTCATATTGTTAACGGATGTAATTGCCCCCCTCCCGACTCCCTGGCCCCGTTACAAACTTTAGAGGTACGTCATTCATCATATAAGTTTTTCTCTATCAACTCTAACCTTGCAAGATCAACACAAGTTAGCTTTTAGCTGCAACTCCAAGCATGTTTGAATTGCATTTACTTCGGGGTTGCTTATCAGTTTCTCCATCAGTTATGCCCATTTATCTACTGTTAAAACTTTAATTCCTAAAAGTTATATTCTACAACAAATGAATTAAGAACTAGATATTAACACCAATATAATAGTACCCATTAAATTTCTACAGTTGTTGAAAACTCATGATTTACTTATTATTCACAAAGCTATAAGTTTTTTGTTTTATCCACTTGGTAGTAGTATTAGGCATCCATTTGGCTTGGGAGATGATGGACACTACCTGGGATATATGTCACTTCTGGACTGAACATCGTCTGTTGTGGCTGTAGACACTGACTCATGAGTGACTGTCCTTTCCACAAGTAGCACACATGAATAGCATGGGCTGAGGTTGACCCAATAATGTTTTTGTTTTTTTCCGCTGGGCTCTCTTTTCTGCCGTCTGGTCATTTCTTTTGCCTTCTGCTTTTTCCACACCTTTCCTGACTGCTTGTCTCCAGGAATTCCGGTCAGCAGCAAGGATTTACCATGCATGAACAGTCATCCTGGTCAGCTTGAGGACTCGCTTGTAAATGTTTTCATATCGCAGACTCGGGCGACCTGCTTGTCTCGGGCCAATAGCAAGCTCACCACAGAGCATGTCTTTGGAAACGTGGCCGTCATCCATTCGGCTCACATGACCCAGCCATCAGAGTCGCCGCTGACTCAGGAGGGCAAACATGCTGAGGTTCCCTGCATGCTGGTGTACTTTTGTATTTGGCACTCTATCCTGCCAGGTGATGCCCGATAGTCGTCTGGGGCAGCGGAGGTGGAAGCAGTCCGGCTACTTTTCTTGGCTTGAATAAGTTGTCCATTCTTTGTTAATGTAAAGGAAGGTGCTGACACAAGTCTGGTACATGAGGAGCTTTAAATTTTTTGTTCAGTTTGTGTTGACTTCTCAGCTTTGTCATTACAGCTGCAGCCTTGGCAATCCTAGTGCTGTTTTCAAGGGAAAGGCTGCTGGTGATTCATGGTCCAAAGTATGTGAACTGGTCAACAGCCTCCAGAGTGAGGTTGTTGATGTTGATGCAAGGTGAAGCCACTATATCTTAGCCCATAACTTTGATCTTCCTGACGCTGATTGTCAGTGCAGACTCCTTGCAGGCCCAGGAGAACCAATCTACAAGCTGTTGCAAGCGAACTTCAATATGAGATGCCAGTGCGGTGTCATCAGCAAACAGCAACTCACGGACTAGGACTTTACCCACTTCAGTCTTGGCATGCAGTCTTGCCAAGTTGAAAAGATTGCCATCAGCATGATATAAAGGTGGACAACCTTATTTGAAAGCATACAATAGCGACATGGAGAAGAATATGTCAGACAGAGTCGCTGCCAGGATGCAGCCCTTCTCTACCTCGCTGCTGACCTTGAAAGCATCTGACATTGCTCCATTGTAACTGATAGAAATGTGCATGTTCTCGTGGGAAGAAGAAATGTCACCCAAGGGTCCAGGAGGGCAGCCTATTTCCCATAGCCATTTGAAGAGTTCTTCTCTGCTAAAGAGAGTAAAGGCCTTGGTGAGGTCTATGGACACAATGTAGAGTAGTCTGTGCTGTTTTGGTTAAGTGCCATCTTAAAAAGGTAGAGATAGAATGGAAAAGCAAAACAAAAAAGTCTTATGACATGAAAGCTTCAGTGTGGTTATTATGGGGATCATCATAATAGTGGACTCTAAATGTTTTGGTAAGTGATAACCACTGTAATTCTCAATAGGTGGTACCTTGAAGATTTATCATAACTGTGTTCTCTTTGCATATCATTCTTAAGAAATTTAGTATCATTCTGGTAAAAATTGGGTGAAGAGGTAATGTCAATGGTACAAAAATTGTTGGTTTGAGTGAGCACTGTTAGTTTATTTACATATATTAGCTTTCATTAGACTAAAGTCAATGCGCTCTGCATTGGAAATTAACAAAAGCAATCCAATTTAAATGTAGTAAATAAACTTGTTTGCCTGTATCTGCTAATTTATTGACTTAGCTGTTGTCAAATTCTTCGTTTCAATTACAAAATGTCTGCTAATTTAGTCACGTCAACTAATCCTAGAATAACGTAGTGCCTCACACATAAATCCATTTTACTGGTGTATTTCCAGGATCTGGAGGAATAGCTGGCTGATGTAATGCAGTTTAATATTGTTTGCTCAACCATAAATTCCAGTAAGCATGAAAGCGCAGCAACTGTTTTCTAGAAAAGAGAAAGCTGGTGGGGGGCGGGTGGTGGAAGGTTTAACCTAATAGAGATCTTTAGAATACTGAAGGAGTTTGATAGGGTGGACATTAAGAAGATCTTTCCACATGTCAGGAGTCCAAAACTAGAGGACACAAATGTAAAATAATCAAGAATAAACATGATAAGGAATTCAGGAGAAAATTCTTGTGGTGAATTTTATGGTGGGGTGGGGTGTGTATTGCTCGGCCCCCATTAGAAAAGTCAGTCATGAACCTATTGACTTCAAAAAGGCTGCTCCGCAGAGATATTGCACTGCCAGCGGCCTAAACAAGCTACTAAAAAAGGAACACAGAAATGTTCAAACCTGCTCAAAAAATGACACTGACAAAGTAAAGCAAATACAAGCCGAAAGCTGCAAGTAAAACACTGGGTGAGTCAAAATGGCTGTAATTTTTCCTCTCCCAACTCCTGTAGAAATGAAGGTAATATGCAGCAGAACTGGAAGGCTTACAACTTGCAATGGCAAAACTACAGGATTGTAACAGACTTAACTAACAAGCCAGAGCCAATACGAGTAGCAGCACTTTTAACACTGCTGGAGAGAGATGGCCACAAATTGTATTCCACCCTAAATCTCTCTGAAGAACATGTAAAAACAGTGGACAGAGATTTTGAATGTCTTGAAGGCATGCTTTGGGTCCCAAGTGAACGCACTTTATGAACACTATGAACTCAACAGCAGGGGCAGAATTGTCCCAGGTTTGCACTAAGTGTGGTAGCGGATGGGTAAAACAACATTTTACTCGTTGACCACAATGGTAGCTTTTCACACCGTACCATCCCAAACCTGCTGCATTAATTATGCATTCCTAGAAAACACGCTGTTCCCATGGTGGGCAGGCTTTCATTCTCCCACTACGCCATTACGTCATCACTTCATTACACTGGAGCCATATTTAAAGTCCAGCTGTGCACACGCCTCTCAGTGCTTCCAGCCCACAACTGCTGAAAAGAAGATGTGACTCTGAAACGCAAAAGGACTGCAGGCCCCAGGTTCAAAGACGCATCCCTTGATCAGATTTTGGATGCAATAGATGCTCAAACCTGGGACAATTCTGCCCCTGCTGTTGAGTTCATAGTGTTCATAAAGTGCGTTCACTTGGGACCCAAAGCATGCCTTCAAGACATTCAAAATCTCTGTCCACTGTTTTTACATGTTCTTCAGAGAGATTTAGGGTGGAATACAATTTGTGGCCATCTCTCTCCAGCAGTGTTAAAAGTGCTGCTACTCGTATTGGCTCTGGCTTGTTAGTTAAGTCTGTTACAATCCTGTAGTTTTGCCATCTATGTGATGTCCTCTACCCCCGCTCTAAGTGCAAGACGGGCAGGAACCTAACTAACCTGGCTTGGGATGTGGTGGTAGCAGTGGTCAGCACTAATGCCCTACAAAAGGGGATAGCCAACCAGTGCCGCTACAGGATGAATGGTCTTATCTGTTCCACCAAGGTAATTCACTCTTCTCATCACTTTCAACTCATGCTCTCACAAACCCACCATACATCCACAGGGATCTCACACTTCAAGAGACAACACTACTAACTCTCACATGCACCCTCACATCTCCGTCAGGTTCCTGCTCTCATGAGCTTGTGTCCTGTGCGAAGTGGCTGAACATTGCAATCCGAAAATGAAGCCCTCAAAAGTAAGGTTGAGATTACATAATAACGCAATACTCATACCAAGAGGGCAACGTAATCTGAGAGCCCAATGCAGTGGCAAGAATGAAGACCTGGAGTTCCAGATCATAGACACTTATCTAAGAGCAAGACTAAAGCTTTGACCAGTAACTCAAAACATGCCAAAAAGAGATTACTAAACCACCGACTGCTGAACGGGTCCTTGAGGAGTAAAAAGATGTGTTTACGGGGTTTGGGTGTCCTACGAGGAGGATATCATCTTGAAATAGTTGAGAGTGTAAGACCAATTCATCATCTGCCGAGAAGAGTTCCAGCTGCCCTCAAGTCCAGCCTAAAGAACAAGATAGAGGAGCTGGAAAACAAGGGAGTAATCAAGAAAGTGACAACACCTACAGGCTGGATTAGCAGCCTGGTAGGAGTGAAACAACCTGGAAAGCTGAGAGTATACATAGGCCGGAAGGACCTCAGTAAAGCTTTGAAGAGATCTCACTACCCTATGCCAACCATTGAAGGAATTTTGCCACAACTTGCCAAAACAAAGACCTTAACTACCCTAGATGCAAAGGATAGTTATTGGCAAGTGAAGCTGGATGAGATCAACAGCTTTCTAATGACATTCTGGGCAGTGTTCGGGAGATACAGATGGTTGTGCATGCCGTTTGTCGTTTCCATGTCTCCAGAAGAGTATCAACGCAGACAACATGAGATAGTCATTGATCTTCCTGGAATGAAAGCCATACTGGATGATTTTCTAGTCTACGGATGAGGAGACACAATGGAAGAAGCCATGGTGGATCATGATCTGAATTTAGTACGACTGCTAGACAGAGCTCGCCAGATGAACCTGAAGCTGAACAAGAAAAATTTGCAACTGAAGATGCCTGAAGTCAAGAACATAGATCATAAACTGACAGCAAAAAGTCTTCACCCAGATGCTGACAAGGTAAGAGTTGTAGCAGCGATGTAGTAACCAACAGATGTGAAAGCAGTGCAATGATTTGTTACATTTGTGAACCACCTGGAAAAGTTTTTGTCAAATTTGTTGTCAGAGTGTGAACCATTACGCAAGCTCACTGCCAAGGGTGTGCAGTGGCACTGGGGCACAGGACAAGAAGCAGAATTCACCAAAATCAGGCAACTAGCAATGACAATGGTAGTGCTGAAATACTATGTTTTCAATGGTGAAGTTATCTAGCAGTGTGACACAGCGAGACAGGTCTCAGAGCAGCTGTAACACAGCGAGGACAACCAGTTGCATTTGCAGGTGTTAACACAAACTGAACAACACTATGCTCAGGTCAAGAAAAGGTGCCTGGCTATTGATTTTGCTTGTTAGCATTTTCATCAATACCTGCTTGGGAGAGAGAGAGTAACAGTGGAGTCCGATCATGAGCCATTTCTAAGCATTTTTCTCAAACCACTACTATCTGCTCCAAAGCAACTGCAAAGAATGTTACTTCATTTACAAATATATCATCTGGACATGACATGCAAGCAAGGGAAACAGATGCACATCACTGACATGCTTTCAAGAGCAGCACTCCCACTGAAGAAAGTTGAGGGTGCTAAAACAGAATGTGAAAACTTCCAGATTCAAAACGAAGCAGCAGCTGAACATGCCCTGGAAGTCATCAGCCTAGCAGACACTGAATCTGTCAGACAAGCACCTTGATTAAATCAAGTGAACTACCCAACAAGATGCAACTCTCCAAGTGCTGCAAGAAGTAATGAAGAAAGGATGAACTGAGAGCATCAAGGACACACTCTTACAAGAGCATATTGGGCATATTGAGTTGAATTGGCAGCCCAAGATGGCATCTTGTACAAAGGAAATAGAGTCATTATTTCTAAGAAAATGAGAGGAGAGCTGCTGAAACACATCCATACAAGCCATCAAGAAATTGAATCAAGTTTGAGGAAGGTAAGAGTAGTGTTCTGCTAGCCAAATATGAGCAATGAAATTAAAGACCACATCAGCCAGTGCAGTGCTTGTAATGAGTGCCAAGCTAAATGCATGACATCCCGGGCACACCATGGGTGAAGATGGGAGTAGACCTCTTCACTATAGCAGGAACTGATTATCTTGTAAACAACTATCCTGATTACTGGATGCTAGACCAGCTGACTTCAGTTATGACTGGTGAGATAGTAGAATGCCTGAAAGCTCACTTCAATCTTTACGGCATTCCAGACATTACCTGGGATTTTCTGGCCCCGCTCACCACTGGGATCATCCAGTCCTGCTGAAAGTCTGCAGTGAGTCCCACCACAATGGGGCTAGAAAATTGACAATAGCTCTCAGTTCTCGAGTGAAAAATTCAGCTGCTTCACAAAGGAATTGGGAAATTCAACACTACACATCATCTCTGCACTATCCCCAGTCGAATGGAAAGGCTGAGGTGGCAGTAAGAATTACCAAAGGAATCGTCAAGAATTTGAACAAATGTAGAACAAGGTATGAAAGGCAATCTTCAAGTGGAGAAACACACCAGCTGAAGGCATGGAAAGGAGTCCATTCCAAAGACTAATGTCTCGTTGCACCAAAACTAATCTTCCAATAGCAAAAAAGCTACCGAAGCCAGAAGTAATAACAAGTGTGAGTGAAAAATTCAAGGTGAAAGAGCAGAAAGCCAAAGTTAATTTTGACAAGACAGCCAAACCATTTGCAGAGTTGAGCATTGGAGAGCCTGTCAGGGTACAAACCTTCAATGCTCCTTATTGGAGTCTGCCCATGTGGAAACTTGAGACATGGGTAAAGCAATTGTCACCTTGATCATACATGGTGGAAGTAAACGACCAAATGTACTGGTGCAATAGCAGGCATATACAAACAACTAGAGAAGCTGTTCCTTCACTGTAGGCAGCCAATCAGGAAGATGGGATCTCACAGAGTACAGAACAACCATCTCTCCCGGAGGTCTACCAGTCCCCAACAATGGAAATGGAACAACAACAGTTACCATGGCCACATGTGCCACAGGAACGACACTCCCCTGAGAGGGAATGTTACACAGATGAACAGCCAATGACGACACACATGCGTATCATTAAAAGACCGGCACAATTTCACAACTATGTATGCAATGCTTTTGTAGAGACTGACTAGAATAACAAACAACTTGTTAATACATATGAACAGTTGTGGTAGAGTGGGTAACTTGGGTAACTCACAGTTACACATGATAGTGTATGCAAGTTTGCCTTTTGTTCGTTTGTTTGTATCTTTTGTTCATTACGGAAAGGGGTATGTTTGGGTTTTGAAATGCATCAGTTTTGAAATGTGTTCATTATTATATATCCTATTTGGATTGCTACAGCCATGTGATCTCTGCCATGAGGCATGGGCTTGAGGAGCCATCTTACATTCAATCAATAAAGACATTACACTAGAAACAATGTAGCCTTTGAGCTCATAATGGTCGCGATTTGTAAAAGTAAGATCTTGGCCGTTTACTCAGAGAGCTGTCAGTATGTGGAACTTGCTGTCACATGGATAAGTTGAAGCAAATAGTATAGTTGCATTTAAGAGGAAGTTAGATAGATACATGAGTTAGAAAAGAATAGAAGGATATGCTGATAGATGACACAAGGAAGGAAGAGGCTTATATGAAACGTAAACATTGGCATGATCTACTTGGGCTGTGTGACCCCTCTCAGTGCTTTGTGTAGGGGCTTGCTTGAGATTGGTACCTTAATGCACTTCCAAGCATTTTCATCATGCTTTCTCCTTACCTTTCCCTCCTCCCCTTCAGGCTGTGCTAATGTAAGTGTCCTGGCTAGCAAACACTGCTCCGAAAGAACATCAAGCTTCGCCACTTCATCTTGCTTCACCTCATAGTGTCTGTGTGGTTCTTCGCAGCCCAGGTGAGCAGCAGTGGAATTTGTTCCATGAATGCTGGATGGAGGCAATGTATAATAGGCTGGCACTAAGCCTGTTCCTCGACTGGGTGAAGAGCCAGAAAACCATTTAGCATGCAGGAGAAATGTAATGCCACATGGCAGGCTTTTAACACTCTGAACAGTAAGTAACAGTCTGTAGTTTCTACATAGTGCTATTCAATATTCACCACCACCAGCAGTGGGATGTCCCCATTCCTGAACAGATTTCATTGTGATTGCAGTAGATATTTTGAAGACCATTGACTAATGAACTTTCTAGTAAGACTGATGAATCAGATTTGGGAATAAAAGTGCGTATAATTATTCAACAAATGGAAAGATTGCATTTATAAAGCACATTTCATAGCTTAAGAATGTCCCAAAGCATTTTACAGCCAGTGAAGAACTTTTGAAGCATAATCAGTGTTGTAATGTAGGAAATGCAGCAGCCAATTTGCACACAGCAAGCTCCCATAAACCATATGATAATGATGGGAGAATCTATGTTTTAGTGATTCTCGTTAGGGATAAATAGTGACCAAGACACCAGGGGTAACTCTCATGCACTTCTTTGGAATAGCACAACAGGATTTTTTACATCCACCTGAAAAAGCAGACAGGCCCTTCGTTAACATCTCATCATGAAGACAACACTCCAATAGTGCAGCACTCCTTCGGTACTGCACTGGAGTGTCAGGTTAGATGTATGTGCTCAAGTCTGTAGGGCTGGGCTTGAATGCACAACCTTGTGGCTCAGTGGCAAGAGTGCTACCGGTGACATTTGGAACATGATGATGCCATTGAGCTGTCATCCATGACCAACCTATACATTTTTAAAAAACATATAGTAAATGCATTGCAGCAGATGTAAAATCTGCTGACGTGGAAAAGTACCCTGGCAACCAACATAGTCTTGCAGCTGAAGGCTGGGGGTGTCTATTTCTGCATGTCCCTGAATTAAACCTGCTTGAAAACTCTTCAATGGGATGAAGAAAGTTCCTTAATCTTTATTTTTGCTTGGAAGCACTTTGAATCAATTTCCACTTCTAACAGATTAAGATTACAGAAAATGGGTGGTAGATTCAAAGCCTTTTCTATGTCCTATCCAACATTCTGTTGCACTGACTTCAGCTGAAAGGAAAGTTGAGTGGCGTCTATGATGGGCTGATGGTTCACAACCACCACTTTTCATCAACTGGCATTAATATATCGCTTTTAGCATAGTAAAACTCCATGCCCATGCACATCACAGGAGCATTCACAAACAAAAACTGACATTGAGGCACATGAAGTGATATTAGAGCAGATGACACAAAACTTGGTGTTTTAAAGGAGAGGAGAGAAGTAGAAAAGCATGGAGGTTTAGGAAAGGGATAGAGCTTAGAGCCTGGACAGCTAAGGTACAGCCGCCAATGGTGGGCAATAGATAATGAGGGATGTCCAAGAATCCATAATTTGAGGAAAGCAGAGGTCTCGGGAGGTTGTAGGGCTGGGGAGGTGATAGAGGTAGGGCAAGGTGTGACTATGGAGGAATTTGAACACAAGGATGAGAATTTTAAAATTAAGGTGTTACTGGACCAAGAACCAATGAAGGTCAGTTCTGCCAGATGTAAAAATTCTTTCTTTGTAGACATACGTGTCTAACTAATCTCTTCACTGAATCATGCATTATTGATAATCACAAGCCCCCTGCACCCTCCTCTCCAAGTGCAGCATAATTTTCGATTCAGTGTTAGACTACAAAACATAAAAAATAATCGACCCATGCAAAAGTTTCTCTTGATATTGTAATCCACAATAATGTCATTGGAATCTTAATTACAACCTTGTAGCTCATTGCCAGACAGTTATTATTCCAAGTATAATGATAATAAAATTTTTAATGAGGCCATTCAAAATTAAATGAATAACAATCACCATCACATTTAAATCATTGGTCACCTCATTTATAAATACTTTCCCGTCAAAACCCACCAAACCAGTGCCACTTCCCATAACCAATTATGGAAACTCTTAAAATGCTGGTGAGAAAGAGGTAACAGTTATGTTTTAATATCTGAACATTCAAAATTACTGTTCCAGAATAAACTGATATGTTCCACAAAAGTAGAAAATTGGTTTGTTTGTATCATGTTCCACTATTTGACTAGATACACTTTTTTTCCACATGATTCATTTCTATAAACATGACGTTGAATGTAATGTAGCCACAACGTAAACACTTGCACTGAATTCAAGGCAATAGAATTCAAAGGCAAGAAAGATTGGTAGCCGGTTACTCATGGTAGTGAATATCACTGTTCTGTTTTCCTCCCACACAACACATTTGGATTATAAGCATTACCAATTGCTTTTTTTTGTTCTTTCATATCAGTGATTTGCAACTTAAATCACATTGGGAAACTACTCATTACTTCATTCTATTCTGAAAAATAGTTTGGGCCAAAGATGTGGAGACGTGAATGCTCAAATCAGCATTTACAGAGACACAAGAATTCCATCTTGAGCACATTCAGGGATCTTAAATGAAGGTGAAGAACCCGGAGAAACACATTAGAAAAATCCAGTTTAGTAATTTGAAAATTTGTTTCTTCTGTACAAAAACAGATGGGCATTTGACCTCAGATTAAACCACATTACACCACAATTGTAAATTCAAAGAAACTTTAAAGCAGGTTGCATGTTACAGGTTTTGACCAATTATTTTTTTCCCATTATTTGACTGTTATCATGGGAGATTCTGCGCACTGTGTGATACAACTTCTAATGTTAATATTCCAGGGCAGAGAAAGAGAAAGGTCATACTTAATGCAAAACTGTTGATTGTGAAATTAGGGTGACTGATTAACACTTAAGCCACAAGTTGCCCAAAACTGTGTTTTGGTTTTCGACCAAATTTTTTTTTTCCTTTCTCATTCACGGGACTTGGGCATCGCTGGCAAGGTCAGTATTTGTTGCCCATCTCTAATTGCCCTTAAATTGAATGCTTGTCACTATGGGTCTGGAGTCACATGTAGACCAGACTGGGTAAGGATGGCAGATTTTCCCCACCAAAGGACATTGGTGAACCAGATTTTTTTTTTTAATGGCAATTGACGATAGTTTCATGGCCCCCATTACTGAGATTAGCTTTCAATTCCAGAATTTTCTAATTAATTAAATTCAAATTCTACCAGCTGATATTGAATCCCAGTTTGCTGGGCATTAGCCTGGGCCTCTGGATTACTAGTCCAGTGACATTACTACTACGCCACCATCTCCCCTATCTCCCTCTCTTTTCTTTTAGCACAATTTGTGAAATAAATTATATTAAAGCAAAATGTTATTATTTTATTGTGGCCTAATGTATTGTGAGTTCAGAGGAAATATAAATAACTTCCTCCTTCAGCTTACTACTAAATTCCTGGCTGTGGGCTCTGCAGTGATGATGAACTGGAATGAATTCACTTCATTGTTGTTGGTTCTGAACTATTTTGACTATTTCAGTCATCTGTGTCCCTGTCTGTGACAAGCCACTTTTACTATTGTCTGCCCAGCACTTCCTTGCTGTTCTTCAACTTCCTGTTAAAACTCTCTGCCTTTCAACACCTCCCCCTTCCTTTAAGTTGTTTCTTAAAACCCACCTCTTTGCCCCAGCTCTTAATTTCCTATCCTAATCTCTTTTGTGGCTCAGAATCAAATTTTCTTTGATTATGTTCCTTTGAAGTGCCTTGGGATGGAAGTCACTATATGAATGAATTTTTTTTTGCTGTTGTATGCAGGTCCATGAAAGACATTCTAGCTTTTTCCATCCTTGAGAAGCACCCAATCATTGAGGTCCCTTATCATGAAACATCTGTATAAGTGTTGTTTCCTGTCCAAATTATGCCCTTATTATGCAACAAAAATAAAAATAGCTGGAAAAACTCAGCAGGTCTGACAGCATCTGCGGAGAGGAACACAGTTAACATTTCGAGTCCCCTTATTATGTTGTTTTTGCTTTTTTGCATCCTGGATACTACCAGTATTCCTCTCATTTGACTCTTCTCTGCTGCTTGTATTTGTTCATCAACTTTCCCCATGTTCCAGCGCTCAGGGCCATATGATAATATGGTGGTAGCTATTGCTTCATAAATTCTTACCTTCATTTTAAACAAAAAACTGTAAGCTCACCCAGTCTGTGGCTCTCCCAATTTTAGCACAAGCCCTCAGATGTTCGTGAGGAGGAACTGGGTGTGCTTTGGCATTGCCTGGTGCCTGGGTCGATCCTAGGTGATCCTTCCAGTTTTATTCTCATTATTTCTCGTAGCAGTTTGATACAACTGAGTGGCTTGCTAGGGCCATTTCAAAGGGCAGTTAAGAGTCAACCACATCACTAAGGGTCTGGAGTCACATGTAGGCCAGACCAGGTAAGGGCAGCAGATTTCCGTCCCCAAAGGACATTGTGCTGGTTATGACAATTTCAGGAAAATCGTGCCGATAGAAACAGCGCAACTTAGTGGACATTCTACTCCAATGCTGGCATTAATGTGTCACGCAGGATTGAAGCATTTTTTGCCACTGAAGTCCCAATAACATAAGGGGAAAGGGCACTTTACAGAGGTGAAATACAAAATAATGTATTAAAAAAAGTGCAGGGCAAATGAAAGATAAAGGATTGCAATTTTGACCTTTTACAAAAAAAAGTAACTTACAAGTACAACTTAATTATCATACTTTTGATTTGCAATGTATTGTCCTTAATTTTAAAGGTTAGCTGTTTTCTGCTTTGGTTGGATTCAATGAATTTTACTACAATACCTTTGACAATAAGCGCATTAGATTAAGAATCACAAGTCTTTCAATTTACTTGACATAAAAGTAATTAAAGGTTCACAATCACATTTTCTTCTTTATACAAGCATACTTCGGATTAAATAAATATAGTTTTGATTGCATATAAATTTGATTGCAAGATCGCCAATCCACTCACGTTTTGCTGCCATTACAATATATATTTGGAAGCGTTTTCGGGAGATCTCTTCCTTTCAAAAGCAATGTCAATCCTCAACTTTATCTGACTTTAATTTGACATTGCAATTATAGTTATGAACAGATTAGAAAAGATATCCCACATGGTTACTGATTTCAAAGGTTTCAAAACCTTTTATAATGCATTCACACAATTTAAAGCACACTTCTAAACCGATACAATCTTTGCAATTCTTACCTTTCCTGATCAATCTGGTACAATGGAAAATCCAATTCCTCCACTCCAGGATTATCAGCACTCATTATGACTTCCTGACACTTGAACTCAGATTTTGCTGGCCCACGGGAGGTGGGAAAGCTGGTAAAATCCATGGGGATTCGCATTGGATCGGCTCCCTGATGCGGTCCCAACTTCGGGGACATTTTAATGACAGTGGGACCAGAAGCAGAGAGGTTTCCTGCTCCACAGAGGTGTGGCAGCCAATTTCCAGAATTAAAGGCTGAATTAGAGGCCATTTCATTGTGTTGTTAGCATTTTGCTGTCACCGGAGATCTAGGGAGACTGCCAGCTAAATCCAGGCAACTTTTCACCAGCAGTATCAGGGGTGAGGGGTGGGGGAAAAGGCACCATGGCCCAAAAAGGAGGCCTTGGAGAGGGAAAGCAGTATCTGCGGCTTGAACGATCCCCCTGGAGGGGCTTCCGCTTGGACTCACACCCAATCAGAGGCCGGCAACTCTCCAGCATTCTGGGCATGTAGCACTGGATCATTTGGGTATGGTTGGGGGTCTTGCTGAGTGCCAAACTGGTAGGCCCCAGCCTGGGGTGTAGTGAGGGGGCTGATATTTGGGACACCATCAGGAGAGGGCAGCAGGGGGGTGGGGTTAAGGCTTGGGTGGAGTCCTCCAATGGGCAGGGGTGCATGTTAAAGAGTGACACACCCATCCTGCCAGCAGCCTATTCAGGGAAAACTGCTGGACTGGGCACTTGGCATGGGCTTTGCCCGCTGCTCATCAAATCCTGCACTAGCAGGCTGAGGCCTTCCACTGGTGGTTGAGCTACCCAGCTAGTGGGAGCACATGGGAGAGCTGAATGTCTGCCCCAGCCATAATGGGCATTGTGTGGATGGGGAGCAATGATGCATTGAAAGTTGATTCTTTTGATCAAAGCATTTCACTTTAAAAACGTCCAGTGGATATTCTCCAATTTTGTTCATGATTTGTTACATTTAAGAGAAGAAAGATTTGCGTTCATATAGCACCTTTCACAACCTCTCAAAGCACTTTACAATCAATGAAGAACTTAGGAAGTGCAATCACTGTTGTAATGTGAGAAACAGGGGCAGCCAATTAGCACACAGCAAGCTCCCACAAACAGCAATGTAATAATAATTTGTTTTAGTTATGCTGATTGAGGGATAAATATTGACCAGAGTAGTTTATAGGCCCTTTAACAGTAGCTACACAATAAGACAGGATATATACTTTGAAATAATCACGACTTGTAAGAAAGGCACCTGAGTGACTTCATTCTTCACATCAGTTGGACTACTCAAATTGGCAATGGTAGCCTGAAGGATGAATTCATGGAGAATATTCGAGACAATGCATAGAATAATATGTTCTGGATCATACCAGGGATCAAGCTATTATTGATCTGATAATATGTGACGAGATAGGATTAATTAAGGGCCTCCTAGTAATGAATCCTCCAGGCAAGAGTGATCATAGCATGTTGGAATTTTACATTCAGTTTCACAGTGAGAAATGTGGGTCCCAATTAGTGTCTTAAACTTAATAAAAGGCAATTGCAAAGGTATGAAGACAGAATTGGAGGAAGTGGACTGGGAAAATAGGTTAGAAAGTAAGGAGGTAATGTGGCAGGCATTTAAGAAGATATTTCATAACTCTCAACAAAGATATGATCCATTGAGGAAGAAAGACTTTGCCAGAAGTTTGCATCATCCATGGCTAAATAGGAAAGGTAAGGGCGACATCAGATTGAAATAAAAGGCATGCAGTGCTGTGAAAATTAATGACAGGGCAGAAGACTGGGACATTTTATTAACCAGCAAAGGGTGGCTAAACAAAATAAATGGGGGAAATTGGAATACAAGAGAAAACTAGCAAGAAATACAAAAACAGACAGTAAGATATTCTATGGCCTGAGCCTTACGCTTGTCGGGTGCATGCAACCAGCAGGCTCGGAAGCAGGCGCAAAATGCGCTTCCGGCAGCAATCGGTCCCCAAACGCAATTTTATGCTGGCTGGCCAATTAACAGCCAGCCAGTGTGAAATGGGGGCTGACATAGCCTCAGCACTGCTGGGGGGGGTGGTGTCGGGAAGAGGGCGGGCGCCGAGAAAAGGAAGGGTGCGGGTGGGCGATTCTAGCAAGCTCCCTGAAGGCAGACAACTGCTGCGGAGCTACCTCAGGGAGCTGCAGACCCGGACAGATTAAATGACGAGAAAAAAATGGACCAATGCAGCACATTCAAGTGCCTGACAGCAGAACTTGAAAAACATCAGTCTCCAAATATTTTTTTAAATTATATTTCACTCCGGAAATGTCATCCCACCCTGGATCACAGCTTTAGCGAAACTGTAAAGGCCACCTAGCGTATTGGCTCATTCGCCAGTTGTAAAAGTGGGCGGGCCATGTAAAATAAATTACAATTGCCTCCTTAATGGGCTCAATCGCCTGCCTAATTGTTGTTGGCAGGCTGCTCTTCCTAGTGCCGCGTGCACCCACCACGCGAGTGCGCAATGACATTGGGATGGGCACCCGATGTCTTCTCAGGCAATTTCATGTGCTGTCAAGTCAGGCACACACCCGCACAACCAGCATAAAATTCTGGCCAATGATAAAAATAAGCGTTATGGTTTCACGTTGAGTCCAGAGTCCAGAAGAAAAAGTCCAGTGGCGTATTCCTTCAGTGATTAGAATGCTGAAACTGTTGCAAGGTGATGCAACTTTCCAGGAGTGAGGACTTACCCCAATGGGAGAAGTCACGTAGAGATGAATTAGTCTTGAAGGCACAGATACAGGAGTTCCATTCTTCCAGTAGTTCACAGTGTGGATGAGGGTTGGGCACTTTACCAGGCAGAGCTCTTGCTGCTTCTACCTGTTAGATGATAAAATGGTAGGCTCACTGAGTTCAGTTCCGCACGGTGATACTGCATGTTCTAGCAGTTTTGGAGATGTCATATGACATAACTCCTCCTTCTTCTCCTAGATCTTGGTCAAAGGATGTATTTTCTCAGGTCTGGAATCTTGAGGTGTTTAATAGAGGAGTCAGGTTCTGTTTTGTCCTTTGCAGACATATCGTCTAATTTGGCCGGAGCTCTGCCTTACAACTGCAAAAGGGTTTGGGACATTTCTTTGGAATTTGATTGCCAGCAGTCACAGAGGGCTTTAGCACCTCTTTAAAGATAATGAGGTCCCTGCTTGTTTCTGAATGTTAAAAATTCCTCTAGTGTGAGCCATGGAAATGGCTGCAGAGATAGTGGGTACATTGGTTGTAGTCTTCCAAAATTTTGGAAATTAGCAGATATAACACCCTTGTTCAAGAAATGAGGGAGACAGACTACAGAACACTGAGACTGGTTAGCCTAACATCTGTCATTGGGAAAATGCTAGAAGAGATTATTGCAGGAGGTGGTGGCAGGTCATTTAAAAAATCATAGGCTGGGATTTTCTGGCTCTGTTGTGGCTGGACCCGCTGCAGGAGATTTGGCGGCCCAGCCAGAAGTCCATTGGCTTTTGGTGGGATCAGACGATAGCAGCAGTGGGTAGGGCCAGAAAATCCTGCCCATAATATAATCAGGCAAATTCAACATGGTTTCCTGAAAGGGAAATTGTGGTTGACAAACTTAGTCGAGTTGTATGAGTATGTAACACTGTGGATAAGGGGAACCAGTGGGTGTAGTGTATTTGGATTTTCAAAAGGCTACTGATACATAAAAGATTACTACACAAGATAAGGGAGTATTGTGTTAGGCATAATATATTAGCATGGATAGAGCACTTATGATGTGTAATGAGGCAGATTTGATAAGGGAGCTTAAGCTGAAGGAATCCTTAGGAGGAAGTGACCATAATATGACAGAATTTACCCTGCAATTTGAGAGGAAAAAGCTGGAATCAGATTTAACAGTATTATAGTTGAATAAAGGCAACTACAGAGGCACGAGGGAGGAGTTGGCCAGAATTGCCTGGGAGATGAGCCTAGCGGGAAAGACAGTGGAACAGCAATGGCAGGAGTTTCTGGGAGTAATTTGGGAGACACAGCAAAAATTCATCCCTAGGAAGAAGAAGCATACTAAAGAGAGGACGAGGCAACCATGGCTGACGAGAGAAGTCAGGGACAGCATAAAAGCTAAAGAGAAAGCATACAATGCAGCAAAGAGCAGTGGGAAACCAGGGGATTGGGAAGCCTACAAAGACCAACAGAGAACAACTAAAAAAGAAATAGGGAGGGAGAAGATTAAGTATGAGGGTAAACTAACCAGAAATATGAAAGAAGATTGCAAGAGTTTTTTTAGATATATAAAAGGTAAGAGAGAGGCAAAAGTGGACATTGGGCCGCTGGAAAATGATGCTGGAGAAGTAGTAGCGGGGAACAATGAAATGGCGGAGGAATTGAATAGGTACTTTGCGTCAGTCTTCACAGTGGAAGACACGAGTGACATCCCCAAAGTTCAAGAGAGTCGGGGGGCAGAGGTGAGTATGGTGGCCATTACCAAGGAGAAGGTGCTAGGAAAACTGAAAGGTCTGAAGGTGGATAAATCACCTGGACCAGAAGGATTACACCCCAGAGTTCTGAAGGAGATAGCTGAAGAGATAGTGGAGGCGTTAGTGGTGATCTTTCAGGAATCACCTGAGTCAGGGAGGGTCCCAGAGGACTGGAAAATCGCTAATGTAAGCCCCCTGTTTAAGAAGGGAGTGAGGCAAAAGACGGGAAATTACAGGCCGATTAGCCTGACCTCGGTCGTTGGTAAGATTTTAGAGTCCATTATTAAGGATGAGATTTCAGAATTATTGGAAGTGCATGGTAAAATAGGGCAAAGTCAGCATGGTTTCATCAAGGGGAGGTCATGCCTGTCAAATCTGTTAGAATTCTTTGAGGAGGTAACGAGTAGGTTAGACAAAGGAGAACCAATGGATGTTATCTACTTGGACTTCCAGAAGGCCTTTGACAAGGTGCCGCACAGGAGGCTGCTCGGTAAGATAAGAGCCCATGGTGTTAGAGGCAAGGTACTAGCATGGATAGAAGATTGGCTGTCTGGCAGGAGGCAGAGAGTGGGGATAACGGGGTCCTTCTCAGGATGTTGGCCGGTGACTAGTGGAGTTTCGCAGGGGTCAGTGTTGGCACCACAACTTTTCACTTTATACATTAATGATCTAGATGAAGGAACTGAGGGCATCCTGGCTAAGTTTGCAGATGATACATAGATAGGTGGAGGGACAGGTATATTGAGGAGGCGGGGAGGCTGCAGAAGGATTTGGACAGGTTAGGAGAATGGGCAAAGAAGTGGCAGATGGAATACAATGTGGGGAAGTGTGAGGTCATGCACTTTGGTAGGAAGAATAGAGGCATGGACTATTTTCTAAATGGGGAGAGAATTCAGATATCTGGAGTGCAAAGGGATTTGGGAGTCCTAGTCCAGGATTCTCTTAAGGTTAACTTGCAGGTTGAGTCGGTAGTTAGGAAGGCAAATGCAATGTTGGCATTTATTTCAAGAGGACTAGAATATAAAAGCAGGGATGTGCTGCTGAGGCTTTATAAGGCTCTGGTCAGACCACATTTAGAATATTGTGAGCAATTTTGGGCCCCGTATCTCAGGAGGATGTGCTGGCCCTGGAGAGGGTACAGAGGAGGTTCACGAGAATGATCCCAGGAATGAAAGGCTTAACATATGAGGAACGTTTGATGAATCTGGGTCTATACTCGATGGAGTTTAGAAGAATGAGGGGGGGATCTGATTGAAACTCACAGAATAGTGAAAGGCCTGGGTAGAGTGGACATGGGGAAGATGTTTCCATTAATAAGAGAGACTAGGACCCGAGGGCACAGCCTCAGAGTAAAGGGAAGACCTTTTAGAACAGAGATGAGGAGAAACTTCTTTAGCCAGAGAGTGGTAAATCTATGGAATTCATTGCCACAGAAGGCTGTGGAGGCCAGGTCACTGAGTGTATTTAAGACCGAGATAGATAGGTTCTTGATTGGTAAGGGGATCAAAGATTACAGGGAGAAGGCGGGAGAATGGGGTTGAGAAACTTATCAGCCATGATTGAATGGTGGAGCAGACTCAATGGGCCGATTGGCCTAATTTCTGCTCCTATGTCTTATGGTCTTATGGTCTTATTTAACAGGAAACCAGAGAGTTGGGATAAATGGGTCATTTTCAGGTTGGCAAAATGCATTGGAGTGCTGCAGGGATCAGCACTGTGGCCTCAATTTTTTACGATCTATATTAATGACTTGGATCAAGTGACCAATTGTGTAGTAACCAAATTTGCTGCTGATACAAAGGTAGGTAGGGCAGCCAGTTGTAAGGATGATACAAAGAGTCTGCAAAGGGATATAAATAGTCTAAGTAAGTGGGCAAAAAATTAGCAGATGGAGTATAATCTGGGAAAATGTGAGGTTGTCCACTTTGACAGGAAAATTAGATAAGCAGAACATTATTTAAATGGAGAGAGACTGTATGCTGCGGTACAAAAAGTCAGCATGCAGATATAACAAATAATTCAGAAGGCAAACAGAGTGTTGGCCCTCATGGCAAGGGGAAAGGAGTATAAACGTAGGGAAGTCTTGCCTGTATAGCGCAATGGTGAGACCACACCTAGAGTAGTGTGCACAGCTTTGGGCATCTTAGTTAAGGAGGGACATACTTGCATTGGAGACAGTTCAGGGAAGATTCACCAGGCTGATCCCTGGGATGAAGGTGTTGCCTTATGAAGAAAGATTGAAGCAGGTTGGGCCCATACTCATTGGAGTTTGGAAGAATGAGAGGAGATCTTATTAAAGCATATAAGTTTCTGAGGGGGCTTGACAGTGTAGATGCTGAGAAGATTTTTCCGCTCATGAGGGAATATAGAACTAGTGGTCACAGTTTCAAAATAAGGGGTTTCCCATTTAAGATGAAAAAAGGAGGAATTTGTTCTCTCATAGGGTTGTTCGCATTTGGAATTATCTCCCCACCGAGCAGTGGAGGCTGGGTCACTGAATATATTCAAGGCTGAGTTAGAAAGATTTTTGATTGACAAGAGAGAGTTGAGGGTTATGGGGGATAGGCAGGAAAGTGAAGCTAAGGCCAAATCAGATCAGCCACGACCTTACTGACTGGTGGAGCAGGCTCGAGTTGCTAAATGACTTACTCCTGCCCCTATTTCTTTCGGTCTTATTTTCGGCACATACGGTAAACCTGTTGTTCTTCAAAATAGTGCCACAGGAACTTTTATGTCCACCTGAGAGGACAGATGGGGCCTCGAGCTAACATCTCCTCCAAAAGATAGCGCCACTGACAGTGCAGCATTCCCTCAGGACTGCAGTGAAGTGTCAGCTCAAGGTTGAGTTCGAGTCCTGACTCAGGCAAGTTAACTGAGCCACAACTTACACAATTAAGTTAGAGGAAGGTTTTTGTTCTCCGCTAGTTACCTGCAGAGTTCAGTATATGAGGTCAATGCACCTGTCACATAATTATATTTGTAAGTGCTATCATGTTGCCATAAAATCATCAGTTAGATGAGGGTAATATTAGTGAAGCAAGGAAAAAATTAAACATGTCAGTTCAATTATCTATGCTGCGATAACATTTAAATACATTAACATTAAATTGGGAACAAAATAAACTGCTTGCTGTTTTGAGATGCATTCTACTCCAGATTCTGTAAATGATCTAACTTTTCATTCATAAGGAAATTAAATTTTAAAATATTTTTGATTCCATGAATAAATATAGATTATAATAATAGCCTGCTACCCTAAGGAATTATAACTAAAATATGCTGGGACAAATGAGACCTTCTTTAGCATTAAAATTAATGGGATTTATGCCGCGGTGTGCCATACATAATCCATAAAATAAGGAGGGTTTAAAGTGCCAATGTGCACTTGCTGATAAAATGTTGTACAAGTTTGTTTCAATTAATTTTGATTTCACAGATCAGTTGGAAAATTAGTTGTAATATTTCTGTTGAATTGTTAAAAAATGTGGCACAGCTCTGAAATGCATCTTGCATTATTTCAATTTTTTAAGCCAAGGCAATCTGTTTAGACCAAAAGGCCATGTACAGATGCTGCTGCTACCAACTGCATTTGACTTGCAACAAACTCATTGAATTAGATGGCTTCATTGAGGTTACCTCGTGAGCAGTTTTCTACTAATGAGCTGCAATTTATAATGGCTCCAAATGCATCAATTTTCTCATTAAATTGCCCAGATTGATAATGTGCTATACTGTGAAAAAGTTGCTTGTGCAAATATTTCTCTGTGTCACATTTGGTGGAATATGAAGACAGATTTGGTAGCCCTTCTTGGATTCTTTAGGGATTTGAAGGAGACTCTTCTGCTTGAACCCAACTTCCAAAATTAGCTTTACAGAAAACATAGCATAAATAGTTATGATTAAGTGTTATTTTCATCAAGCCACCAGCCTTACAAATCTATGAATGTTCTCAAATTTGATTGCCATGTTCACGTACAGCCCCACTTGAAGTGTGTGCAAGAACTTGACTTAACTCTTTTGAGACTGAACAACTGCACCCAATTCAAAAAATATTTTAAAAATTAAATATAAACATAGTTATAAAAATAAATATATTAAACATAAAATTATTTTAAAAAATATTTGTTTCTGATGATTGTGGAAGCTTTTCACAACAACCTTGGCAATTTCTCCCCAAGTAATGATAAGTCTCTCTATAAATAGCAATCCCAAATCAGAGCTGCTAATTTGCCATTTTTGAGGCTTGTTAAAGGACCTCCTGTCATTTCTCAAATGGAGAAGCTGAATAGTGCGACAACTGATGTTCAAATCACAGATGATTTTAAGGTCTATAAACTGCTCTATTCAGACAAGTGTGTGTAATATTTTGATAAGAAATGATCAGATTATCACAGTATTACTGCAGTTACTGATAATATGACAGAATAGCAACTCGATTGATTGCATTTTAGGGAGGTTTTATGCTGGCTGAAGAAAGAGTTTAATGGAACATTTAGTATAGCTCAGATATTTTATTCTATAGAGCAATCCTTTGTCTGTCTGCCCATTAGAGCAAGGAAGGTTTACCATTCCATAAAATGACAAATGCTTATAAAACCAAAAGCAAGACATTAAAAAGAATAGCATTTCATTCTGAGTGCACACAAGGTTCAATTTGTCATTAAAGTGTATTTTATTTGTAGCTTACACAAAGGGATGAAACTAAACCCAATATTTGCACCTAATTGTGTGTGTGTGTGTGTGTGTGTGTGTGTGTGTGTGTTTATAAAGAAATACTTATTTTATAAAGAAAACTTCAAAGTAGCAACATATAAAACAAATGATCTCAGAGAAAATTGTTAACCTGAGAGTACTAGAGCAGATAAGGCCTACACATCGTGCCATGACGAAACTCCAGCGTTAAATTTTTAAAACATTTTTCAACAGGATGTGGGCTGTACTGGCTAGGCCACCATTTATTGCCCATTCCTAATTGCCTTTGAGAAGGTTGTGGTGAGCCACCTTCTTGAACCCTGCAGTTGATGTGGTGTAGATACAACCACAGATCTATTAGGAAGGGAGTTCCAGGGTTTTGACCTGGCATCCATGAAGGAATGGCGATATAGTTTCAAGTCAGGATGGTGTATGATGTGGAGGGGAACTTGCAGGGGTGATATTCCCATGCATCTGCTGTCTTTGTCCTTCAAGGTGTTAGAGGTCACAAGTGTGGAAGGTGATGTCAAAGGAGCCTTGGTGAGTTGCTGCAGTGCATCTTGTAGATGGTACACAGCTGCTGCCACTGTGTGTCAGCGGCGGAGAGAGTGAATATTGAAGCTATCCTATTCCACGTTGACGCTTCACCAATCTATTCATTGTTTTGTTGCTAAACTGGCAAAACTTTTCCTCAATGTTCTTGTTCTGGAATGCTGCCAGTTTCTGAGGTGTTTGGGTAGAAATTTTAGGCTTTCTGTGTTTTCAATGGCAAATTATTTGGTTGTTGAGTTCTTTTAAAGCTTGACAGGTAATAATTCATAAATTTGTGGAAGGAGCAAACTTACTAACAGAATTTTTCCAAAACGTCTCTTATATTTATGACAAAATGGGGGTTTCCAATCTAATAAGCCTTCCATCAGCTGCAACCCTGTTAACTTCCTCAGTGAGCTGCCAAAGAATCAGTCTAGATTATATGCGAGAGTTCTAATTGACAAAAGTGCTACCAACTGAACCAGTTGACCTTTCAATTTAATTAGCACCTCAAACAAAACTCCTACATCTTGACTAATCTGCAGATCAATCAACCTGCCCTAATCCTACAGACAACTTGGCTATGGATTTCATTTTCCACTTTGCCAAGGAAAGGGTAGCTTTCATTTGCAACTCAAGCTATTTAAGAATGATATAAACTAAATATAGATAAAATCTTCCTAGTTTGTCACAAATAGTACACAAATTATGCCAAATTATTATAATAATATAATAACAATATAGTTTAATTGCTTTAATTATACTTACTTTCCTGTTGCATTGCATTTGTTGTATATAAAACCTCTTTAAGTCACTGGCTTCAAGATTCGGGTCTGCAGCACCTGTAATTTCAGCATTTTGGGTACCAAATGATGCTCACTTCCGTCCAACCCACTGCAGATGCCATTTTGGTGAGGTCGTTAGATGAGGCAAGTGTTGGGAAGTGTATGTCAGAAGTATGCAGTCAATCTGCGTCACTGATTTAAGTGTACATATGAACACATGAATCAGGAGCAGGAGTAGGCCACTTGGCCCCTCGAACCTGCTCCACCATTCAATAAGATCATGGCTGATCTCCACATTCCTGCCTACCCCCGATAACCTTTCACCCCCTTGTTTATGAAGAATCTATCTAGATCTACCTTAAAAATATTCAAAGATTCTGCTCCCACTGCCTTTTGTGGAAGAAAGTTCCAAACACTCAAGACCCTCAGAGAAAAAAAATTCTCCTCATCTCTGACTTAAATGAGCCACCTCTTATTTTTAAACCATGACCCCTAGTTCTAGATTCTCCTACTAGATGAAACATCTTCTCCACATCCACTCCATTAAGACCCCTCAGGTTCTTTAACGTTTCAATCAAGCCACCTCTTACTCTCCTAAACTCCAGTGGATACAAGCCTAACCCATCCAACATTTCTTCAAAAGACAACCCATCCATTCCTGGTATTCTTCTAGTAAACCTTCTCTGAACTGCTTCTAACACATTTACATCCTTCCTTAAATAAGGACACCAATAATGTACACAGTACTCCAGATATGGTCTTGCCAGTGCCCTGTATAACTGAAGCATAACCTCCCTACAATTCCCCTCACAATAAACAATAACACTATATTAGCTTTCCTAACGACTTGCTGTACCTGCATACTATCCTTTTATGATTCATGCACTAGGACACCCAGATCCCTCTGAATTTCAGAGCTCCTCACCCTCAATGTTCTGTATCCTGTCTTAAACACGCACAACAACATGCATTCAGTTGCAAGAATAAGGAATCCCCCACAGCGTTATGTAAAGAGATCATCAATAACTAGTAAGTTAGTTTCTTTTGATTTCAATTTGCACTGCCTGAATTTGTAGAAGTGCTGTGAGTGTCAACTTAGAGTTGGTGAAGTCCGCAGGGAATGGTGTTGCATATCCTGAGTGTCTTGGTTCTGATTTCAAAGTCTATTCAGACTATTTGCTCCCAGTTACCCACTTGTCCTACAGCATGACAGAGATTGAACAGAGGCAACACAGAGATGACAAGTGGGATGAGGAGGAGGAGAAGTGCCTTCAGCAAGGAACCTTAGCCGCCAGGGACCTTCAGGGGCTATTCTCTTACTTCAGCTTGCAACATCAGAGCAGGACAAGGACAGTGCTACCAGTGGCTATGAAGGTGACCGTGGTCATAAATCTCTTGTTGTTGAGATCCTTCCAGGCTGGAGTAGACAGCAAATCTAACATCTCTCAGCTTGCACCACTATAAGGGAGGTGATGTCGGGTGATGGTCTATGTGCCAGGAGGGGGGAATATTTTGTATTCTCGCTGACTAGAAAGAAGCAGGCAGGCTGTGCACATGGGATACCAGAATAGCACAGTCCTGCATGGTACAGGATGTCACAGACTATGCACAATTGGCTTTGCAGTTGCCACACATCTAAATGCAGAGATGTACCACAATGGCAAAAAGTTCCACTCCCTGAATGTGCGTTACTATGCTTGGCATATCACACAGGCGAATGCCTAGTGTCCCAGCAGCAGAAGTCACCTGAGCGGCAACAGCAAGAACATTGGCAGAATCACAGTGATGGTAGGATGAACATTGTCATTCTGTGGGTGGGCAGCAGGTTTGTGCCCCTGTCACTCCCCTGGGATGGGTGCTTGAGAAACCCTAGTGATCTGCAGCAGGACACCCCATTCTGCAAGAGAGAAGACAGTGTGTCAGTGAGCGTGGTGCAATCTGTTTGGATGATGTGACTGTGCTAGTTGAACAGCTGGCAGTGTGTGCAAGCTGTGAAGATGTGAATGTGAGGCTTGCAACAGTCATAAATGTGTAAGGATCAGGTGAAGCGTTGAGTGTGAAGTATGAGTATGTTTAATAGAGATTCTTGGTAGGTGAGTGAAGCAGGGTGGTGAATTGAGCATTGTGTGAGGCTCGTTGTCCATTTGCAAGGATAAGACATTTGATGCTGTGTACACTCACCTTGACCACTCTTGTGAGATCATTGAACTTCTTGTAGTGCTCCATCAATGTCACTGGGGCTACGTTGCTGGCATTGACTGCAAAGGCCACCTGCTCTCATTTTCTTCTCAGAGTTTGTCTGGAGCACCTCTGTCCCCTGTCGAAAGAGAACCTCTCTACTGTCCACCACTTGCACCAATGTCTCCAGCACTGCAACAGACAACCTTGATGTCCTTTCTCTACCAGAGTGTGCCCTTCCTGTATCACCAAGACTCTTTGGCGATGAATTCCAATAGCTGCTCCAGCCAGAAAGCACCTATCCTTGAAGAGGTGCTGGCTTGCATTAAGTAGCATGGGCTAGCTTGAACCTGTGCCATCCTTACAAGAATTTGCACCCATGGCTCATGTGTGCAACCATTTTAGCATCATCACTGGCTACAGGCTGCAAACTTTATAGTGAGCAGGCAGCACACAAGCCTCACAAAGAATGGGCATAGGTTAATGATGAACCATTTTCTGGCCTCATCCAATTTTACCCCCACGTCTAACAACAACCCAAACTCATACTACTTGAGCGTTTAAAACGAAGTTAACAAAGGCAAAGCACAGGAGCATTAGAAAACAAAAATCCGACACCAAGCTACATAAGGGGGAGAGTTTTCTCCCTGTTGTGCGGGCTGGGCTGGCACACTGCCCAACGCCGCCCGCAATCGGCTGCGCATCGCCATTTTACGCGTGGGGGCCAATTAAGGCCCGCCCAACGTGACGCGCACCCGGAAGCACTCAGCGCTACCTGTGCGGGCGGGGGGGGGGGAGCAGGGAGAGTCGGGGCCTGCGCTCATTTGCGCACGTGTGTGAAAGAGCGCAGAAATCTCCCTGAGGCAGGGAGCTGCCTCGGGGAGATTGATTTCATTATGAAAACTAGAAAAAAAAATTTAAGAAAATTACTCAGGCATGTCCCCTCATGTGACAGTGTCACGTGAGCTGGGACATGTTTACGTATTTCAATAAAAAATTTTATTTAATTTATAAAGCCCTCATGAAACCCCATCCCCCCCGTGGAGGATGCTTCATTAGAAATGCGAAGGCTGCCTGGGTTGGGTAGGCAGCCCAGGCAATTAGTTCGATTAGTGGATAAATGGCTTTAATAGGGTCTTTGGCAGTTTGGCAGGTGGGCAGCCAACTCCGGTGCGCACCCGTCGAACTGAAGGGCAGAATGACACACGGTGATGTCGGGACACACACCCAACGTCACCGTGCGTCATTTTACATGTCGGTGTGTGGGGCACACTCCCACACACCAACCAGAAGGTTCTGTCCAAGGAGATATTAAGGCAGATGACCAAAAATTTGATCAAGAAGGTAGGTTTTAAGGAGCATCTTAAAAAAGGAAAGCAAGAAACAGAGGCAATGAGGTTTAGGGAGGAAAGTCCAAAGCTTAAGGCCTTGACAACTGAAGGCATGGCCACCAATGGTGATAACTTAAAATTTGCGATGTTCAAGAGGTCAGAATTGGAAGAGTGCAAAAAATCTCAGCGGGTTTTGGGGCTGGAGGAGATTATAGGGAAAGTGACTGGAGAGACCATGGAGGGATTTGAATACTTGGAAGTGAAATTTAAAATCAAGAAATTGCTTAACTGGGAGCAAGTGTAAGTTAGTGAACACAGGGCTAATGGCACTTGATGTGAGTTTGGATGTGGACAACAGAGTTTGGATGATCTCAAGTTTATGGAGGGCAGAACATGGGAAGCTGTCAAGGGCTGCCTTGGAGTAGTAAAGCCTAGAGATAACAGTGTTGAAGTTAAGCATGCAGGTGCAGCAGGCGGTAAAGAAGGCAAATGGTATCTTGGCCTTCACAGCCAGAGGATTTGAGTACAGGAACAGGGAGCTCTTGCTGCAATTGTACAGGGCCTTGGTGAGACCACACCTGGAATATTGTGTGCACTTTTATGGTCTCCTTATCTGAGGAAGGATGTTTTTACTATAGAGGGAGTGCAGCGAAAGTTTACCAGACTGATTCCTGGGATGGCGAGACTGACATGAGGAGAGATTGAGTCAGATAGGATTATATTTGCTGGAGTTCAGAACAATGAGGGGGGATCTCATAGAAACCTATAAAATTCTAACAGGACTAGACAGGGTTGATGCAGGAAGGATGTTCCCGATGGTGGGGGAGGCCAGAACCAGGGGTCACAGTCTGAGGATATGGACCATTTAGGACTGAGATGAGGAGAAATTTCTTCACCCAGAGAATGGTGAGCCTGTGGAATTCATCACCACAGAAAGTAGTTGAGTATGTTTTCAAGGAGGAGTTAAATGTAGCTCTTGGGGTGAAAGGCATCAAAGGGTATGGGGAGCAAGCGAGTGCAGGCTATTGAGTTGGATGATCAGCCATGATTATAATGAATGGCGCAGCAGGCTTGAAGGGCCAAATGGCCTACTCCTGCTCCTAGTTTCTATGTTTCCATGCCATGGTTTCAGCAGCAAATGAGCTAAAAGCAAGTGTGGAGCCAGGTGATGTTATGGAAATGGAAGTAGGCTGTCTTAGTGATGGTGTGGATATGTGAAGGGTAGTCCAGAGTCAGATATGACACCAAGATTGCAAACAGTCTGGTTCAGCCTCAAACAAGTTGCCGGGGATGGAGTCTCTGGCTAGGGAATGGAGTTTGCTTCAGCTTTTATATTTGGTTGGAGGACATTTCTGGACAAGCAATCTGCGATTCAGAGATAGTGGCGGGGTCAAAAGCATAACAAGGAACAGAGTCAAATTCTTCATGCATTTTTCCAGATTGTTACATCATTGTTTTCAGCTACATTAGGTAAGACACAAGATACTAAATTGATATTGCTTATCCCCATAATCTTTATTACCATGTTGTAAGATATCATCTCGGCAATAAATTAACATCATCAACTGCTCCAATAAAAACTTTGATAGACATTTTTCTCTGACCATTATTTATCCTTCAAAAAACCTCCCTTAAAGTGTCAGTGCCAGTTGCAGTGCTCTCATCTCTCAGTCACAAAAGTTGAGGGTTCAGTGCCAGTTTAGGGATTTGAACATTTAATCTAGGCTGACACTCCAATGCAGAACTGAGGTACCATCCTTGTGTGATATATTAAATCGAGGCTGTGTCTACTCCCTCAAGCAAGTGGAAAAGATGAGGATGAGCAGAGGAGTTCTCCTTGGTTTCTTGGCCAATAATTGTCCCTTAAACAACATCACTGAAATTAAATGACCTAGTCATTATCGCATTGCTGTTGGTGAGAACTTGCCGGGTGCAATTTGGATGTTGTGTTTTTTCAAATTACAACAGTGACAATATCTCAATAAATTACATTATTGGCTGTAAAATGCTTCAGGAGTTTTGCTGACTCATATCCTGGAATTTTTCCTTCCTTCCTTTCTTATACTATATTCACAAAAGAAAACTTTTCCTGCCTTAACTTCCGTTTGACTTCAAAAGTACTTGAATATGTGTAAAAGGAAGCTCTCATGAAACTCAGCTAATTAGGGCCCACTCAAAAATCTGAATAGAAAATGCAGCATTGAACTATTGGAATGGCAATGCTTTGCAATAAATCTTATTTTTGCATCACTTCGATGTTATCTAATTTCCCCTGCTTCCTTCAAGTCAATTTCGTGTTTCTTGACCATGAACGAACCACCTCTTCTACCTCTGCTGAATTCATTTTTGAATTAACCACTAGGGGTCACACAGCTAGGATAAGGTTGGTCTGCCCTCCCATTCTAAATAAAATATGCATGTTCTCCAACTCATATATATGCCCCTGATGAGTCCTTGAAGATCACATTGGAGTTTAGGATGCTTCTGTTACACTTTTGGATGTGTGACGTTAGACTTAGTAGCAAAGGGATACAATTTTTAATGAAATTATCATTAAAAAGTGCACAATACATTTTTTAACTTACAGTGAGGGAAGGTTTCCGCTGCTCAGAAAGTGTAATAAAATCATAAACCCATTTAAGAAGAATAGGTTTATTTAGCCATACCAAATGCATGGAGGAAACATTTCCTCAATGTCTGCTCTTCCTCGAATAATACCCGGAGTTAAATATATTGGAGTATGTTCAAGCAGGTTTATATGACCAAGGGCAAGAGTTTCCCTTTGGCAGACGGGCGCGGTGGGTGGACCTGGGAGCGGCTGCGAAACAGACTGGCCCCCCCCCCCCCACCTGTGACCATGCCCCCACGGCGATTTCACGCTGGCTGGCCATTGGCCAGCCAATGTAAAAGAGACCCTGAGAGGCTCAGTGCTGCCAGGGTGGGGGGTGGGGGGAGGAGGAGAGCGAGCGTAGAAGACTGCGCATGCGTGCGGGGAGCGCGCGCTTGACATCTCCCTGAGGGCACGGATCTGCCTCAGGGAGCTGAAGATTTGGACAAAGGAAAATAAAGGTTTAATAAATGAAATAAACATATCCCCACACGTGACTCAGTCGCATGAACAGGGACATGTTTAAAACGAAGTGGAAAAGCTTCTCAGAGTTTTTTTACTTCCCATTGGAAACCTCATCCCGCCCGTAAGGGCGATGAGGTTTCGTAAAAAAAATGCAAAGGCTGCCTGGTCTATTCGCCCGCCCACCAACTGAATGGGTTGAGGGGGCAGCAAGAAATACAACTTAATTAATAGTTTACGGGCCTCAATCGGCCTTTTTATTGTCAGCAGGGGTGCTGCCATCTCCCGTGCGCGCCCGCTGACAGAAAGATCGTGAGAGTGCTCAATGATGTCGGGATGTTCGCCTGACATCATCGTGTGAGATTTTACGCCTGATCGGGTCGGGCACACGCCCGCCCAACGGACATAAACTCCTGCCCCAAGTGTTTATATTTCACCTGCAATTTAAATCAGTCGTACAAGTAGGAAGCACGGTTTTGTTTTGTAACTCCATTTCGAGTGACCTTAATTTAACATTAACTTCACTAAGAAATACATTGCACCCAAAATGTGTATGAGCCAATGATGACAGATTTCATGAATAAGGTTGAAATGTTGAAGGCGGTTAGAGAAATGTGCTTGTGCATCATGCAATCGATGGCTGAAGTCCAATTCTGATCTGCCTCGTACTACGAGGAGGAAGGCCCATCCATTGTAACTTGAAGATTCCTAGCATTCAAGCGCTGCCGAATAATCCAGGTGCCTCAGATTAAGCCAAGTAAAAAGAACATCAGTATTCCTCTGATCCTTCTCTCTCACAGCGCTGATCTGCATAATACTGCCTTTCCTTGGCAGAATACATTCAATTATGCTCTCCATCATATGAAATACCTCTTGCTAGAGTGAAATGATGACTGGGTCTCTTTACAACACTTGTACCTAACCACTAACCTTTTACCCTCAGCTTCAATACTCATCAGTTTGCGCTTCATTCAATTTGTTTAAGTTTAGAGGGAGTATTGTAGGCTCCACATAGGATTAAAATTGTATTAGTCGTATTCATACATTTGAACAGCCTGCACGGTTCTTAATCCAGGGATGTTTCTATGGAATCTTATTAATGTCAACATCTAAATCTCTCACCAAGTGTTCTTATTATTGGTTTTTGAATTCCTGCCCTTGGGGAGCAATATGACATTGACTCTTAATATTATTTTACACCCCCTTGGAGCCTACTATCCAGTGCAGCAGTTGGTGCTGGAACTAATATTGTGCCTGAAGGCATTCTCGGCATACATTAGAAACTGAAGCTTTAATAACTGCAAATCATCGGATGCAACCAATGTATTATCCATGAATGACTATCCCACAATGTCCAAGGCTTTGGGTCTTTCCAATAAAAATTTCCATAATCTTGCACACTCACACTCCATCCTACTTCACATTGTTAAATGTAAGTAACTACACATGGCTCTTTTATTTTTTAGTTGAACTCAAATCGAGAACAGCTAATAGTATTTTTTGCGTATACCAGATCAAGAATCCAGCTCTGATAAACTTTAATTTCCAACTTTACTGAGTGTGTTTTGCCCTCAATTGACATGCAAATTCTACATGGTTGCCCCAATATGGCACAGCTCTGTGATGTCTCTGGAATTCTTTTCCAACACCATTTTGGTTTACTACCTCTTTCTCTACTTACAAATGTCTTTTAAAAACATCTCTTTCTGTCTCCAGTCTCCTCCACAGACCCCAGGAACAAAAATCCTTCATTTTATGTCTAATACCCAGTGCCATGAAAAGTGGTATTTCAAGATAATGAATACTCTTCTGCTTCAGTTATCTGTCCAAAGACAGGCCCAGTCCACAGTGTCACAACCTCCATCACCGGTACGACAAGGAGGCAGGTCCCAAATCCACCCCAGCCAGAAATGGGAATCAAACCCCATGCTGTTGGCACCAGTCTGATCCATGGCAGCTATTCAGCCCCACAAGGAGCCTGAGTTACTGTGGCAACCTACAATTTACATGCATGTTGTAGCCTGGAGCTACGAATAGTGATTGTAGCGGCTCTAATTCCTTTCTACCACATGGCTGACCAATAATCTCTCTCAGTCTTATACCTGCCATTGGTATATATTGGAAGGATTTACAAATTGATACTCAACATCTTTGGCTGTGTTATGAACATATCTGCCTGGGCCACCAAGTCCTGGAAAGGGACTTGAACCCAGAGCTTCTGACTGAGAGGCAGGGACACTGTGCCACAAGACCTACAGGAATGCTCTAATAGAATGTTTATTATTATTGGATTAAGATTTGAAATAACTAACTGTTTAGACCCACTTGGCTCCTCTTTTCCCATATCACAGCCATTTTCTCACCTTCAAACAGTTATCCAATTCCATTTTGAAAGTAACTATTTTGAAAGCTAACTAGGTTTTTATCTCTAATCAACTAATGCAAACTAGAAAAGTCAATTTGAATAATTGGGGAAAAAGTGAATATGTAGCTCAAACCTTAATCCAATTGTTCAATGAAATGATTGTAACATGAAACCCAACACTAAATGTGCTGCTGAGTGACTGCACACCTCATCACAGAGCCCCAGTTTGTGCAAAGCTAGCACTACTTAAAGCCAAATGGACCTGATAATGGGGAGGAACACTCTGGCTGGGGTAGGTGCTGGAAGCGGCTGGGGAAGAGAGTTTAAAGTGCAAGAAGGTTGGAAAAGGGAGTAAGCCTGCTCCACATTTCCAGAGGCTTTGGTGCAGGAGGGGGAGAGGAGAGAAGTTCTCTATTCACAGCGAACTGTGAGGCACTCCAGATACATTTTGAAGGCAGCGGGTGCAGATAGCTGTCGGGGTCCATGCCAGAAGTGTAGCCCCAAGATCCTAGATATGGTGCTGCAAGAAGTCCAATGACTTCACACAGATTGTCGAGGTTAATAAATTTCTATCAAATGTCATCCAAACCTAACACTCAGCTCACCCTCACACACTTAGCAGTGCTGCAAGGCTCATCTTGCAGCTTGCACACACAGCCAGCTATTCAACCATGACAGCCACATCACCCAAGCACCTTACAACACACTCACTGACACACTTTCCTCTCTCTTGCACGACAAGATAAAGCATAACTGCTGGCCAAGGTAAGGCAGAAGGAGTTAACTGGTGGGGCACTGGCATGGCTATGGGTCCCCAGCCCAATGGAGGAGAAGCCATGACTGAGGCTGTGACCAGCATGGATCTGAAACCTCCTGCATCAAATCCTCTGGAAATATGGAGCAGGCTTTCTCCCTTTTCCACTCTTCTTGCACTTTAAACTCTCTTCCACAGCCACTTCCAGCACCTACCCCAGCCAGAATGTTCCTCCCCATTATCAGGTACATTTGGCTTTAAGTAGTGCTAGCTTTGCACAAACTGGGGCTCCCTGATGAGGAGTGCAGTCACTCAACAGCACATTTAGTGTTGGGTTTCATGTTACAATCATTTCATCGAACAATTGGACAATTGGATTAAAGTTTGAACTACATATTCGCTTTTTTCCCATTTATTCATATTTACTTTTCTAGTTTGCATTAGTTGATTAGAGATAAAAAAAAACAAGTTAGCTTTCAAAATAGTTACTTTCAAAATGGAATCCTTCCTTCTTCTCGAATCCCACTGCCCCTCATCCCAGAATTTCTTCTGAGTCACAAGCTGTGGATGGTGCAAGCAAGCACCTAATATCTTCAACCCTCCTCTCATCACATCCCTACCCTTGTGCCTTCTCCTTTAAATATCCAAGAACTGCAACCTGGCCAGGCAGTGATGGAAGAACAAGAGGTTCTCTAGGAAGAGAGGAACACCGCAATGAAGCCTCTTGCACTGAAAAAGGGATGGTACACAACAGAATTTTGCAGCCAATTATACTATGAGACACTGCCATTTTAAATAGCTACCATGAAAAAACAACAACATTTTATAATTGGTGACTGATATGAATATTATCCACCAATTTGAATACAGCAATTACTTTTCCACCAACTTTTCACTTGTCTAATTCCTTAATGCGTTTCAAGGTAATTAATTACTTGCTTACATTGTTAAGCATTGTGATAAATATTAGACACTGAAATTTGTGTAGGTTTCTTTCTACACGATGGTGATAAACTGATGGCCATTTCTCTGCCTCCAAATCGTTTCTGATGTAGACAGTGATTGTCTTAAGGATATCTGCAGAACAGTCCTGTTCAATAAATAATTGAATTCAGATATGACCTTCATTTTAATTGTATTTATACAGCTCTATAATAAGAGTTTGGAGCAGATTCTGTCTCTCAAGATCCATCTTAATTTTACTTAGAATTGCCATGAAATTGAATCGCGGGATGTTTTCAATATCTGCCAGTAATTTATGCCTCAAGATTTCAACATGAATGAGTAATGGTGAAATAAGTTCAATGCATTACACAGCAAGGGGAAGCACCTTGGATTTGATCCAATTGATCCTCAGTTATGTTGGAATAATCATGACAGTCTCATTGGTACTGAAAGCAAATGGAACACATCAAAGTGAATTACTTGGGACTTTTAAAAATTGCTACTGTCCTTTAGGCACTCACTTCTAATCAGAATGAACCACAGCTCCACTTACCTACAAAGTATTTATGAACACAAAAGAGAAATACTCAAAAGAAAACAAATTCTAATCCTGAATCCTGTCAATCTTTTCTTCTGTTATTGCTGAGGAACTTGCTTCTCCAGCACTGACAGTTCTGAAGAACGGAACATCCTTTGAGTGTGAAAAGCTGAGAGAGAAGGAAGTCGATGCAGTTTAGCACCACTCCCTCATTAATATAACTTAAGTGTGCCTCCTGCAATTTTCTTTTCAGCTATTTTTCTAGCAAATGTTTAGTGTTCGTCAGGATGAGGGATGTTAATGTGGGAGAATGGAAGACTTTTCACTTCAGCTGCTTGATGTCCATTCCAAGGATTCCCTAGGCAGGTACAGCATAGTCGGATGTAGAGTATAGCTCTCACTACCCTGCCTTAAAAATGTGTGTAAATCCTAGCAAGTGAAATTGGTTTGCAGAGAATCAGAAGGTTTACCGCAGCAGTGATGTCAGCAGAAAAGAAATTTGGGTGCAGTGTGAAAGCCAGCTGTCGATTTGCTGGGCCAGGAAACAATTTCACGCTTGTGAATCTCAGAAGGTGAACTTTGCACTTGAACCATTGCGACAACGGGCAGAATCTTAATGCTGTAGCCTCTGGTGCAGCAGCAAGGACCACTTCCATGTTGTAAACCCGACCTCCTGATTAACAGGCCTTCTGGAAGCTCTTTACCAGGGCAAATGAAAGAGGAGCCTGCCTCCTGGCTCCCTGACCAATTAGGGAGGGTGGACAGGATGAAGTGGCCACCTGTCAGCAGAAGGATTTCTGTTTAGAGGAGTAACGGCATGTGTCAGGGAAGCTCAGTAGCACTTGGATTTTTTTTAGGCCGCAGCAACCACAAGAGTGGTGAGGGGATCTGAGAAGACTGCTCGTCTGGAGGTCCTTCTGTTGGGAGCTGAGGGGCTGCAGTGAAGGGTGATCCGCGAAGCAAGGGAGGAAGAGGACAACGTCCCCAACCAAGAAAGCATGGATTAAAGTGCCCAAGGAGGTCAGCAGAAGGACTGTAGTTCCACCAGCCTGGAGGCCATGCAGTGAGTGAAAACTCGTACCTCTGCTTTCTGTCCTTGCAGGAGGACAGCGTGTACAACATAGTGAAACGCAGGGACATGGGGAGAAGGAAAGTGGAAGGGGGATTGGAGTTTGGGCTCCAGTGATTGACAGCTTGTTAGCCATTGGTAATGTGTTCCCGTCTGCTCCACTGGGAAGAAGGTCTTGGTCCAGGAAGCTGTAGATGTCAGCAGTGACCTGCAGAGAGAGCCTGAGCCTCGTGAGGCACTGGTGCTCAGACATTTTGTGAGAGCTGATCTTCTGCTTGTAGACCCTGTGTTGGATGGATCTCACCTCCTTCCAGCTGGCTCCCAGTGAGCATTCCCTCTGCCCTATAGAAGTGCAGCATTTATCTCAGGAGAATGCAGCTGCTGCTGGTGCTGCTCCTGCTGCAGCTGGAGCTGTTAGTGGTGGGGTGGCTTCTGCTCTTGAACCTCAGCAGAGGTGGACGGTGGAGTTACATAAGCTGCTCCCATGCCGCGTTGAGGCGTAGCAGCAGGATAGTCCAGCTGTAAGTGAGTGAAGTGCTAGTCAAGTGAAGAGCCTTCTAGGAAGTTGCCAATCACCTATCAAGCAGTGAAAGCACTCTGATAGAACAAGTGCTTAGAAGAGCAATCTCTCAATGACCATGGCTGGAGCTCTTCAGTATGATTGTTTATAGACTTCCCAGCTTGTCAGTTTCACTGAGGAAGTTCTTCCCACAGTACACTCACCTTCTCCAACATGCCAGTTGTAGACATAGCATGGGCCTCATCCAATGTGGGTAAGGGGGAATCCATTTGCAAAATTGCACTTTCTCACACTATTAGCTACATTGCTAATGAATTGAATGTCACAAATCTGAGGAAATTTTCAACCCATTATTTTAGGCTCCATTTGAATAGGTGCTGCACAGATATAAAGCCATTGGCCTGAATTTTGGGGGCTAGTAGTGAAGTGATGGGTGAAGTGGCAACATTGATCTCAAAGAAAGCTGCCTATAAACATCTACCTTTCTTCCTAGCATGTATTTCCCCTGTCCCAATGCGAGTTTGTATCTAACGCCAATTAAGGGGATGCCCAGTAATTTAGCAAGCAATGTCATCAAGCAGCCAACCAGATTGAAGCATTCTCCCAGCCAGTAGGTAAAAACCACTAAATCTTTTCTTTTTTTTTAAATTTTATATTTCTTAATTTGAAGATTAAGAGTGCAAGACTAGAGGTTCATGCCAGTTCATTGATTTCCAGTTGATTGTTGTCTGGTGCAGCCTCAACTGCATGGCTGCTTCTAACATCAGAGCAACACAACCATTAGGTGGCACCCTGTTTGCATATGTACAAATGCTGTGTGTCTGAGTGAAACATCACTGCCAGCAACAGTTCAGGCAGCTGCCAGTAAGAAAGTTGGCGCGCTCAACTGTTCACATATGAAACGCAAATAATACTGTGCTTTAACACATGACCCTACAACCTTGTGACTAAAGTTATGGTTTAGAGTGCTAACCTACTGTGGCACGGCTGACACCTGACTCATTAATAACTTATTGGGATGAATTTGATTTTGTTTATTTGTTAGAAACTAAACAAAATACAAGGATTAATGGAAAATAAATACACAGAACAGCAAGAAGATATAGCTTTATTAAAGAACTCCATGGGGATGTGGTGGTGTTGTGGTATTATCACTGGACTAATATTTTAGAGACCCAGAGTAATGACCTGGATTCTAATCCCACTACAGTAGATCGTAAAATTTGAATTCAATAAAAATCTGGAAGTAAAAGTCTGGTGATGACCATAAAACCATTTCTGATTGTCAGAAAAACCCACCTGGTTCACTAATGTCCTTTGGGGAAGGAAATCTGTTGCCCTTACCTGGTCTGGCCTTTATGTGACTCCAGACCCACTCTTAAATGCTCTCTGAACAAGGGAAATTAGGGATGGACAATAAATGCTGGCCTAGCCGGCAGTGCTCACATCCCATTAATATTTTTTTGTTTAGTTGTTTGGCAGAAAAATGCACACTTTCATCTCAAGAGTGGGAATGCAGTTTGGTTTCATGAAGTTGAACCAGGTACCTGTGCAAGATGGCCACAGCAGGACTTGATCATCTGCTAACATCATGATTGATACCAAAGTCAACTGCCTTATCCATTAAGAATCACAGCCATGTTTAAATCCCCTAATGGATAAGGCATCTGATTTACCGTTTTGCCATCATCCACACAAGTGCAGATCAATACTGGCAGTTTTCCACCTTGAACACTTTGTAATAACCTCGGCGATCGCTACACACATGCGTGAACAATTGGACATGTTCAAAGCGATGTCAGCGGCCATCAGTGAGCAGCAGTGGCACACAGTGTACCAGCATACGTACTGGAGAGATGAAGAATTACTTAGAGCAGCTTCTGAATATTCATGTTTAAATGCATATGTGTGGACTGTACACGTGCTGTCAGTCTTAGAGGAGCAACGATGGTAAACACTGGCAGTTTCAACATCATTGCGGAACCCAGGTCATTAACTTACCACCTACTGCATTAGAAATAAAGAGCTTATCTTTATGTATTGACATTCTGAACCTCAACGCATTTTATATTTATTAAGTATTTTAGAAGCATCATCATTGTTGCTATGATAGCTACAGAAATCGATAACTTTTAAAAAGAAATTCAAACTCCCAGTGGCTGAAAGGACCATATAACAAGACTTTTACTGCAACAAATGAACTAAAAGCAACTCTAAGTATTTCAGTAGACAGCTTATACTCTAAACTACAGAAAAGATCCCCCGTTTAACTTTTACAATGACAGAAAATCCTCCTGCCATGCAGCTTGTTCCTTGTGGGGTGATTCTTGGGAAGAAAGATTGTTGACACACTGTCTTGGAAACAAATGACCTTTGTCATTTGTGTGGATGTCTACCTCCTGTTTTGTCATTTCCAGAGGGAACCAGGTACCTGTTTCTGTCAACTCCCTCCAATCCATTCCATATTTTATAGAACAAGGCCAGTTAGTGATGGGCAATAAATGCTGGCCTAGTGAGTGATGCCCACATCCCATGAGCGAATAAAGAAAAACACGGTCAGTCTATTTTTCTTCCTTTTACTGTAATGATTCCCATTCCAAATTTTTGATCAAGGGTGTGACACTGGTGTATTTCTCATATTGATTCATGCAGAATCATACAACTCGTCTTTGGGTCACTTCAATCTTATTTCTATCTCTCACATGTAAGGATCCAACACACAACTTACGTACTCCAGGAACAAATGTTTGGTAAGCT
The DNA here is from genome assembly GCF_017639515.1 of Carcharodon carcharias. Classification (NCBI taxonomy): domain Eukaryota; kingdom Metazoa; phylum Chordata; class Chondrichthyes; order Lamniformes; family Lamnidae; genus Carcharodon; species Carcharodon carcharias. The sequence goes on from NC_054477.1 coordinate 153,951,596, forward strand.
ATAACTCTGATATTTTTGCTGTAATACCAAAGATTCCTCCTCAGAAATCCAAGAACCCTGTTTGCTTCGGATGTTACCTGTGGAATGGGAATCCCTGCTGAAGACTGATGAAACCCCAGGTATGGTTTTGTGTCTACCTATTGGAGAATTGATAGCAGAGCTTAAAGCTATCTGTTGGTAGATCCTTTTGGTTGGTGAAGCACATGACATAGCATTCTTTGGCATTGAATAACACCGCCCCACCGGTGCTGTCATTTTTGCATTTCCAGTAGATCAGCTTGCAGTGAATTGATATGATTCTTGAGTTTTCCCTGATGTGTAAGCCATGCAGTCATCACTTAACCTCGCATTATGGTCATTGTATGGGTATAAAGTCACAGTCAACAAAATTAATGATGCTGAAGGTACTGTGACATCCCATTCTCTCTGTCTGGTCAGGATTCAAAGGGAAGTTTAGGAAATGAATACAGTGGGCAGAATGTTGCCATTGGCGAGTGGGATGGCGCTGGGTGGAACCCCTGATGTCACTCCGCCCCATTTAAATTTTCAGGAAGGTGGGGGCGCAGCAAAATCAGCTGCGGGCCCGCCGACCTGTCAATGGCCAATTGAGACCATTAATAGGGTCAATTAACCAATTAAAGGACCTGCCCGTCCAACCTTAAGGTTGGCAGGTCGGCCAGGAGCCCCAGCGGGAACTAGAAAAAACATGAAACCTCATCCAGCGGCGGGATGAGATTTCACGCAGAGTTTTAAAAATTGTAATAAAGTTGTTCTGTAAATTATGAACACGTCCCAACTCATGTGGCATTGTCACATGAGGGGACATGTAAGGGACTTTTCTTTTCTCTATTTTTAATATTTTTAAAAGTCGAAGCGATTTCCCTGAGACTGCACTTAGCCTCAGGGAGGTGTTCGCTCTTCTGTGCGCATGCGCGAAAGAGCGCACTCTCGCTTTTAGGGTTCCCCCCACCCCCCCACCTGCACAGGGAGTGCATAGCGCTTCCTGGCGGACATCACACTGGGCGGGCCTTAATTGGCCCGCCCACGTAAAATGGCAGTGCGGCCCCAATCGCTGGCGGTGATCGGCTCCGCGCCCACCCCTAATTGGGTCAGGCCCGCCTGCCCGACAAACTGACAATTCTGCCCAGTGTTTCCATACACCTGACCACTGCATACTCCAATTTCATGGAAAGGAACAGCAATTGGATTCAAAAAGTTCTTCCTCCCCCAGTATATTTTCTTTCATAAAAGAAAGGTTCAATATTTGAACCTCTTCTTCAATAAAAAAAAATCAAATTCACTTATTTCTTTAATTTAATGATTATGCAAATTGATTTACAAAATAAAACATTGTGTGTAAGAGGTCTGATCGATCAAGCTATTGCTGATAGAACTTACTGATTGGTTAGTTCTGTATTTTCCATCATTGCTGTTAAATAACAAAACGTTACTTGCACCTTTCAGCTGTCACACAAAAAGTGTCCTTTGCTGCACTGTTTTTCTACTATTGCACTCTGTGCCTATATAAAGTGGATTTAGTATATGAAGATAACACCTCCACATCAATCAGCTACAGAGCTGATCCACATTTCAACATTGCCACCATGTTAACTGTCTGAAGATTTTATTTAAAGTATGCTGGTTACAATGAAGTAAACATGGTTTCAATTGTCCAACGATGAATGGTTTAACATTAGATCCATGCAATCCTGGAATACTGCATTTTGTATGGCATGGAAAGTGAGATTTAACTTGTGAAGGATAAAACAAGAGCAATTGATTGCAATCCCAATATCCTAACGCTGTTTGTTTAATTTAAAAGCAATTGCTTGGTTGTCAGACAAGCTATGCTACTATAGGTTCCTGACACTGGCACATCAATTTCCCTTCCTTCCCCCCAAACTGGTCTGACCATGGCCAGTGGGAATCCTGCCATGGAACTTACCCGACTATTCAAATGGCTCTGACACTGTGTAAATTTTCCTGGGTTAAGGGTGCAGAGGTAGAATGAGTAGAAGTCCCATCCCACTAAAATTCCAAAGGCAAATGCCCAGGATGACAATCAGGCCTTATGTATTTATTAGTCATAACACATATGAATTAGCAGGTATGAGCTCCAACCATATAAGATAAAACCACAAACAAGTGATTTAGAATTATTGAAGGGATGACATTTAGTATTAGTCTAAACATATTTTAGACCAATATGGACTAAAATATGTTTAGATATTTTATATCTAATATGGACTAAACATATTTTAGTCTTTCTGACACTTATGCCTGAACAAAATATTAAGTTAAATTTGTAGCAGATGTTCTGCTACATAATTTTATTGATTGACACAATAATATTTGCTAACACCTTGTTTTTTAGTTATTGAATTTTCTGACAATGTTAGGTGCAGCTCCTGAATAACTAATTGTATTGTCAGCTATGGGCCATCATTGGTAATATTGGTTGCATTTTAAATGTTTATAGTTCTTCATATAGGTTTTTGATAAACGCCATGAACCTACTGGAATTTTACAAAGACATTACCTTTCCTGAATGTAGGTCTTGTGGGTAGCATCCCTGCCTCTGAGCCAGAAGCTCTGGGTTCAAGTCCCACTCCAGAGCTCAATAGCCAAAGAAGGTCTGTTCATAACCTATCCATCAGGCTGAGTATCAACATGTAAATCCTTCCAATGTACAGCAATGGGAGGTAGTAAGAGGGGGAGAGATTCCTGGTCAGCCATGTGATGGAAAGAACGTTGGAGCCTCTACCATCACTATCCATAGCTCCAGACTGCAACAAACATGTAAAAGTGTATGATGCCACAGCAGCATGGATTCCTTGTGAGGGCAGGGGCTGTTGGCTGGATGGTTGGTGTGGATTGGATTGATGCCAATAGCACTGGATTTGATTCCCTGTTCTGGCTGGGATGGATTTGGGGCCTTCCTCCTTGCCCTAGTCATCATGGAGCATGTGGCCCCGTGGGTCGGACTTATCTTTGAGCAAAGAACTGAAGAAGATTGCCTTTCCTACCAGTATTCCTGTTATATGACCATCAGATAATGTGCACTATTTTTGTAGGTCTTTTGGATGCAATAACATTTCAAAAATTGAGCCACTGGAATTATCATAAAGCAACATAAAACTTCGAACAAAAGAATGACATATTTTAAAGAATAAAATACTTATTGGATTGAGAATTCCTGAAATGGCTGACTGATGGCACCTGTGTTAGGTTTGCCTGTGCCCATTCAATTGCCATGATATTTTGTGCTGAAAAATTCTGGAAGTGATTGATGATAACAGCCTGGTGCCATTTGAATGAATAGGGAAAATAACTAGATACACCCTTAACCAATTGGACTGAAGAATTGTCAATGAACTACACATAGTCTGAACCAGCAAATATAAATTCGAGTGTGTGAATTCAATGTCAGAATGGGTACAGAAATATAAATAAAAGGATGGAAAAAGAGATTGGATTAAGAGAGAGAAAAAGAGACAAAGCAAAAGTTTAAAAATGTTGATTTATTGTTTAAACTCTCCAATAACAATTAAAACCTGAAGGAATGAGCCTCCAAACTTACAATAGCTTATTTTCAGTGTCAGATAGGTTAACTATCAATAATTAACATTTATCACTTCGCTAAATGGTACTTGGCCTGGAATTGACATGTGTTACATTTCTGTGGCAAGTTTATTTCCTTAACTTGGGGCAAGTGCAGTATGTTCATGCAGGTCAATGGATTGGAAAGGGGGGCCAGGCAATGAGATTGTTTTTGCAAAGCTAATGGTGGTGCATATCTTGGACCTCAACTTCTTAATTTTGGCATTTAATCAGTCAACTACCCTCACCTGAAGGCGCTGTAGCATTTGCGTAAGTATAACACCACGCAATATTAACCTTCTAATTATTTTGACAACATTTTGGGGATTTTGGAGGCATCTGTGCACGTCAGTCCCCATGTTGACTTCTGATCATTTTTTTTTTAGCCACTGCCCTGGGCATTTTAACAGAGATGGTCATTCAGTTAGGTCTGGAGTCCTTGAAACTCAAAGATTTAAATTCTTTCTATTGCAAGTTTAGAAATGTTTACACAATAGATGGGAAACATAATTTGACAGGCTCCAACTCACCTCCACCTGTTACTTCATCATATCCAGCTACTTGTGAAATGATTGAGATTTTTTTGCATCTATCACCTGAGCAAAACTGTTTGATATTTTATATACCTTTAGTAGGTCCCTGCTTAGTCTACTCATTGCCAAGGCATTAAACTGGTGGATCTCCAGATTGGAAAGCAGAAAATGGGACAATACCTGAATATTAGCCCTTTTTCATATTATGCAACTTTCCAGAAGGAGGTGAGTGAGGTTTTGATCAAAACTCCTACTCTTCCCACATCCAAAAGGCATACCTGCAGGAGTTCCCAAACTACCAAGTGGATTCTGCCCATCTTTTCCTTATAAGGTTTCAAGGGAATTCCTACCAGGTGAGAAAAAATGGCCATCAGCTTAAGTGGGAGCCAAAGAATAGGTAAAGACCCATCTTTCCTGGGACTGTTCTTCTTCGGCAGTGGCATGGTGCCATTCTGGCACTCTGGCTGATGGCCCTGGTAGACACTGTTAAAGTACCCTTGCTAGAGCAATGCATTGCATCCTCCAACATGTTCAAATAATCTCAATCCCACAACTTTAGTTGGCATCAGGGCCTGTCCGCTTGAACAGAGTGAAGATTCACTCTGCCACTCATCTGCACTCATCACCCAAAGTTTACCCGGATCTCAAGTCAAGGATAGACAATCTTGAAAGTGCATGGAATTGAGATTCACTTGTGAAAGCGATCTGTAGTGGAAGGGTCTGGTATATAAAGGGTGACTGTGGGACTGAGTGCAGTACTGCCCACAGAGTAATGTAAGAACCTGACCCAGAGCCAGGATCAGACTGCAGATGGATACAGTTGGGTTCAGACCTAGAATGGGGTCAGGTCCATACCTGTACCTTCTACTATAAATATGTACATAGTTATGAGTTGTTAATAAAGACTTAGGGCAGAATTTAGCCCTTGTCGAAGGGCTTGGCGAGCGTGGGCGAGAAGCGGACCACTGCCCACGATCGAGGCCAGAAGGCAATTTCATGCTGGTGAGCCAATTAAGGCCCGCCTAGCGTGAAACGTGAGCGGCAGCGCTCATCGCTGCTTGTGCCGGGGGTGAGAGTGGGGGTGCAAGCAGTACGAGCTTGAACTTTGTGCGTGCGCACGAGTGTGCACTTGAGAATCTCCCTGAAGCACAGAGCTGTCTCAGGGAAGTGAAGAGTTTTCAAAAAAAATGAAGAATTAAAAAATATTATAAAACATGTCCCCTCTATCATGCGACTCTATCACATGAGCAGGGATGTGGTATTAATTAAATTTTTGAATTGTTATTTTACATTTATTTGCTTTTGGGAACCTCATCCTGCCCGTGGATGAGGTCTCCTAAAAAGTGCAAAGGCCGCTTGGCCTTTTCGCCTGCCCGCCAACCGCAAGTTTGAACGGGCAGCAAAAAATGTAAGTTAATTGAGATGTTACTGGTCTTCACAGGACTTTTAATTGTCGGCGTGCATGCTGCTGATTCCCGTGCGTGCTCCTCCCTGACTGAAATATCGCCCGACTGCGCATTGACGTCGGGATGCTTGCCTGATGTCAACGGGCGTCATTTTACACTCAAGCGGGTCGAGCACACGCCCGTCCACCATGGTAAAAATGTTGCCCTTGCTGTTAACATACTGCAGACTGGAAGCCTACTTCATGGTGTCCAAAGCAAGTTTCTTCATGATCTAAGATAAAACATAATTTATTTTTAAAAAGTTTGATAAGCCCTAAAAGTGGAACGGCTACCTTTCTGACTGTGCATTCTGCGTAAACTCTTAGGATGTTATTGGTATTTATTGAATTTCATAAGTAGTGTTGTGTCTTTGAACTGCTCCGTTGGGAATATTAAGAAGGTTGTGTAGTAAGAATAGTACATGTGCCTAGAATCTATAGTTCTAGGTTGATCATTTTCTGACTATATATAAATTACAACTTGCAACTGCTTACCATTCTGCAAAAGCCTTTTATGTATCTGAAATCCCTTTTTGCTTTGAGATTTTCTGGCCAGTGTTAATCCATCCATTTTAACAGAATTATTGCAGTCTCTTAAGCACACCAGCTGAAAATCCCAGGCTTCTGTTTCAGTCCATTGACACGTGACAGTCCTTGACACTTTTGAAATCCACCCTTGTCAGTATCTCACCTCTCCCACCACTTTAACACCCTGAGACCTTGTACCATTAAACAAATCTTCCCCCGCCCACGTATTTTCTTACTGGCAAAATCTCCCCCTATTTCTGACTGTGTTGCATTCTGACGTTTGTTTGTGCAATGAAATACTTAGCAGTATTTAAAGGAATTTGCTTTATTGTGAGATCACATGCACTAGACAGCACTGCAAGGCTGGTAAATCCTACCGAAAAGGATCACTGAAATTGCTCAGTGCCTGATTAGACGAGTAATTGGACCTGACTGGTAACCACACCAAGCAGCTGCTACGTGAGATTGAACTAGCAAGTGAAATAATAACATTTGTGTGAGCAATTCCTTAAAATTGCACAAAAGATCGGAATATGTAAGTGGCTATAATCACATGGGCATAATGAAGCTCAAGTTCTTCCGATGTTATATTTCCTAGGAGTGCAAACTTCAGCAGATAATGCAGCAAACGTGAACCGACAATAGCAGAGACCCGCTTCTGTAATTTTCCACAGGGAAACAGACAAAACTTCTACTATTGTTAAAATGTGTTTCAATGAAGCAATAAACTGCATTCTTGCTCTGGTGCTCTTGTGGACATTTTTATTACATTGCAGATTTAAAGGGAACAATAAGCACTTGGATCTAATGGATGCAATAGCAAAAAAATGATAATAAATTAAGAATACTGAATTGGTGCCTTTTATCTGATAAGCGACAGTTACAAGTCAGCTTTCTTCATGGCTGTGATAAATAAATGTTCCAGGTTCATAACAGCAAATGAATTATCTGAAGCTAGTAACTCAACAATATATTTTTCAGTAAGTTGTGTTATCTGTTTTGATACTTTTTTTTATTCATTCATGGAATGTGGGTGTCGCTGGCTAGGCCAGCATTTTATTGCCCATCCCTAATTGCCCTTGAGAAGGTCGTGGTGAGCCTCCTTCTTGAACCACTGCAGTCCCTGTGGTGTGGGTACACCCACAGTGCTGTTAGTTTACTGAAGGATGCTGTGACCCAAGCAGAGGAAAGCAAGGTGAAAACTGATCATTTTTACCATGTTTCCCCTCCAAAGAAGAGTCATATTGGACCCGAAACATTAACTATGCTTCTCTCTCCATTGAGGCTGCCAGACAGGTTGAGTTTTTCCAGCACTGTCTCTTTTTATACCAAGTCCCTAGTTTATCTATCACCCCCGTGCTTGTTACCTACATTGGCTCCTGGCTAAGCAACATATTGATTTTAAATTTCTCATCCTTGTTTTCGAATCTCTCCCTAGTTTCATTCTTTCTATCTCTGTAATTTTATTCAGCCCCACAACCCTCCCCGATATCTGCGTGACTCAAATTCTGGCTTATTGAGCATTCCTCAATTTTTATCGCTCCACCATTGAGATCTGTGCCTTCAGCTGCCAGGACCCTGAGCTCAGGAATTCATTCCCTGAATCTCTTTGCCTCTCTGCTTTTATTTTCTCCTTTAAAACACTCCTTAAAACTCTTTGGTCAAGGTTTTGGTTATCTGCCTTGTGTAATGTGGTATCAGATTTTGTTTGATGAAACTCCTGTGAGGTGTTTTGGGATGTTTTACTCCATTAAGGGTGCTAGGAAAATACAAGTTGCTGTTATTGTCGCAAGATTTTGGAGACCAAACTTAAAGGAGGAGCATTCAACTTGCAGCACCTGATGGGACAAGCAAGGGATGGAAAAGTTTAAACAATCCATGTTGGAAAGGAGCTTTCTAAAGGAAGTTCAGAGAATCATACAGCACAGAAGGAGGCCATTTGGCCCATTGTGCCTGTGCCAGCTCTTTGAGAGAGCTATTCAACCTGTCCCAGTCCCCTCTTTCCCCATAGTCATTTTCTCATTCATGTATTTATCCAATTCCTTTTGAACGCTACTATTGAATCTACTTTCAGGCAATGGATTCCACATTATAACAACTTGCTGCATTTTTTTTTTCTTGTGACGCCTCTGGTTTTTTTTTCCAATGAAATCCTTTGGTTACCAACCCCCTCCCCTGTCAAGGGAAACTACGATATTGCCCCTTTGCCTTCTGTACTCTAGAATAATCCCAGCTTTTCCAGTCTCTTCACATGACTGAAGACCCTCATCCCTGATACCATCCCAGTAAAATGTCAGTGAAAGGAAGGTGCCAGCCGGACTTGAAGAAATTCACCCAAGGCAAACTAACACAGCATTATGTACAAATATCTACCACAAGCAGACTTCCAGAAATATGCTCCTGCAAAGAAGTTCAACTTTCCCTACTGAACCTTTGTTTCAGCCTTTCAAGTGGGAGTACTCTTGCCTCAGAGTCAGAAGCTTGTGGGTTCAAGCACTGCTCCTGAGAAATGAGCACATTATCTAAGCTGGTACTTCAGTGCTATATTAATGGAGAGGTATCCTAGTGGTATCCTAGCTGTGGCTCTGTTGGTAGCACTTTTGCCTCTGATTCAGAAGTCTGTAGCCTCAAGTCCCAATCCAGAAGCCTAAGTACAAAAGTCTAGGTTGTGCACTCTTTTGGATGAGATATCAAACGGATGGCCTTCTCAGATGGGACTTAAAAGACCCTGTAGCATGATTTTGAAGAAGAGCAGAGGTGTTATCCCCAATGTCCTATCCAATAATTATCCCTCAATCAACATCACAAAACAGATTACCTGTTTGCCATCAGATTGCCGTTTATGAAATCTTGCAGTGCACAAATTGACTTCCATATTTCCTACAACAGTCTCTTAGTTCATCTCAAAAGTACTTCACTGGCTGTATAGATGCTTTGGCATTTTCTGTGGTCAGGCTCTATATAAATGCAAGTAATTGTTTTTTTTATTGAAGGTTTGATGTCTGAACTAATAAACTGAGGCCTGATCTGCCTGCGAGTGTAAGAGCTGGTAGAATAACTTTAACTTTGAAATATATTTCCACAAATTATAACTTATTCTAGCTATATGAGGCTTTGAATGCTACAAAGAACTAAAATATTACACAATTAGTAGAAACTTTGGCCACTTGCGCATCTTCTACTTCCTTCGTTGCAGCATTGGTAGCCATCCTTGACTATGCCCCAATCTTTGAAACTCCTTCCCTAAACCTCTCCATCTCTCCACTTCTCTCTCACCCTCTCCTCCTCTAAGATGCTACTTACAACCTATCTTCTATGTCCAAACTTTTAGCTACCCCCACACTCCACACCCACCGCCCCCCCCCCCCACCCCGTAATATCTCCTTCTTTGGATCACTATTGATTTTTATATGATTAAACTGCTGTGAAGTGCCTGGGGAGAATTTTCTACATTAACCATGCTGTATAAAATCAAGTTATTGTTGTGCTTGAAGCATAAATTCTGCGCGCAATGTAAATGTTTCATTTAAAGGCTGCTGCACTTTAAAATAAATATGAGAAAAAGCAGCTGGACAAAACATAAATTATGTAGATATTGCACTTTAGACACAAATAGTTCTACAAAAATAATTACTTGTAATGTGCATAACATCGGTTTTCCATTCAGGGAATGCAAAATGTTAAATAATAGATATCATATTTATGTTTGGGTGGAATAACAAGGTGATACAATTTAGTTTTGTACTCAATCTAAGTTTATTGCAGCCAGTCAAATAGCATAAATATGAAACCATATCCAAGAAGCAATCCCAATTTTATTCATTTAGTTTATTTAAGTTATCTGTAATGATGTCTATGCATATAATTATTGGTGATGATTGAAATATAGTTATTGTGTGTGGTGCATGCATTGCGAAGTGAGTGAGAAGATGCGGTGTGATGCAGTCAGTTGTTTGCTCTGTTCCCAGTCCTGAACTGGTGTTGCTGTTTTAAAAGACCAGGCTTGGGCCATGATTCAGAGGTAATTCCTGGTCAAACCCTCCCCTCTTGTCTGTCACCGTGGGGTCGAGTTTCTGTTTAACGTCAGTGCAACCTGGGCAGAATTGACCGAAGCAATGAAGAAGGTCGCGTAATTTTAAATATTGGCGCGTTGAGCCCCAAACCACTCGCATTCGTGTTTTCCACAATCTTTTACGCTGTTTCTAGAACGATTCATTTGGACCAGGCTCCGACCACAAAACTGGCATCGCTACCATGATGAGATTGTAACACTCCATCGACGACACTGCTTTGGGAAGGCTTTTCAAATTGTGCTTATTTTCTCAGGTGCACTGGCACTAGTGAGCATGTTTTTAAAGGTTCTTCATATCAAGCACCAGTTAATGTATGGGACTGCCCCATGTTACTTATCCGAATATCTCCTTACTTGCCTCGCTGTGAAATTTTGTTTGATAATCACTCTTGTATTTTATGTCTTGCGGCCTTTTACAACATGCTAGGTGCTATATAAATGCAAACTCTTGTTTTGCTGTACGGTGTGTGAAAACAGGTATGTAAGATAGGCTTTGTAACTTAAATTGTAGGCAGTGTCAACATTCTCTCAGTTTTATTGGAGAAATAAAAGCACAAAAATTGTCAGGAAAGCCTGGACAAAAGAAATCCAAAGGTTTGTAGGCACAATTATTAATGTTTTTATAGAGGGGGTTAGGGTGCAGGACAAGGGGGAACGTTTACATTAAAAACTACAGGCAAATCTGATTAAATACACACTTTAAGAATTCATAATTTAAAGAAAAGTAAAAACAAAACTAGCTGGACTTCCACTTCCCCAGAAAGGTTACCTGAGCAGGTAATCTCTAACATACCCTTGCTGCAGTTCACACTCTTCTCCTACCTTCCCACCACCCCACAATTTAAAAAAAAATTGTTCAGGGGATGTGGGCATCACTGGCTGGGCCAGCGTTTATTGCCTATCCCTAATTGCCCTTGAGAAGGTGGTGTTGATATGTCTTCTTGAACCGCTGCAACCCATGTAGTGTAAATGCACCCACAGTGCTGTTAGGGGGGGGAGTTCCAGGATTTTGATCCAGTGACAGAGGAGGAGCCATACCTTTGCTGTCAGCTGTGGCTCAGTTGGTAGCTCCCTTAGCCTCAAATCTGGCAATAAATGCTGGCCTAGCCAGCGGTGCCCACATCCCATGAATGAATAATTTAAAAAAAACTCTAGGGTGTGAACACAAAAATGGACACTGACACTCAGGGAGTGCTGTCATTTTGATGAGATTTTAAACTGAGGCCTTTTACCATCACAGATGGATTTAAGAGACTCCGTGGCACTATTTTGAAGCAAATTAGGGGAGTTACCCCCAGTGTCAGGCCAGTCGTTACTCCTCAATTTACATCACAAAATCAGATTATCTGTCTGTTACTGCCTGGCTGTTTGTGGAAGTTTGCTGTGTGCAAATTGGAGGTCATATTTCCAACATTTCAAAACTGATTCATAGCACTTTGGGATGTCCTGTGGTTTGATAGGTGTATTATGAATGCATCTCTTTTTTCCAATTTCTCCGGACTCTGTTCACACACTCATAATAACCTCAAAATAGCACTTGCAAAATCTAGCCTCGCCTTATGTCAGAAATGACTAAGTGTTTGACTGAAGGCTCAAAGTTGAAATCAGAATTTGAATAACAGATTATTTGTGGTGCTCTGGCATACAAAAAAGCAACCGAGTAGAATCAATAACAAACTGCAAGATATATTTTTTTTTTCGAACTGACAAGTTGTTAAACGCTGTATACTCGTTTAATTACCTCTCCAATATAAAAAACGAAGAATCCTAGTGACAGCAGATATTCACTTCAGTGGCTCTAAGAGCTATTTTGCTGCCCAGTTCTAATCAGTCCTCACTCTCATAACAGGCTTTGATACTCTGGAGAATATGAAGAAAATGCACTTGACAAACCATGACTGCTTCCAATTGGAAATTAAAGGCATATGGTCGGCCTTTGAATTATCTGCAAAAATTGCATGACGCTATGTGTCATTAGGAGCCTTATCACTGAAACACAATATCGAATTGCCAGTAAACACTCAAAAGAGTTTGTGTGGAGTCACTGAAAGCTCACAAAGACAGGTTACTCATTTTAAATTAGACCTACCCTCCTTAAATCTATGAGCGCCAAAAGCAGGGCAAATTCTATTCCCGACTGCATTTTGACTCTACCTGAGGGCAATGAAATTAAAAGAATGGCTCACACCACAGTGTGAAGTGGATTTGGCGCTGCCAATATCAATGGACCCTGCTTACATGTCACCTACCTGACACATATGAGATGAAATGTCCAACTGAAACAAATTGATTAGCATGTACGGCTGATATTTCATGCCATTGTAACAAAATTGTCAAGCCTTCATTTCAAAAAGGGCTAACAACTTTATCAAAAAAAGCCAAGGGACCTTGCCAAAACAGCTTCAATTATTCAGAAGAAATTAAAGAATGGCCGGCATTTGATTGGCGTCACTCAAGGCCTCAGGATGGCCCTCAGTTTTTTACAGTCAATGAAGTACTTTTGAAGTGTACTCATTGAGTAAAGTAGTAAATGCAACAATCGATTTGCACACAAGAATCTCCAGTAAACAGCAATATGATAATGACGAGATAACCTGTTTTAATGGTGTTGACTGCAGATGAATGTTATTGAGATTACCAGGGATAACTCCCTTGCCTATCTTCAAAATAGTGCCATGGGATCTTTTACATCCACCAGGAAGGGCAGGCAGTGCCTTAGTTTGACACTTCATCTGAAAAGAAGCATCTTCATCAGTGCCGCACTTTCTCAGTGGCAGCCGAGATTTGGGGCCTGGAGGAGGTCTGAAACCACAACCTTATAACTCAAGAGGTAAGTGTCCTACCAACTGAGCCAAGCTTGACACATTGGCCTGAAATTTCCCGACTCCCCTAATCAGACTCGGCAGAGCAAACAGGGCATCTGTGATTGCTTTGATGGCTTGTGTGCAGCTGATTCTGAGATGCCCCAGGGGTCTGCTACTGAGAAAGAACTGGCTGCATAAAAGTACAGAACCACCATGACCTTCAGTGCCGCTGGTAGGGTATGCAGGTCAGCAGATTGTGCTGCCAGACCTTGTTGCGCCATGGCACAGAAGTAGGTAAACCAATTCTTGGCATAATCTGAGCCTTCTTCTGCATTGGTGCTCAGTTATATCCAGATATGGCCTCTGCAATCGGTAGACCCTTACCTTGTGGTGAAAGCTGGTTGTCCTCCTCCTCCCCAGGCCTGGTGCATGCTGCCCTACCTCCAACTCCTGGCCTTGTCTCCTCCCTCTGGCCACACTTTTCTCCCACTCACATGCCTCTATGGTGTGAATGTGCGAAGCTGCCATTCTTGTTTTCCAGTCTTTTTGCCATGATGCGCACTCTTCCGCTTGTCTGGCATACTCTCCATTACTCGCCCCCTCCCCACCACCCCCTCCCCACCCCTCCACCCCCACCCCCTGTAACCTGGCTGCCCAAGTCACAGGAGACAAAAATACCAGGCCTTCCAAGGCCACGCAGGCACCGTTTTCCAATTGCCTTGGGTGTCAGCCACACAGCTGTGCTTGAATGTGTTGAAGTTCTGCGGCTTGTGATAAAAAATATTCGAAAGCTCTGCAAAAGGGTACTTGAGCTCGCAAAAGAACTCTGGTAAGAATAGGCCTTTTTCTCCCCCTATAGTTGTAAATCCCATGAGTCGTGCTTCAGAGACCTCGTTGGTGAAAATTGCTTCTGAGCGAAGGCAGCTGCTGTTTTAAATGTGCCACTGCCTTGGTCAATCGCGCGTGTACAAAATACACCCTGGCCCCCACTTCCACCCCCTCACCCCTGGCCAAAATGGTGGGTGCCGGATACTGGAGTGGGGCTTCCAGATTCTGGGCTCCAGCAACATTTTCTAAGCCATTGGAGCTTTCCATCTCCATGAAAATTTAAGTGATTGATTCTTGTTAGTCTCTATATGCGACCAGCACATTAAAGGAATTTCACTACCCCTAAGTGTTGAACCCACACTTTGCGCTTGAATCTCTCTCATGAGCTACTTTTTTACATACATTGGCAAATATATATGTGCTAGTCTGCAGAGGGCTGACCAGTTCAGTACATCAGCTTGTTTGTGTTGTTGCGTAAGGCACATTACAACATACTGAGCTGGGTTAATTTTCATCTACATTTAACGTTAATCGTTTAGGCCCACAGGGGGTTAATTCAGAAAATGAAGAGATGTTAATCAGATTGGGTAGTGTTGACACCCCACATCCCCACAGCCCATCAAATCACCCAAGAAAAGCCAACAGCATCCTGCTGGGTTTCTGTTGTTTTTGAGGGTTCCACCAGGCTTCTGCTGGAGTGGTGAACCAGGGAGGCCAAGAGAACCATGAGGATAATTCAGGGCCTGGTTCTTGTATCATTGTCAATACACGTCAGAAGGATCCAGGTTAAGGCAATTGGTTTGGGGTCAACTGGCACCCTTGAGAATGAACTGGATGAATATCAGTTGAAAACTGTGATTGAGAATTAAAGAGATCATGCAGATTTTTCAGATAAGGGAAATGGTGTTTTCTAAAGCAAGGAGTCACTAGGTGGGGTCATTACAGAGCTTTTTTTTATTTGTTCATGGGATGTAGGCACCGCTGCTAGCATTTACTGCCCACCTCTAATTGCCCTTGTTCAGAGGGCATTTAATATTCAGCCACATTGCAGCGGGTCTGGATTCACATGTAGGCCAGGCCAGAGAAGGACAACAGATTTCCTTCCCGAAAGGATATTACTGAACCGGATGGATTTTTAAGACAATCAGTAAGGGTTTCATGGTTGCCATCAGACTTTTAATTCGAGATTTTTATTGAGTTCAAATTTCACCATCTGCCATGGTAGGATTCAAACACCAGCCCCCAAAGCGTTATCCTGGCTCTCTGATATACTAGTCAGTGACAATACCACTAGGCCACCGGCTCCCTGTGATCATACATGATCTTAGAGTGTCGTGGTCTGATAGGTGAAATTGTCTTTTTCTTACTGGATTTTCTGAATTAGCAAGATCGTGTTTCTGGCACCAGAAAATGAAGCCCATGTAGGGTGAGACACTAAGATTAAAGAGTGAGAAGACTGAGAGAAAAGCTTCTCTCCCTCCAGTAAGAGTCTTCAGGACTTCAGGTTGCTCCCTGTGACCAACCATCACTTTCCAAATGGCCATCTTGCAATGTTTTCGTACAATCAGATGCCTGGGCCCTGTCCTCCCCCTGTCCCACCCCCCACGACCCCTCCTTCAGTAAATGCATGAGGCAGACAGGGAATGGGTGACAAGTGGGGATGGGGGAAGAAGATTAAGGTCAGGGCAGTGAGGTCTCCCTGTTTGATTTTCCCCTATTTATCACTGGCATTCTACATGCCTTGATGGGTGCAATAGTGGGAGAAAATTCAGCCCCAAGTAAGATAGTTTGAATCCAACACCAAATATGGTTGCAACAAAATCTTTTTTTGTGTGTTTGACCAAATCCAGACACACAAATGGGCGGAATCGTCCATGCCCACTGGTGTTGGGCCTGCTCAGTGAGTGGACAATATGGCGAGAAGGCTAAAAATCGGTTTCACGACATCTTGAAACCAGCTTGCGACCATCTGCTCAGCCTATCGATGGTGGGCTGCATTTCCCGCCATTGGACGTCGGGAACCTGATTGTATACATCTGCATATCACTATAAGCACCGCCCACCGGACTCATCCCCCAACGCTGGATTGTCCGCCCACACCTCACAACTGCGCATAAGTGACGTGCACCTGTCGAGCTGCACTTCACTCGGGGCTTCGAGGTTTGTTTGCCTATCTTGCTTCGGGCAGCACTTGCAGTCATCAGTGCCAGGCTTCGCAGAGAGCACCACTTTTAGCGCGGGGGTTGGGTGGGGGGGGGGGGATCACGGACAGATCTCTACCTACCAGACCAGCCATAAATAAGGTGGGGGTGGCTTTGTACAGCTACAGGGCTAGAGCTTGCTTTGAGAAAGGGGAGAATTGGCCTCAGGCAAGAAAAGAGGTTGTAGGGTGAAGATGTACTCAGGAAGGGGTGTATCCCAGCGTTTGTGTGGGGGGGTGGGGGGGGGGGGG
Organism: Carcharodon carcharias; assembly: GCF_017639515.1. NCBI lineage: Eukaryota > Metazoa > Chordata > Chondrichthyes > Lamniformes > Lamnidae > Carcharodon > Carcharodon carcharias. The sequence goes on from NC_054477.1 coordinate 153,967,857, forward strand.
TGGTGAGGTGGTACAGGTTGATCTGTGCAAGTGGCCTCAAGATGGTGAGGGCTGAGGAGGCAACCTCCAGAAGAGATGAGGCCAGATGGAGATGTGAGGGTGTGTGTGTGAGAGAGTGAGTGGTGATGTCCCTTGAGCTGGCAGTGAGTGAGATGCCAGTGAATGTGTGATGGGCTTGTGAGTGTGTGAGTTCAGAATGAAGAGATGGTTGTCTTACCCTGACGGTACGCTGAGATCATTCACCCTCTTTCTGCATTGGATGGCCAACCTCTTCTGTGTAGCATTGGCACCAATCATCACTGCCATCGCCTACCAAGCCAGAGTGGTAATGTTGCTACCCCACCTGTGGCCAGAGCCGGGATAGAGGACATCACAACGTCCTCCACAGCATCCAAAAGGTGCTCAAGGGACATGTCACTAAACCTGGGAGCTGCAGACTTCTTGCCTTTTGGGGCCATGTCTTATTTGCAGCAGTCCTGGACTGGAAGCATTGAGAGATGTGCATGAGGCTGAACTTTGAATGTGGCGCCCAGCGTGATGAAGTGGCAAGATGATGGCGTGGCGGGTGAATTGGAGCCTACCTGTCATGGAAACCATGTGTATTCCAGGAATGCGTAATTAATGCAGCCGGTTTGGGATGATGCAGCGTGAGAAGCCACCATTGCAGCTGGTGAGTATAATGTCATTTTACCCGCCCGCTACTGCACTTAGTATAAATCTGGGATGATTCCACCCAATGTCTTTAAACAGCAGAAATAGATAGAAATAAGCACAATTACCTGTCATTCTCTCAGTAAAGACATAACTTGCATCAATCCTTTCGATCTGCCTACAAATTGTTAAGGCAACATTAGGACCTTTATAGGCCTATAGTTGCACACACTGTCCTTGCTGATTCTTTGTGACGTGACCTGTGTTATTCTGAACCAGGACCCCAGAAATAAGATGGTATCTACAAAGCCACAGATAGCAACGTGTTTCCCATCTCAGCCTATTGTCTCAGTTCCTTTTGTCAAGACTGGCTTGGTTATCTCATTTCACATTATGATGACAAAAACACATCAACTGCATGAATCGCATGCCCTGCAACCCATATCCTGCACCTCAGCTAAGTTGGACCCTGCAACGTTAAACACTAAAGCATCCTGGAGATACACTACCTTAACTGTTGCATTATTTCTAGCTACAGAGCAAATCCATAAACCATTAATAAATAAAAAAAGAATGCAAAAAAACTTAATCATATGAGCCAAATCCTAAATCAGCAATGCAGATAAGGTAACACAACTGAAGCGTATTAGATTTATAACTGAATTTAAAATTACAGTGGAGAGGTTCTGTTGTCTGCGAATGGTGTGAATAAATGTTTCAATATGCAGTGAAGGACGTTTTTTAAAATGTTATTCGTACTAGCTAAGAAGAATTGCGTGAGAATGTTTTGCACAAAAAGGGGGCTTAAAAAATAAAGAAGTGGGAAACCTGATGCCAACCCACCCCATTCAGCTTTTTAGGCCGGAATATACCGGCCCGGTTGTGAGCGAGGTGGTGCCCCAGCCGGACATCCATTGACCTGTGGTGGGATCGGGAGATCCCCGGCGGTGGGTGGGTGCGGAAAGTTCCGCCCTTACTCTTTCATGGAATGTGAACATCACTGGCTAGGCCAGCATTTATTGACCATCCCTAATTGCCCTTAAGAAGGTGGTGGCAACCCGCTTCGAACCGCTGCAGTCCCTGTGGTGTAGGTACACCGCTGCGCTGTTAGGGAGAGAGCTCCAGGATTCTGACCCAGTGACAGTGAAGGAGCGGTGACATAGTTCCAAGGTGGTGTGTGACCTGGAGGGGAACTTGCAGGTGGTGGTGTTCTCAATGACAGCAGTGAGTCAGGTGACCAATCTGCTCTTGTGCGGCAGGTCAGTCGCTAAAATCTTTGAGAGAGGCTGCGTGGCTTCATTTTAACAAGTGTTTTATTTCTAATTTCCACTGGCTGCGTTTCCCAGCGGATTCAAAAGGGGGAAAGATGGATCGGATCCATAGGCCAGGATTTTGCCCTTGTCAGGTGAGCTCGGCAGGGGTGAGTGGGAGTGTTCAGGAAGCCAACCGCCGTCTACAATCAGGGCCCGACTGTAATTTCACGCTGACTAGCCAATTAAGGCCCGCCCAACATGGGATACGTGCTGCAGCGCTGCCTGTTTGTGTTTGTGGGTGAGGTGGGTGGGTGGGAGGAGAGTGAGTGGGGAACTTCACACATGTGATGGGTGTGCACAGGAAAAGGAAATTTTAAAAATTAAAAATAAAGAGTTATAAAAAGGTTAAAAAAAACATGTCCCCTCGTGTGACTCTGAGCAGGGATATGTCATTAATGAGAGGTTGGAATTTTTATTTAATTTTTTTAATAGCTGTTGGAAACCCCATCCCACCCGTGGATGAGGTTTCCTAAAAAATCCAAAGGCCGCTTGGCCTTTTCGCCTGCCCGCCACCTGTAAGGTTGGACGGGCTGCGAGAAATTTAATTCAATTGGGACTTCAATGGCCGTAATAAGCCTGTTAATTGTTGGCGGCTGGGCTCCCGACTCCCTTGTGCATCCACCAACTAACATATCGCCCGAGTGCACGATGACATCATCACGAGTCATTTTACACTCTTTCGGGTCTGGCGCATGTTCGCCCAATGAGCGTAACGTTCTGGCCATAAAGTTGCTTCATTGCTGTGATTGTGGGCAGGATGAGCAGGAGTGTTTTCCCCTGGCTCACCAACATTAATTTTTGATAGCCTGTGTTTGGCTGACACGTAGCCCACCATCACCCTAATTTCTAACCCCTCTGCAATGTGCCATCTACTCCTCTTCTGTTTTCCAACACAACTGGGAAGACCCTGGGAAGAGTGTCCTGCAGTTAGCATCACAGTGAAGCAGTCTGGGAAGAGCGTCCTGCTGTCAGCATCGAGGTGAAGCAGCCTGGGAAGAGTATCCTGCAGTGAGCATCACAGTGAAGCAGTCTGGGAAGAGTGTCCTGCCATCAGCATCATGGTGAAGCAGACTAGGAAGAGTATCCTGCAGTCAGCTCTTGTTGAAAATAAGAATAGTGACTCCACAAGACAGCATGAGAGAGCGGCAGAGAGATCAGAACCAGCGCAAGTGCAGGAAGCTTCAAAAAGTGACGTCAATACAAAGATGAGAGCTGATTGGTGGGTAATGAATAAATGTTTTTCTCCAGTTTTTCTCCCGTTTAAAATAGATTAAGTTAAGAAAAGGTAAGAGTTCTAGTTTTTATTTGAAGTACATAAATAATTTAACGTTTTTTTTACTGTATTTAACTTAAAGGGTTTTTTTTTCAACAAGAGACATGGCAGGGTATCTCAGTCCCATGTTATGTACCGCCTCCAGTTTCAGAGCTGGAGCGGCAGCTAGAGGCGCAGAGATGCATCCGCGAGGCTGTAAGTTTTGTGGATAGCACATTTTTAGACTTGGTCACCCCGCAGCTTGGGGAAGTGCAGACAGAGAGGGAATGGGTGACCATCAGTCAGAAAAAAGGTATCAGGTGGGTAGTCACGAAATCCCCAGGGTGCCTCTCGCTCAAGAACCATTTTTCTGTGTTGTGAGTGTGACGGTTCCTCTGGGGAGTGCAGCCATGCTCAAGGCACTGAGAGTGGATCATCTGGGGGTAAGGAAAAAGAGGGGAAGAGCAATAGTGATATGAGACTCATTAGTAAGGGGTGTTTCTGTGGCCGTAGACTTGACTCCAGGATGGTATGTTGCCTCCCTGGTGCCAGGGTAAAGGATGTCACTGAACGGCTGCAGGGCATTCGAAAGGGGAGGGCAAACATACAGAAATCGTGGGACATATTGGTAACAACAACGTAGTTGAAAGAGGGATCAGGTCCTGCAAGCAGAATTTAGGGAGCTAGGAAGCAGATTAAAAAACAAGACCTCAAAAGGTAATAATCTCTGGATTACTTCTGGTCGTGAGTATAGAAATAGGAGGTTATTCCATATGAATGCATGGCTGGAGAGATGGTGCAGGAGGGAGGGCTTTAGATTTCTGGGACATTGGGACCGTTTCTGGGGGTAGTGGGACTTAAAGAAGGTGGACGGGTGGCGCCAGATCTGGAATGGGACCAACATCCTTGCGAGGAGGATTGTGAATGCTGTTGGGGAGGATTTAAACTAACTTGGCAGGGGATGGGATCCTGAAAGGAGGTTCAGCAGGGGGAGATGCACAGCCAAAATTAGCAGAGAGAGCAAGTGAGTCTGGAAGGCATAGAAATTATAGGTCAGTTAAGGCACAAGGGAGTTGGGCAAGGTTGGGTGGTATTTATTTTAATGCAAGGAGTCTGACGAATAAGGCAGATGAGTTGAGGGCATAAATTAACACATGGAAGTATGATGTCATTGCTGTCACAGAGACATGGTTCAGAGAGAGGCAGGATCAGCAGCTCAATATTCCAGGATATAGGATCTTTGGGTGAGACAGGGAAGGAGCTAAAAGAGGAGGCGGTATCATAACATTGAACAAGGAATCAATTACGCAGTAAGGAGGGATGACATCTTAGAAGGCTCCTCAATTGAAGCCACATGGGTAGAACTTAAAAACAAAAAAAGAACAAGCACATTGCTGGGAGTGTACTCTAGGCCCCCAAACAGTCAGCGAGAAATAAGAAAGCAGATATGTAGGCAAATTTCAGAGATGTGTAAAAATCATAGGGTAGTAATAGTGGGGGATTTCAACTTCCCCCAACATTAATTGGGTTAGTCATAGTGTGATAGGTTTAGAGCGAGCGGAATTCTTAAAATGTATCCAGGAGAGCTTCTTAAGCCAATACGTAGAAATCCTACAAGGGAGGGGGTGGCCCTGGACTTAATTTTAGGGGATGAAGCCGGGCAAGCGGTAGAGGTATCAGTGGGGAAGCATTTTGCAGATAGTGATCATAACTCCATTAGATTCAAGGTTGTTATGGAAAAGGACAAGGATGGGGAAGAAATCAGACTTCTAAATTGGGGGAAGGCCTATTTTAATAAGATCAGATATGATTTGGCTAGAGTGGACTGGGAGCAGCTACTTTTAATTAACTCTGCGTCAGAGCAGTGGGACTCATTCAAGAAGGAAATAGGCAGAGTACATGGCCAACATATTCCAGTAAAGATAAAGGGTGGGACCAACAAATCCAGGGAACCCTAGATGTCGAGGGATATACAGGATTGGATAAAGAGAAAAAGGGAGGCTTATGGAAGATACCAAGGGCTTAAAACAGTAGAAACCCTAGAGGGGTATAGAATGTGTAGGGGGGAACTTAGAAAGGAAACTAAGAGAGCAAAAAAGGGGCATGAAAAAACATTGGCAGGTAAAATAAAGGAAAATACAAAGTTATTTTAGAAGTACATTAAGGGCAGAATCTTCTGCTTGTTGGGTGGGTGGGCCCAACCCAATCTCCGGCGGAGAAGTGGGCCCCGCCCCCATTTTATGTGGGCGGGCCAATTAAGGGCCGCCCAGCGTGACATCTGGTGGGAAGCGCTATGCGCTCCCTGAGCGGGCGGGGAGGGGTGGATTCCCCAAAAGCGAGAGTGCGCTCTTTCCCGCATGTGCACGATAGAGCGCACATGTCCCTGAGACTAAATGCTGCCTCAGGGAGATCGCTGACACTTATAAAAATATTAAAAATAGAAGAAAAAAATTCTCTAACATGTCCCCCTCATGTGGGACATGTTCATAATTAACATCATAACTTTACAATGTTTAAAGCACTACATGAAACCTGATCCCGCTGGTGGATGGGGTTTCATGATTTATCTATTAGCCGCCGGCTAATGTTGGATGGGCAGGTCCTTTAATTGTTTTAATGATCTTGTCAATGGCCTCAATTGGCCATTGGCAGGTTGGAGGGCATGCAGCTGATTTTGCTGCACTTCCGCCTTCCTGAAAATTTAAATAGACCGGGATTCTGCGTCATTTTACGCGTCGGCGAGTGGGCCCCGCCCCCTGCTCGCTGACAGCAAAATTTTGCCCTAAGAGTAAGAGGATAACTAGGGAAAGAGTAGGGCCCATTAAGGACCATAGTGGTAATTTGTGTGTGGAGCCGGAAGATGTAGGTAGGGTTCTAAATGAATACTTTGTGTCAGTGTTCAGAAGTGAGAGGGATGACATGAGTATGGAAATGAGTCAGAAGGACTGTGATATAATTAAAGAAATTAGCATAGAAAGGGAGGAAGCTCTGAGTGGTTTGGCAGGCTTAAAAGTAGATAAACCTCCAGGCCCAGATGAAATGTATCCCAGGCTGTTAAGTGAGGTAAGGGAGGATATAGCAGGGGCGCTGGCAATAATTTTCAATATATCTCTGGCCATAGGAGAGATGCCAGAGGACTGGAGGACAGCCAATGTGACTATTCAAGAAGGGAGGAAAGGTTAAACCAGGGAACTACAGGCCAGTCAGTCTAACCTCAGTAGTGGGAAAATTATTGGGAGCAATTCTGAGGGACAGGATTAATCTACACTTGGAAAGGCAGGGATTAATCAAGGACAGGCAGCATGGTTTTGTTAAGGGGAGGTCATGTCTGACCAATTTGATTAAATTTTTTGAGGATGTGACCAGGTGTGTAGATGAGGGCAATGCATTTGCCGTAGTCTACTTGGACTTCAGCAAGGCTTTTGATAAGATCCCACATGGGAGACTGATAATGAAGGTAAGAGTCCATGGGATCCAAGGGAATTTGGCAAATTGGATCCAGAATTGGCTGAGTGGCAAGAAGCAGAGGGCTATGGTCGAAGGGTGTTTTTGTGACTGGCTGCCTGTGTCCATTAGAGTTCCACAGGGATCGGTGTTGGGTCCCTTGCTGTTTGTGATATATATAAACGATTTAGACTTGAATGTAGAAGGGTTGATCAGTAAGTTCGCGGATGACACGAAAATTGGTGGGGTGGTAAATAGTGAGGAGGATAGCCTTAGATTACAGGAGGATATAAACTGGCTGGTCAGATGGGCTGATCATTGGCAAATGGAATTTAATCCAGACAAGTGTGAGGTGATGCACTTGGGGAAGACAAACAAGGCACCGGAATGCACAATGAATGGTATGACCCTGGGAAGTACCGAGGATCAGGGGGACATTGATGTACATGTCCACCGGTCCCTTAAGGTAGCGGGACAGGTAGATAAGGTGGTTAAGAAGGCATATGGGATACTTGCCTTTATTAGCCGAGGCATAAAATATAAGACCAGGGAGGTTATGCCGGAACTGTATAAAACGCTGGTTAGGCCATAGCCAGAGTATTGCGTGCAGTTCTGGATTCCGCATTATAGGAAGGATGTGATTGCACTAGAGAGAGTGCAGAGGAGATTTACCAGGATGCTGCCTGGGCTGGAGAGTATTAGTTCTGAGGAGAGGTTGGGTAGACTGGGGTTACTTTCCTTGGAGCAGAGGAGATTGAGGGGGGACATTTTTGAGGTATATAAAATTATGAGGGGCATAGATAGTGCAGGCAGGAAGGAACTGTTCCCCTTGGTGGAGGGGTCAGTAACAAGGAGACATAGATTTAAGGTAAGGGGCAGGAGGTTTAGGCGCGATGTGAGGAAGAATTCTTTCACCCAGAGGGTGCTGGGAATCTGGACCTCACTGCCTGAAAGGGTGGTTGAGGCAGAAACCCTCATAACATTTTAGAAGTATTTGGATGTGCACTTCCGATGCCATGGCATTCAAGGCTATGGACCTAGTGCTGGAAAATGGAAGTAGGATAGTTAGGCACTTGTTTGATCGGCGCAGACTCGATGGGTCAAAGGGCCTTTTTCTGTGCAGTAGACCTCTATAATTCTATGACAACAGAAAGCCGGCCCACAACCATAATGACTGTTGGGCAGGAAACAGGTTTAAAAGCGAACAAGCTGTTAAATTCGACAGGACCTTGACTTCCAAATTTCCCATCAGTAAATCCTCCCCTCTTTCCTCAGCTCCGAGTTATCATTAGACTTTAAGGTTCCCACCAGTTTAGAGGACCACATTCTTAATGATACATTGTTGGATAAACTAAGTTTCTAAATTCATTCTCGTCAACAAAACAACTGAGAGGATACCTTAAAAAATTAATCACGCTGTTCTTGAAAACATTCTCGTCAACAAAACAACTGAGAGGATACCTTAAAAAATTAATCACGCTGTTCTTGAAAACATAGTAATAAAATGACTCTGTGGAGACAACTTGTAGCATTAATGAATCAGCCACTGACAGGAAGCCTTTTAAACATGCATTAGACAAAATAAATACACATTAAAAAAATTGAGTTATATGTATGAGCTGTAAGTTTTTTTTAGTTTTTGTTTTCAGTACATTTAATAGCTCTTGTTCATTATGTCTTTCCCTGCAAAGCATCACATACAGAATACATTCTAGTCCATTGAATTCTTAAAGCATCCCCAGTTCTGTGATGCTGATCTAACATAAGGTTCCGGTGCTTGTATTATGATTCCGATCTTCAGCTATAATGAATTCAATCAAGTGGACTGCTTTGTCCTGAATAGTGTTCAGCTTCTTGATTGTTGTGGGAACTGCACTCATCCAGGCAAGTGGGGAGTATTCCATCACACTCCTGACTTGTGCCTTGTAGATGGTGGACAGGATCTGGAGGGTCAGGAGGTGAGCTACTCTCTGCAGAATTCCCAGCCTCTGACCTGCTCTTGAAGCCATTGTATTTATATGGCTAGTCCAGTTCAATTTCTGGTCAATGGTGACCCCTAGGACATTCAGAGTGGTGAAAGGCTGCATTTGCTGCCAATGCCACACAAGTACAGCTCTAATGTATCAAGTGCCCCATTGTCTTACAGCTATCAGTCTCTGGCTGCTGAGGTAGAATATTTATGATTTATCATGATACTGGCCTGAAACAAAATGAATGGGATTCCTACTTTTGCTATCACTTATATCTACATTTAAATTACAATCCCACACACGTCCAGCCTGTATGCTATATGGTTTGAGTATGGAAACCAAGCAGTATCTGTTTATTGTCAATCTCAAATATTCTCTAGCTGAACTTTGCTCCCAACACCAGGACAGGGATCAGCTCTTTCCTAAGAGATGTGAGTGGCTCTGAGTAGAGCCTTTGGGTTCAGATGTTTGTAATTTGCTCAGGCTTTTTCACTTCTTTCTTTTCTGTCTTGCTTTCATAGCCTCTGTTGCTTTCACTTTCTGGCAGGCTGGGCAAGGCAGGGTGATATCTGCACAGACCAGTGTGCATGTGCAGACAGCCATTTTGCATTGGTAGGAGACACAGTGTTGGGGAAATAAGCAATGGTAATGCCATCGAATATCAAGGTGAGATGGTTCAATTCTCTCTTGTTGGAGATTGTCATTGCCTAGCACTTGTGTGGCATGACCAGAACTCCCTGCAAGCACTGTACCATGTTGCAAGTTCTCATACATGAAACTACTCTCAGGTGCACTGGATAACCTTGCATTCCTTGATTAATTCATGGCCTCACTTCCCTCCCGATCTCTCTAATCTCCTCCAGGACAACAACCCTCCATGATCTCTGAACCTCTCCAACACTGCCGTCTTGCACAGCTCTGATTTTAATTGCTCCATCATTAGAGGCCATACCTTCAACTGCCTCGGCCTTAAGCTCTGGAACTCCGTCCATAAGCCTGTCCACCTTTCTGCTTCTCTCTGCTTTAAGTCACCCCTTGAAACCTACCACTTTGCTTGAGCTTTTGGTCATCTGTCCTAAAACCTCCTTGTGTAACTTGGGGCCAAATCCTGTTCAATCATCAGCAACCCCTCGATTCAAGGTTGACTTCTACTCAGGGCGGCAAATTTCTGCCATGGGTTTTAGTGTGACTGAACAGGCCGATTCTCGACCCGCCGGCCGTTGGGTAAATGGGGCAGGGCATCTTCAAGGTAGGTGGGATCTGGAGTGCAGGATTTGCTTCCTTCCCTTCTCTGCCACTGTGCTGTCTCATCCTTAAGACACCGGGACTCAAAGTGTGATACAACTTGATGGACAAGTTATCACAATGTTGAACAATTGGTAGCAAGCTCTGTTTGTTAATACTCTAGTGAAGTGCCTTGGGAAGTTTTACTGCTTTAAAACTGGTCTAAAATTGCAAGTTGTTGCTATGCAATCTCATCCTGAATGAACAGATTTGATTTACAGTTCACTCACTATTCTTTTCCCTCCTAGTGTGTGATGGACTTGCAGTCAGCGTTTCATAACCTGTTGCTTTTCCTTTGGGAACGTCTAAGCTTCTCGTCTCCTCCTACCTGACTTTGTGCTGCAACTAAATTATTTCTTTGTGGGAAAATAAAGTATATCTGTTTGGTGCCAGTGTCTGTAAGTACCTGCTGCGAGGATGATAGCCTACTTATTATTATGTTGCCGAATTGGAGTTGTTTCAATAGTTCCCAAAGACTGTTAGCTGCAGTGCATTAATAACTTTGGCATTTGTGGCTTTACCCTAATTGATCCCGAGGGTAACTAAAATGCCCCATTGTGAACAAAATTGAACTGACCTGCTCAGACTCTGCCTTTGCTGCGAGCTCTGATGCAGTGTGAAATCAAGCTAATCCCTTGTACAACTTTGGCCACGCTTCAGCTTGATTTAGGCCCGCAACTTTCTCGGGGTGCCCTGGTAGAGGTAGAAATTTTTCGATCAACATATTGCCACCACATATTGGGTTGGAGTAGTTTCAATAATTGCCAAACACTGTTGGCTGCAAACACTCTTAACTTTAGTGTAACATATTTGCAATTACGAAAACGCTCCTTTACACTAGCTTCTTTCCATGCTGCTTTCTCCTAGACGTTCTCAAATCACATGAGTATATGTCATTTCCTTCTATGAAATTGCTGACTATTATAGTTAACCCGTCATGGGACTTAATCTAACATAATCTAGCACACTCCATTATACTAATGCCGGAAGCATGTTCAATGCTGTGGTGGCTGCCTTTTCTGTACACCTCATGTCATTTGAGCAGGTAACCTGGGAAATATTGATGTAACATGCCCCTGGGACACAATCCATCCTTCTGATTAAGCAAAGCCTTAATTTTAAAATAGTCATCCTGGTTTTCAACTGTGTCCATGGTCTCCCTCTTCCCGATCTCTATATCCTCATGAGCTCTAAACCCTCCCAGATATCTGCGCTCCTCTAATTCCGTCCTCTTGAACATCCTCACTTTTAATTTTCCATCCTTAGAGGCTGTGCCTTCAGTTGCCAAAGCTCTAAACCCCGGAATTTGTAGTAAAAGGGTCTGGCATAGAAAGGGTTAACGGGGGTTAAAAATAAAAAACTGCAGATACTGGAAATCCAAAACAAAAACAGAAACAGAAATACCTGGAAAAACTCAGCAGGTCTGGCAGCATCGGTGGAGAAGAGCACAGTTGACGTTTCGAGTCCTCATGACCCTTCAACAGAACTAAGTAAAATTAGGAAAGGGGTGAAATATAAGCTGGTTTAAGGGGGGTGGGTTTGTTGGGACAAGCAGCCAGTGATAGATGGAAATAACCAAAAGCTGTCACAGACAAAAGAACAAAGAGGTGTTGAAGGTGGTGATATTATCTTAAGGAATATGCTAATTAAGAGTATAAGACAGGACAGATAAGGTACAGATAGCTCTAATGGGGGTGGGAGAATACTAAAAGGTAGAAATAAACAATGGTGGAAATACATTTTAAAAATAATGGAAATAGGTGGGAAAAGAAAAAATCTATATAAAATATTGGAAAAAAACAAAAAAGAGGGGGAAGAAATGGGAAGGGGGTGGGGATGGAGGAGAGTGCTCAAGATCCAAAATTGTTGAACTCAATATTCAGTCCGGAAGGCTGTAAAGTGCCTAGTGCCTAAGGTTAACGGGGAACTGGATACAGTACCACCCACAGTGCGATGTAAAGGAACACCTGGCCTGAGTCTAGAGGGCAGTGTTGTACCAGGGAGAGATACATGTAGAGGCAAGCATGGAGGCAACTCTTAGTTTAGACCTTATACTGTTATATAGTTGCTAGCAGTTAATAAACACTTAATGTTAAACATTATCCTGCAGCATCCTGACTTGATGAAAAGCACCAGAAGTGAGGGTGCAGAAGGAGATCACCAGAGAAAAGCTCCAAAGCAAGATTGGAAGCAGAAGGAAGAAGTAAAACCCCACACTGCAGCAGAAGACACCAATGAACCCTGTGGAAGTCCAGCTTCAATACCCTGAGTGCAGGGTCAGAAGACCCAGGAGGGGTGAGCTAAAATAAAAAGCTTAAGCTCTTAGCCATCACAAATCTTAAAATGCTTTTAAGTGAACTGCAGTCAGAATTGCTGTTTTGAAATGCACCACAGACAGGCCCTGAGCCTTAAGTTGGCGCCTGACCACTTGACCACTGAGCTCGCTCCTATCAAAAAAAGTTAAGTTAAAATAAATAATAATTGGTCATTAAAAAGCCCAGCAGAAGTGGGGAATTGATGGTTTGATGACTTGTAAGTACTTAGATAGTGCGGGGAAGACTCAAAAAGATTGATCCAGGAAGTTGCTGCTGAAAATTTAAAACACGAAAATTGCGACTGCCGTCACTGCGGAAGCCCACCAAAACCGACAAGCGTGGGAAACCCTGTTGAGAAGAAACATATGGCAGCACCATCTTCAATTTCCTAGCAGCATTTAAAGCTATATATACTTTTACTTACAAATGACCATGCATCAAAAATCTATCTCACCAGACCAGTTTGGACTGACCCAAGGCCCAAACCAGTCACAAAATTGGGGACGTTGAAGAAAGAGATTCGTTAGATGCATGATTGCTTCAGGCCTAGGCAAAAAGACGGAAGCTGAACAAGTTAACACATTGCTTTATTCAGTAGGTCCAATAACCAACAATATAACCACTAAACAAGGAATCAATGAATCCTCAGCAAAGCTTGACAAAGTTTTAAAATCATTTGACACATATTTTAATTTGAGCATTAACAAGATACTTTAAAGGGCAAAGCTTAACAAACATGTCCAACAGCCAGGCGACCTTGTTGACTCCTTCATTATAGACTCATAAACATTTACAGCACAGAAGGAGGCCTTTTGGCCCATCGTCTCCGTGCTAGTCAACAAAGACCTGACAACACTAATCCCATTTTCCAGCGCTTGGCCCATAGCCCTGGAGGCTATGGCAACACAAGTGAATATCTAAATACTTCTCAAATGTTACGAGTATTTCTGACTCAACCACCCCTTCAGGCAGTAAGTTCCAGACTCCCACCACCCTCTGGGTGAAAAAACTTCTCCTCAACTCCCCTCTTAGCCTTTTACTTGTTCCCGTAAATCTATGCCCCAGATTATTGGCCCATCTGCTAATGGACAAAGTGCCTTCCTATCCACCCTATCTATGCCTCCCATAATCTTATACACCTCTATTATGTCCCCTCTCAACCTTCGCTGCTCCAGGAAAAACAATCCCAATTTATCCAATCTTCCCTTATAGCTCAGACGCTCCATTAATGAGGTGTACAGAATAGCTGAAGGCTGTGATTATGATGACCTGAAATCAGAGCTAATCAGGGACAGGATTATTGTCAGGGTGGCAGATGATGCCCTCTGCTATGACCGGTCCCCGGGCAAGGTCCCCAATTTGATAACTTCCCGAACAGGACCCCAATTTTGTTATGCTCCCAGGCAAGGAGGAATGAGCTCACTACCCTCCTTTATTCAACCCCCTCCGTTGGTCGCAACAAGGTTAATTTAAAATTGATCCCTTCCCCCGTGGATACCTTTTCCCAGTCCAAATGTATTTAAGTTTCAGAAGGAGCCAATTTAACCAGGCTTTCTTGAGTCAAAGGAAGAGTAAATTTATTAGTTACTAAAACCCGAGCAAAAATGATAAAAATGCAACAAGCATTAACACAGATCAGAATTGAGAAGTGACTCCAAATAAAAGTTAAAAAAGATATAAAAATCAGTCTTTGGCTTATCTGTGAGGCGTAGGTGGTGTAAAATATTGAGGCCATTAAGTTGGCTGATTCCAGTAGAGCTGACTTTGGCAGTTTAGCAGTTGGTTTGGGGAAATTTGGTTCCGTAGATTGGCTGAAGAAGTTGGCCTATTTCCTTTTTGATTGTGGCTTTGCTGACTTGTCCCCAGCAACAGAGAGAGGGAGCGCCATATCCTGGCATAGGAAGCATGTGGGGCCACAGGGGGCAGGCTGAAGTGCAGAGTTTGGCATGGGGGCATGAGGGGCATTAGGGGGTGGGTAGAAGTGCAGAGCTTGGCATAGAGGACATGAGGGCCATTAGGGACTGGGTGGAAAGGCAGAGCCAGGCATAGGGACAAGAGGCACCATGGGAGTGGGCGGAAGGGCAGCACTTTGCATAGGAAGTATGAGGTGCCATAGGGGTAAGTGGTAAGGCGAATATTGGCATAGGAGGCATGAGGGTGCATAGTGGGTGGGTGGGGGGCATAACTTGACATAGGGGGCTTGAGGAGGACCTTTCGAACCTACCTTATAAAAGGGCCCCTCATTGCACACTAGAGTTCTCGGTTCCTTGAGAGTTAAATACCTGGCCCGACTCAATGAAAATTGGGGAGGAGAATGAGATACCTATCTCCGCGATGGATGCAGCTACCTCGGGAGTGCTGGATGTGGGCTTTTGACCAGGAACCAGCTTGTGCTCTTTAAAGGTATTCTAGAAAATCGCACAGCCTGGGAATGGGGTAGGGAATCCTGGAATTAGGACACCCGTCATTTTTAAAGGGCTCCGAAGTCATCCCAACTCAGTCAAAATCCAGGTCAATGTTTCCACTTATGGAGAAAAGCAAAGCTAGAGACCATCAACATAAGACATTCAGCGAGAAATCAAAATGGGAAATTTAGAAGAAACTTATTTACCTGAAGAGTGGTGAGACCATCGAACTTGTTACCACAGGAATTAGTTGGAACAAATAATATAGTTGCATTTAAGAGAAAAGTAGACAAGCATATGGGTTTGAAGGGAATGTAGGGTTATGATGACAGAGTTAGATGCAGAAGGATGGGAGGAGTCTCAATGAAGCTTAAACACTGGCATGGGCTGGTTGGTCCAAATGGCCAGTTCCTGAGCTGTAGATACTATGTAATCAATCTCTGAATGACCTCCCAGTTCACACCTCGGAGCACTAAATACACAAGAATCCGCTGTAAATATAACCTCTTGAAAGTTCAATTAACTTCTGTTAACTACTTGAACCCCTCCAATCCTGGTGTGGGACTACAGTTTGTACAGGTTTACATATCACTCACTGCATTGCATTGCTGTCTAGTTTACTTTCTTCGAGAGTGAGCTACATTATACAGTGGGGCACTGGTCATAGCTCTTCCCCATCATTCATTGTATATAATGGGCAAATCGAGTTTGCACAAATGTACTTGCTATATAGTGGGGGCTCATTGAAAAAGAATGCATGAAAAGACTACCAACAGAACAGAGCTGGTTAGTAAAACAACAACTTACATTTATGCAGTGTAAAACATCCCAAGTAACCTATTGAAGCTGTGTACACAGATATTCAGTCGCTGAGTGCCTTGTCAGGCATTCACTGAGTATAATTATATTATCCTTTTTTGTACAGGCTACACTATGATTCTTGGTACTAGGCTCCACTCAGTTGTGAACATTTTCATCAACATCTTAGGCAGCTGGTTTAAAACGAATCAGTGTCGGTACACAAGATTAAAAGCTGAGTTCTTGCTTTGCCATACATCTGTGACAGGAATACATACAATCACTGATTTCACTTATTCACCTTCTAATGTCGTAGTGCCGATGCTGCAATTAAAACTCAGTTTGTTGTCCAATCGCTCCCAATACCAGGAAATAAACACAGGGTGTGCAAAGCGGCACCTTTAGGAGTAACTAAGTGAATAGAATTTTAATACTCTTTGTCAAATGAGGGGAAAAGAAGGGGTTTGCTATACATTAAAGGAGACTGCTCAACCACCTTTAGAAAGGAATTACAGATGGTTCCTAACAAATAGAATCCTATATCCTTTCTGCTGCTGTGTGGTGAAAACATTTTAGTAGTATTTCAGATTTCTTCCAACTTGTTCGTAGGAGTTCTTCTTGCTGTTTAATCATTCCATTATTTCAGTGTGCTCAGCTTTTCCTGCAAAATTGATATCGATTAGTGAGATTGCAAAGTACGTAGAAAGCTACATGGAAACAGAAAGAGACTATTCAACCTCACGAGCTGGTTCAGTCATTCGTTTAGATCATATCTCTTAATTCCACCTGCCCACCTTGGTTCCGTAACCCTGAATACGCTTACCTATCAAAAATTTCTCAACCACTGTTTCCAAATTGTCAGTCTAACATCTACCCAACACCACCCCCACCCGGCTCCAAGGGCATCATTTTTTCCCCCGTCTGGGGGGAAGTGCGGGAGCAGGCGTGTGTGACCGGGTTCCCAATCAGCGTTCCGGTCGGGACCGCGTCGCCATTTTATGTGGGTGGGCCAATTAAGGCCCGCCCAGCGTGACATCCGCTCGAAAGCGCTCCCTGTGCAGGCTGGGGGGTGGGGGGGGGGGTGGTGCTGTGGTTGGGGGGGGATTCCCTGAGCCGGGAGTGCACTCTTTTACAGATGCGCACCAAAGAGTGAACAGATCTCGATGAGGCAAAGTGCCGCCTCAGGGAGATCAGTGGAAGTTATGAACATTTTTTGAAGGGTAGAAAACATTTTCCTGACATGTCCCCTCATGTGACACTGTCACATGAGCTCGGACGTGTCAATTTCTTTTATTTAAACATTTTCTAAAAAATTTAACACCCTCGTGAAATCTCACCCTGCCGTGGGTGAGGTTTCATGTTTTTTCTGAAGGCCGCCTGGGCTCTTTGCCTGCTCGCCAACCTTAAGGTTGGACAGGCAGGTCCATTAATCATTTTAATTACTTTTTTAATGGACTTAAAAGACCTTTGAAAGTTTGGTGGGCGTGCAGCCAATTCGGCTGCTTGCCTGTCGAGCTGAAAATCTAAATGATGCGAGGTGACATCGAGACACACACCCAACGTCACCCCACGTCATTTTATGCATCGGTGAGCAGGCCCTGCCCACCACTCGCCAACCGGAAGATGCAGGCCCAAGCCTCAACAACTTTTAAGGGAAGAGTTCAGACTTCTGCAATATTTTGTGTGAAGAAGAGCTTCTTGATATCACCACCGGACTGTCCAGCTCCAATTTTAAGGTGATGTCCTCTTGCCCTGGACTCTTTAACAAGGCAAAACATCTCAAGGCACTTAGTTACTCAGTTACAATTAAGTACTTACATATATGTATGAACATATGAATTAGGAGTAAGAGTAGGCCACTCAGAATATTTGGAATATTCTGTCCTGATAATTTACTTGCAGTATTGTCACCCATTTGGTCATTAGCGCTATAACACATAAAGTAAGAGAAGAATATTTACCTATTTTGGTAAAACAAAAGACACTGATTATCATAGCGCTGATGTTCAACTGTGCAATTTCTGAATGACAACAATAAACAGGATTACATACCCCAAATGGCATCCAGAAAACTAAGTAATAAATTCAGAGGAGAAAATCAATCTGGTTTGTTGATGACCTGAGTGATACTTACAAACAGCAGAAACAACTGATTTCTGAACCAAATACACTGAGCAATGAACAGGTGATGCTTTGTTTGCAAGAAGAAGATTGTATCTAGTTTAGTTAATGAGACCCATCGACTAGTTTCATTTCTTGTAGAGTTGTTGATTTGCAGAGCTTGAGCTTTATCATTTGTTATGTGCATTTTTTGATCAACTTTTTTCTTTGACCTGTCCTGTCGAAATAGGCACTGACAGACTAAATGCAGCATAAATTGAGTTTGTTGTGTTAATACATTGCGGGGATGCAGCTGGCATGAGCACATTTAATTGGAAGAAGAGCAACAGATCTACTTGGACCCAAGAGCAAACACACACACACGCACATGCAAACACACTCACACATACACTCACACACACGCACATGCACACACACACACACACACACACAAACACACTCACACACACACTCACACATGCACTCACACACACACTCACACATGCACTCACACACATGCACAGGCACACACACACACACACACACAAATGCACTCACACACACACACATGCACTCACACACACGCACACACAAACACATGCACACACAAACACATGTGCGCGCGCACACACAAACACATGCAGAGACACACGCACATACACACGCACGCACACACAGTAGTCCATTGTAATGGTGGATGTGTTACACAATGAGAATGCTACTTGGCTTGGTGCCCCTTAATACCTTTGGTCAACCATTCTTCATGGAATAAAATATGAAGTATTATTTGTTACCAGCTATATTGGAGATTAGGCTACAATATAGGTGGAGCAGCAAATTTTACTTACAGGGAATAAAAAGTTGCATTCTAAAAATCTGAACTAAATAAAGAATAAGAAATGATGGAGACTTATAGGAAGTTACTGAGCACCTGAAAGAGGAAAGAAGCAGCGCTAAAAAAGGTGAATTGATTAATTTTCATTGGAGAAGCAAAAATATAGCATGGAATCCAGTTGTGTTGAAATTCTTTCCCATTTACTTTAACCTTTTAAATTCCTGCTGGGGGGAGATGTGGACAGATTTTCCACCTGCTTCTCCAATGGAAAGTGGCTGTGATGGAGGAATCCTGCCCTATATGCTCTTGGGGAGCCTCAGCACAATGACAGCTCAGACCAAACACGAGTCCCTTCTGAGGCCTTTTGCAGGCCTGAACGTTCACTAGAGTGAGGCAGCAAGCTGCCCTTGATGACTTTACTGGGCATCCTCTGTGTCCTCGAGGCCTGGAGGTCTTACTTTAAGTCTCCTGCTCTGGTGCACTTACAGAGGCCGAGGCTGATGGGGTCGCAGTCTGAGGGGATTCTGAAGGGCCCACACCTTCTGAGAGTCCTGAGTGGAGGTCCCAGGGTATCTACCTGCCACTCCTCTTTGCTTTGGGTGCCTGAGGGCCCCTGCCTGACTCCTTGAGGAGAAGGGGCAGCTGGATGGAATTTGAGGTGCCCTATCATCCTCCCCCTGTAGCCATTGTGAAACCTTGCCCATGGATATCTCGATGAAGTGAAGGGCTGAGCCCATCTCCGGCAGAAACTGGTTGTTCTACTGGACAAGGGCCTCCACGGCATTTGCCACCCTCCCCATGGAGACCTCAAAGCACAGACATATCGGTACCACTTCATCAGAAAGCAGGTGGACGGACTCCTCCACCTCACAGGCCACTCTGTTGAGGGGCTCCGACACCTTTGCCTGATGCTACCCTGCCTCCTGCCACATGTCAATCATCCTGTGTAGGACTGGTCCCCAGAGGCTTGTCATCTTGGACTTTGCAGGGGCCTCTTACCCAGCAATCCTCCAAATGTCAGTGAGCTTGGTCCTCCCTGCCACCTCCTGCTGTGGAAACATGCCCGTGCGGTGACCACCAGAATGGCGAAACCCTGCCTGAGCTAATTCTTGAACCCACCGTGTTGTGTGTGTCTGGGCTAGCGGAAGGTGCAGATCTCTGCTGTGATGGCTTTATAGGTGAAATGTCTTGCTTGCCCTCATCTCCCTCGCTCATCTGTGGGCGGCCAGATGGGATGGACTTGGTCTTGGGATCTGGCCTCACCATCCTCTTGGTGGCACCTGTAATTGCGAGAGGAGAGAGCGAGTGACTACATGCGGGGCTGCCTCCAACGTGGCACCACACAGGAGCCTTAGGTTTCTAAGTAGAGACATTAAGCTTTGTACCTTACTGGATGGAGGCCGGACACCAAACTCACCATCTCCACATTCCCAGTCTCGAACCCCTGCTCTTCGTGTGAGGTGTCCGAGTTGTGCCATGCCCCCTCCCTTCCTCTCTCTCTCTCTCGCCTTTGCTGTTTGCCAATTTGTCCTGCGCAAGGAGAAAAAATGGTTTGAGAGCAGTTGGGATGCAGGTGGCGTACACATGCTGCCAGTCGACAGCAACAGCCCTCTGGCTAGTGTGTGTGCCATGTGAAAGCTCCACCACACCTGGACCACTGGGGTTCTCTGGCAGCACCCTCCAGAACAATGAACTCATACGCATGAGAGGAATAGGCATGGGGGAGGCATAACATCTTCTGAATTTGCTGGTGTCCTCTACTCCAGAACTCCCCATGCACCCCCCTCCCACCTCCATAATATGAGCTCTCTGTGTGGCAGGGTGAGTGACCCTACAGGCCAGATGGACTGCAGTATGGCTAGGAGGCTTCAGCACTTCACCTTGAGGAGACCTTTATAAATGGGCGGCACCGATAGTAGCCCGTCCACTGAGGCCCATCAGCCAGTTCCCACACTGTGAGCTAAGTTGGAGCAGCAGAAGGTTCGCTTACCCTGGCGGTGTGGATGAGGTTGTTAATCTGTTTCCTGCACTGCCGAGCTGTCCTCTGGTGCAGCACCCTGGCAACTGCCTCCCATTCAGGGTTGATGAGTCAGTTGGGCCTCCTCCTTCTATCCCAGGGCTACAGGACATCCCTTCTCTCCTCTACTGCATTCAGAAATACCTCCGGTGGTGGGGGGGGGTCACTAAACCTGGGTGCCGGTACAGCTTGCTGTCTCCAGGCCATTTCCTGGACCGCTGCACAGATTCGGCAAGAGCAGCAGCTGTCCTGGCGCCTTTTAATATGGCGCACGGATATGACGGCAGGGCGTGTGACATTCTGCCTGCCCTACCGCGTGGTGCATCGGGAAGCCTTCGGTGGCATAATTAATGAACCCAACATCGCACAATTCGGCGCAACATCCTGCCAGGCTCCAAGAATAGAAATAGCCCCCCCTTCCTGCCCCCGCCATGGGACATTGGCCCAGAGTGGAAAATCCTGGCTAAATTAGTGTCATCTCTGCATAGACCTGAGGTATAAAATATACAACCAGTATACAAATAACACCATCACTGAGGTTTAATTAGGCAGACTAGGGATGTGGGGGCGAGCGCTCTACTCCACTTCTCTTACACTGATCAAGCAGACTGCTGGAAACCTTCGAGCCTTCATGATTTGTCACTGCATTGATGCCATTTGAACAAAACGGATAAGAATTTTGATGAAGAGCCAAACTGTAAACGCTAACTTATCCTCGTCATTTAGCTGCTGATTGCTGTGCATTATCAGCATTTTCTGTTTTCATTTAGAATTATGTTTACTTTGTCCTGCATTTCTCTATTAGTTGGTGGGCTGTTTTGCTCTAGGCGTTGGTGGGAGGCGGGTTAATTTTTATTTGAATTGGAATAAGAATCAGGAGAAATATAAGCCAAGCTGCTGATTCACCGTCAACCGTTTTGAACCATCTCTCAAAGTCAACTCTACTCCCTCGACAGCTAGAGAAACAGTTCATTTGAATGATAAGATTTTAAACAGACTTGCATCAGTTAGCAGTCTTGTAATTGGAGAGGAAAGGATTGTTGTAGATTGTTTCCGCACCAGTTCCTAGTCCCATGCATAGATAAACGCGGTCCATTGAATTAAATTCCTTTGTATTTAAAAAAAGTGATAATTTAGAAAATTGTGGCACTTTCAGGGGCTGAAAACCTGTTTGATGAAAAACACTTTGGAGTAATTCAGAAATCTGAGACTTTATCAGGGGAAAATCAAAAATGAACTGTGCGATTAATTATTTGGTCCCTAAGGGTTCTGTAATTAAATTAATTTAATTATAACAGCTAAAGAGAATGAATTTAAATATTTATCAGTAAAGCATACTGATAAAGCATACAGTTAGGGAGAGTGGATAAATTACAAACCCACTGGAGTGTAGCCAAGTTATTTAGAAGGTGACCTTTCCCAGACTCTATCAGATCTTTATCAAAAATTTGTACAGTTCTGGAAAGGCTACAATGAACTAAATAACCTCAGACTGCTTTTTTGTTAGATCCTAATGCACATTTCCTTGTTAAATGCATTTGTATTCTGCTAAACCTGTGTGAATCATTTGCCTATTGAATGTAGCGCAGGCAGGATAATGTTCAAATGTCAATAACATGAAAGATAATTTTTTCATGTAAGATCCCATTGTGTGGGACCCTGTTTAATAGGTTAAGCTTGGGTGAGACAGAATGAGACAACAAATCAAATGTGCTATTCATGATCCTCTAATGACTTTGGACATCTCTTTGTGACTTTGACATTGTCATCTTAGAGTTACTGTGAATAGCTTTGATAGTTGAATGTTGCTGTCAAGGTGCCCTCCCCAAGCCCCCCCCACCACCCCCCCCCCCCACCCCCCCACCCCCGCCAACTCTCTCTCTCTCTCTCTCTACCCCCCCACCCACCCACCCCCACCAACTCCAGCCCCATTGGATTTTAATACTTACAAGCTGAATTACTTCACAAGAGAAAGCCGGACATTCAGAACACACGAGAAGAATCGGATTTCCAGGTAACCTGTTATTATTTCCGAATTAGAGGAAAGCTTTCCATTTTGGAAAAGTTTTCCAACTTGCCCTACAAAAAAAATACATGTCAAATTCTGAAAATGACTTTGTGCGTGGTAACATAAAATATGATTTGCTCTTCACCGTAATCAGTAAGATTGATGATAATATACAACCCCAGCTTCCTGATTTAATTCTGTGAGTAATTAAACTATAAACCGTAAGAAATTGTGTTAGGACACTGTTAACGCAAGCCTTATTAATTTAGGTCCAGCAATAACAAAGCAGAAAGTAAATGGTAAGTTGACCTTGTTGGAAGAAAATCTATTGCATCTGTTCTTTGTATAAAGATATGACTCCACATACACTGCAGTTTCAATTTATAGACTAGCTGGAGTCTGGCACTTAGTCACTTGGAGCTGCAACTCCAAGCAACACCACTTTTTTTTTTATTATGCAAACACAATAAACAGATGGTGCCTGATGCATGCATAAAGATCTGGGCACAATCTGTATATTTTCAACCAGACTCATTTGTGTGCCTTACCCTAACATGCTGGGATCTATATATCGCAGTAAGTAACTCTAACATGTTAATCAATGCTAATTTTCACACTACTGGTAGTTTTGAATGAAACTGTATTTTTGTAATGCTAATACACATTGTGTGTGCCAAGGTGAGGATCCTGTAGGATTTTGATACACAATGGAGGCTTTTGATCATTTGTCAGCGCACACACTCTAAAGCTAAATGGAGGAGAGATAGATTCCTGAGACTGGATTTACAAAATGCTCCAAAGGATAGGATGAGTCCTGATGCTGGGAGTTGTTTAATACAGTTAGTTATCATCACTGGCATTTACAGCTGGATTACAATACAAAATGTACAGCAATCACAGGAAACCAATTTGGGAATGGCCACCATGCAGGGCTATTTTGTGAGACACTTGAACGAGTGACTTACAATAATTAATGGAGTATTTGTTGCCGATCTCTAATTTGCAATGATTTTCAAAGCAGGAATGCCCAGTAAACGTCCAGAGGCCATACAGGGGGAAAATAAAATCACTCTGTATATCTTCTCCTTTGTTGTCAGCTCTCTGCCTGAAGACAGATCCTGGGCGATTATTCTGTGACTCACAGATATGTGCCGTGATGTCTTTACCAACCAGTAGGGCAGGGAGGCAAGTTCCTAGTCTACCCCAGTCAGAATGGGGATCAAAACCCAGATTTCCAATGCGTATTGCTTTCATGTAAAACTCCACTACCAACACCACAAGGTCAGGAAGTTTCCCGTTTGAACTAAATGCAAGTGCGCGTGACACATTGTATTAATGTTTCTTTCCTTTTCCAACCTCAGGGATTTTATTTTCCCCAAATTCAAGTTTCTCGTGAGATTCCATGCCAGAGGCACAAAGTTGGAGGGATTTGATTGTGTAGGCACCAATGTTTCCACTAGCAGAGAGTCCAAAACTAGGGGCCATAAATGTAAGAAAGCCACTGTTAAATCCATTAAGGAATTCAGGAGAAACTTCTTCAGTCAGAGAGTGGTGAGAATGTGGAACCAGTTGCTGCATGGAGATGCATTTCAGGGGAAGCTATATAAAGACACAATGCAGAAAGGAATAAAAGGAGGTGTTGATAGGGTGAGATGAAATAAGTTGGGAGGAGGCTTGTTTGGAACGTAAACTCCAGCATTGACTAGATGGGCAAATGGCCTGTTTCTGGGCTGTAAATAATGGTGCACAAAATTCAACAACCTCCACAAGATGGACACAGGGATTACAAAGCACAGTTAAAATCATCTTCTTTGCTTCCAATGCAGGCAGCTTGCTAACTACATGCAGCTTGCTCATCGCTGCTATTATAATGTGCAGCCAATGCTAACAATGCTGTGGTGTAGCTGCATGACAGAGTGCCCATAGGTCTGAAAAGCAAGTATCATTTAGAGGTAGCCTACACTACTTATATTCAGCATGTACCTCTTGAAGCACAAATGCATTGTGGCTGGAGCAGGTGCAGGGAGTCAATCTACCGCTGATTCTGACCCAGATAAGATGCAAGAATGGCATAGCATGGCAGAGACCGGGTCCAAGATTTTCTGATGCTGTGCTGGAGACCTTGGACAAGGAGCTGTAAAAGGAAGGAACATGTGCTTTATCCTCGTGGGAGTAGCAGGCCTGTCAGACTAACTCAGAGAAGGCAGTGGGAGCAGATAGCCATGCCAGTCAAGCCCTACAGAGCCTCAATGCAGTGCTGAACAAAGCTCAATGACCTCACATGAGTGGTGAAGGTCAATGAAGGTATCTTCAAATGCTATATCCCGCCAACTGCACTGCGAGCCTCATACACTGCCCAATGTACCACAGCCCGATGGATGGTTGACAGAGAAACACCCTTCAGAAAGAATGGAAATCTGTGTGGTTTCATTATCAAATTATAGGATGTTATTAGTGCACCCAAGTGTCACCAAATGGTTCAAAAAATGCGGAATATCCAATTCAACGGATGAAGAAGATGATTTGTTGTTGGGGGATGATTCTGGAAGTGGAAGCACCTGATCCAGAGTGGGATCCCTATGATGATGCCATAGCCAAAGTGACTCAGAATGAATTGGATAAACTCTTTGCATCGGATGCTGAAAACAATGAAGTCGTTGGTTTTAAAATGCTTTGATTGTGGTTTAAGGTATCTTTGTGCAATTAGTTCATTCAATAAACCATGCCACATTAATATAATATGAATTACCAGTGTTATGTTTTATCTTGACATTTCAAAATGGCGACCACCCCACCCCAGTGGTTCCTGTTTTAAATATAAGTTGAGCCCCGTTTTTGAAGGGGCTTTTGGAGGCATCAAAGGTTGACTTATATGCCACAATCTATGGTATGTATGATACTAATATGAGATTCCTTTTGGTTGTATACTCAACAAACTCATATAAAGTTAGGTTGTCCTGGTTACTTTAGCAGAACTCACATTCTCTCCAAACCTCCATATGTTCCTTTACAACTGTTCACAGGAGAAGACTGCACACCCAAGAAGCAGCAAATAAGGGTGGGGATTGAATCAAGAAAGTTGTGATCATTTGACTCTTTATGTAAGTATGATTCAGATTATGGAAATGGAGGCAATAGAAGGAGTGGAGGGGGATGAAAACAAAGACATCTCTTAACTTTATGGTTATTACCATTTGCTTTTTTTTAACCACTTTTATCCTTCCTTGTTCATTTACTCTCTCATTCTAGTTGAATATATCAAAATCTCCTGCCAATTGCATTGATGTTTCAAAGAGTTTCCTACTGCCGATATTGTGCTGCTCCGCTTTGTGCCTAAGGGTAGCAAGCGGTCGAGCTTCCACCCCATAGTCCACAGCAGCAAACTCCTACAGTGGCAAGCATCACCAGCGAGGTGTTCAACCTAGGAGAGGAAATCAGTTGGCAAGCTGCATGAAGGAGCAATTGTAGAGGCACAGCTAGAGCATGCCAGTGCATTGAGTACAGGTGGAGTTGCAGGACCTGCTGGTCAGAAGATGTGACCAAAGATTCAGATCTAACAAGGCCTATCAGAAATGTTATTTGGCAGCTCAGCATTGACACTTCAGCTACATGCCAATGCTATGGGGTAGTTTAAAGGGATTTGCCATAATACATTGAAAAGTACAGATCTCGTAAATTGACCGTGGAGGCTTGGCTGCTTGAACATGTCCCAGGTAAATACTTGTTGTCTTCCCAGATATTTGGCACATGAAAAGAAGGAAACAGAAAAAAAAAATGTTTGCAGACTTTTATCATTGCAAATAAATGTTCAAAGCTGAAGAATGAGCCAGATAAAAATTCTACAGGCAGCCACAAGCAACTAGCAATCTATTTATCCACAATTTGTCCTGCTCTGACTGTTAAAATAACACCTCAGCTTCTCTTTTCTGAATGCCGGCAGTTAATCAACAAAAGTCAAGATGCTGCTCGGGAAGTTGCAGATAGCAAAATGCCCAGGTATAACCTCAATAACAGATCCCCAGATAAGATGGAAGCTCACACTCCTCTATAAATAGAGTGAGATTGCTTCCACCCTCTTGACTATTGTCATGGCACCACTTGCAGAATATGTGAGATCAAGTGGTTCAAATGACTTTATATTTATTTTGTATTATCTTCTCAGCAGTGAATACATTTACAGTCACAACGCACTGCCCGTTGTGATCCCATGCCACAGACTCTAAATATAATCTTTCCATTTTTTTTACAGTCTCTATAACATTTCATTATTTCCAAAGAACCCACAATAAACTTGATAACATCCAAACACATGAAGTGGGGGCACAATTGTAACCTTAGACCTACCCAACGTTACTTGTTGGTTTCAATGGATTGTAAAATCAGAAGGTGGAGGGGCTAAAATCAATAATCCTGTCAGTTTCCTGACAAGCAGAATAGAATAAAATTGCCTCCTTTGGGTGGGTGGAACATCAGCTTTTCACCTGCTTCATGGACTTCCAGCCAGGTGAATTAGGGTTAAAATTGCCCTGATGAACTGAGAAGGCGAAAAAGGAAGAAATAATGCCTCACTCTTGACTTCCCTAATTTACTTTCTGGTAGTGATATCTTCACACACAAACCATTAAAATTCTCTTTTGCATTACAGAAGGCAAGTTCCCATCCTTATTTTTTTCTCTTTATTCTTTCAAGGTACGTGGGTGTTGCTGACAAGGCCAGGGTTGGTTGCCTATCACTAATTGCCCTTAGCTTGCTAATCCACTTCGGAGGGCAGTTAAGAGTCAGCCACGTTGCTCTGGCTCTGGAGCCACCGATAGGCCAGACTGGATAAGGATGGCAGATTTCCTTCTCCAAAGGACATTAGTGAACCAGATAGGTTTTCATGGCAATTGATGAGAGCTTCATGGCCACTCTTACTGACACTAGTTTTCAATTCCAGATTTTATTAATTGAATTTAAATTCCACCAGCTTGGACCCACGTCCCCAGAGCATTCGCCTGGGCCTCTGGATCACAAGCCCAGTGACATTAACACTATGCCTGGTCCCCCATAACCACCCTGCAACCTCTTCCCTTGTCTGAGGCCACATTGTAGCACTTCAAATATTAAAGTGTTGTTCAGTAGATGGATAAGAACATAACACTAGAGGAACATAGGAGCAGGAGAAAGCCATTTACCTTGTGAGCCTGTTCCTCTATATTTAATGAGATCATGTGTGACTCATGTGTGGCTTAATTCCATCTACCACCTTTGCTCCATACCCCTTAATACTTTTCGTTAACAAAAATCTATCAATCTCAGTTTTAAAGTTAATAACTGAGCTAACACCAATTACCATTTGCAGAAGCCAGTTCCATACCTCTTGTGGGTAGAAGTGTTTCCTAATTGTATTCCTGAAAGATTTGCCTATAATTTTTAAACAATGCCCCCTAGTCTTAGACTTCACAACCGGGAATAGTTCCTCTCTATTAATGCTGACACAGCATTAGCTCACTCATTGGGCGGAATTGTCCTGGAATTGCATTAAATGCGGTAGCGGACGTGAAAAATGGCATTTTACCCGCTGGCTGCAATGGCGGGTTTTTGCACCGTATTGTCCGCTTCCCACCTCATTAATTATGCAGTCACAGGAAACATGCCGTCTCACTGCGGGGCGGCCTCTGCGTCACCCGCCACGCTGTTACCCTCATTGCTTGCTCACTCCGGGTGCCATATCTAAACTGCAGCCGTGCACACAGTCTTCAATGCCTGCAGCCCAAGACTGCTCCAGGGAAGACATGGCCCTGAAAGCCAAGAAGGTTTTTGGAGCCTTGCTGTGATGTCCTCCATCCAACTCTGGCTGTAGGAGATCCAGCAATCTCACCGCTCTGGCTTGGGAGATGGTGGCAGTGGTGGTCAGTGCCAATGCTGCACAGAAGAGGTCAGCCATCCAGTGCAGCTAGAGAATGAATTATCTCATCCGTGCCACTGGTGTAAGACAATCATCTTATCACTCTAAACTCACACGCTCACAAGGCCATCACATATTCACTCGCTGCCAGCTCAAGGGACATCACCGCTCACTCTTTCACAAACATCCTCACATCTCCATCTGGCCTCATCTCCTCTGGAGACTGCCTCCTCAGCCCTCACCATCTAGAGGCCACTTGCACAGATCAACATTTGCCCCCCACACACACCCTGTGATACCTCTCTTCCCCAGTACAGCCCTTGCCCTGCAACCCGCCCCTTGCCTGAGGCCACTTCTCCCCTTCCCCAAGCAAGCCCTAGCCCTGCAGCCATTGGAAAGCCGCCCCCATCTTATAGCTGGTTTGGTAGTTAATGAGCTGCCCATGAGCCCACCCCCCCCACCCCCCAAAAAAGCGATGTGGTGCTGCCTGTGAAGCCTGGCGCTGATGATCAGGAGCACTGCCCGAAGCAAGGCAGGCAAACAAACCTCGAAGTCACGAGCAAAGTGCTGCTCACCAGGCAGTGGAACAGTTGCGAAACACTTTGGCATGCAATCAGGCCGATGTGCCCGATGATCCAGCCGGGTCGGGGGGAGTGTGGGGGGGGTGTGGGGGGGGGGTGGCGGGGATGATTCCGGCAATTAAGGCTTATAATGAGATGCTAAAGTGTTGAAATTAGGTTCCCTACGTGTGGAAGTGGAAAACGCAGCCCACCACTGAGGGGTGGAATGGACGATCACAAACTGGTTTCATGAAGGCATAAAACCGATTTTTGACCATCTCGCCATATTGTCCACTCAATGCTGCCAAACACGCCCACTGTCAACGGGAGCAGAAAATTCCGCCCTACGTAAACGTCTTTCAAATCTTTGTTCTACTATTCAATATTTCACAGTGTAATTTTTGTTTGGTATTTTCCTGAGTGTTCCACTTTATAAATATTCTTCCCACCCAGACCACGGAGTTACTTCACAAAGGAATACCAAATGTGAGGGGTGGACTTTACAGCACACTGCCTGGTTGAGCTTTTTTAAACCAAATCTAGTTTTCAGTGTTGAAAATTGGATTGTCATTTTTCCCCTTGCACTGCTGGTTTATAAAGTAATGAATACAATGTGAATTGTTTGCCCATTGTTTCTTCGGTACTCAGCCAAGTTGTTTTTGGTGGGTAACACAGAATGAAAAAGACTTGCCTAGATTGAATTCCTCTAAAATAAATCAAAGGATCATGGAGACACCAACCTTGTTTTATTCTGAGGTAGTTTTATGATGCTGAGCTTGGCTTAGGTTGAGATTCATGAAAAAATTCAAATAATGACCCAATTTCTTCTATCTTTGTAGGAGATGCAGTGGAAACATTATAAGAACAAAACTGATTTTCGAAACAACCAGCATTTTTATTAATTCTGCTTTTCCCCCCGGGGGTCAAGGACAACTGAGACTCATAAATAAAATAGAATAGAAAGTGCGGAGATTAAACTGATGTTAATTGATGAATTAAAAATACCGGAGAAAGTTGTCTCTTAATTTGAGCAGGAGGCAGCTTTGAAGAAAAGGAGAGAAAAATAAATGAAAGATACAAGATAGACGGGCAGTGAAGGATCAGCTGATCTGTCAAAGCCTACCCACACCATGATGGCTGAAGCTTCAGAACTAAACACTGCCCTCCCACTCCACACTCCTAACAGCCCTGCAGCCATGTAATCTCCTGCAAGCAAACAAAAGAGGAAAAACTCAGGGTCAATGTGGATAAAATTATCCTGGAAAATTGGGATATTCCTATCCACTCCCCACAGGAGATTAACAACAGTCCAACAGACCACATGGAGCAAATTAGATATTTTACCTACGACATGATGTTCCAAATTGAATTTTTTTTTCCCCTATGCTTGATTGCTTGATGTTATTTTAGATTATCTCATCCTCCCATCATACAGTAAGGTTAAGGAATGACCTGCTCTCTAGCATCTATAATCAGCAGGAGAAATGTTCAGATATAGGCATCTCATCCTAAGTCTAAAACAGGTGTTTTGCCAATTGGCATCTATCGCTCCTTGGCATCAGAGCTTTATTTGCTCTGTTCTGCCAGATGATGCTATAGGATTCACTTACAAATTCATTGTGATGTTGATGGTTGTTTAAACATCTGTGTAAGGGTGAGTGAGAGGCACAACCTAAATTGGAATAAACTTGGAGTGCAGGATGGGTTTCTTGTAAGAAACAGTAAACTTTATTTACAGACTCCAGATGAGGCTACATGTTTGTTCCAAAACTAAGGATAAAAAAGCTCCATCCCTAAGATTCCCCACGCTTAAGGCTGATCCATCTGTACAGTCACATGATCCCCATAACAGTAAGAAATGGTTTAACTTACAATTACTATATTCCTCCCCTTTTAATTTTGTTTTACCCTCTTATTTACAAAAAACATCTTAACCCATATTACATACATTTATATACAGTTCGTGCCATTATAAATTTAGTCTTTGAGGAAGTTTTCAGAATCTGGTAGAGCGATGCAGCTCTACAACTGGACGTTCGTCCATTGGATCGACTTGAACAGGAACTGCAGCATCAGGGGTATCCTTCAACAATGACAGTTCAGAATTACTTACTTTAACAGAGACACCAGGTATGTCTATTCTTTGGCAACCTGGCACTTTAGGTAGACTAATTGGTTGTTGGAGGGTTTCTCCACTTCTGATATGATCCATGTGTTTCCTAACAATCCCATTTTCCACTTTGACTTGATAAGATAAAGGTCCTGCTCCAGAGGCGATTGTACTAGTAACCCATCTTGGGCCAGTTGCAAATTCTGTACAAAAACTGTCTCTCCCACAGTAAACTCTCGACCTTTACTGTGAACATTATGATTCACCTTTTGACTACCCTGGTTTCTCCCCACCTTCCATTCTAAATTAGGGAATACTAGAGTCACTCTCATACGAATTTGATGCTTCATTAACAAATCTGAAGGTGTTAAACCAGTGGCTACATGAGGAGATCTGCAATAGCCGAACCAGAATCTTGAAATGTGTGTTTCTAATGTTCCCTCTGATAGTTTCTTCATGCTTAATTTAAAAGTTTGTACTGCTCTTCCTGCTAACCCATTGGACGAGGGATCATGCGGTGTTGTTCTGCTATGTTTAATCCAATTTGGGTTCACAAATCGTTGGAATTCAGTGCTAGTGCTATTGTCTGACACAATAACTTCAGGTAAACCATGAACACTGAAACTCTGACACAGTTTCTCAATGGTTGCAGACAAAGTAGGTCATCTCATTTCAAACACGTCCATCCATTTGGAATATGGGTCGATAATCACAAGAAACATGGTACCTAGAAATGGACCTACATAGTCAATATGTAGTGTAACCCAGGGATGACCAGGCCACTCCTACAGATGCAGTGGAGCTGAAACAGGCAACTTCTGCTGTTGCTAGCTCTGGAGACAGTGTTTCACCATTTTTTCTCTATCACTCCCTAAACTTCACCACCAAATACAATTTTGTGCAAGCACCTTCATTTTCAAAATACCTGGATGCGCACTATGAAGTCCTTCCAATAACAGTTCTCTTCCTTGCACAGGGACAACGACTCTTGCTTCCCATAACAAGATATCATCTTGACAAATCAGTTCAGATCTACTTATAAAGAATGGTTTTAATTCTTTAGGAACTTGTGCATTTGCCCATCCTTTCACGGACTCTTCCTGAAATTGGATCCTGATTTGTCCAATTCTTTACCTGTCTCACACAGACTGGTGAGGAAATTCAACACAAGTACAACCTCTTGAGGTAATGGTATATGTGGAATAATATCTGGCAAAGGGAGACAACTGAGGGCGTCTACATTTGCTATATGCACACCCTGACGGTGCAGGAAAGTGTCCTTGTATGCCAACAAAATTAAATCCCATCTTTAAATTCTACTAGATTGCCTTATCTTCACTAAACAATCCTAACAGTGGTTTGTGATCGGACACTAAGGTGGTGACGACTGTGTAAACATTGACGAAACTGCTTCACTCCAAATGCGATAGATAAGCTCTGCATTTCAATTTGCGAGTAACCTTTCTCGGCTACTGAAAGGGTTCTGGATACAAAACCTATCGGTCTTTCAGATCGACCCTCCATCTTGTGTGACAATACTGCTCCCGCTCCGTAAGGAGATACAAGTGAGTATCAATTTCGTGGATGGGTCATTGTGCACTAGCATACACAATGAGCGACTTCTTGACTTGTTGTGCCTTCCAGGACCATCTGTGGCTCTTCTTCAATAATAAGTGTAAAAGGGGGCTAAAACTGTGGATAGATTAGGCAAAAATCAACAGTAATAGTTTACCATGCCCAAAAAAGATTTGAGCTCTGTGACATTGGTAGGAGAGGGCACTGCCTTGATTGCCCTGACTTTCTCCTCTAATGGATGCAAGCCTTGGGCATCCACTCTATGATCCAAATACATAACTTCCTATGCTTGGAAGGTGCGCTTTTTTAAAATATTAACACCAGTCTCTAAAAAAATCCCTCCAAAACCTCTTCCAGGTTTGCCTCATGCTCTGCTTCCATTGATCCCGTGATTAGGACGTCAACCAGGTACACTATAACTCGGGGGAGCCCTTGTAGTAAGCTTTCCATGGTTCTTTGGAACATCGCACAGGCAGAAGACACACTGAATGTTAGGCGTGTATACTGGTACAGGCCCTTGTGCGTGTTAATGATGACATAACACTTTGATGTGCTGTCCAGCTTGAGCTGTTGATATGCATGACTCATGTCCGATTTACTGTAGGGTCTTCCTCCTGTGAGTTTAGCATACAGATCTTCAGTCTTTGGGATTGGGTATTTGTCAAATTTGCCTTGCTTATAGCTAATTTATAATCTCTGCAGATACAAATGGATTGGTCTGGTTTTAGTGCAGGGAGTATGGGTGCTGCCCATTCTGAAAATTGGACTGGCTGTATTATTCCTAACTCCTTTATTATGTTCCTGCTGTCGGGTCATTTTGCTCAGCGAACATAGTTGCACGTCTAACTACTGGGGAGTGAGTTGGTAAACAAGATACTGCAGGTGCAGAGACCAATGTAAGATGGAGCACATGCTGTTTGTTAACACAAGTAACAGAACACTAAGACATGTGTGCTTCTCAAACCAGACCCTATTCTAAAACTACTGATTAACATTGTAGCCCGTGCTACACAGTTATTGGATAATGCAATCACACGGTCAATCTGCTCACATTCACTTAAAGGTGTATTGCACCTCAGATTACCATATCCCTCCCCCTTTACTCAAAAGTACAATTTATAATCATTACAATATATCAACTATTTACACAAATAAACTATTTACAAATGCAATCTCTCTGGAGGCTTCCTCAAATGCGTCAAACTTGTATTTCTCCAACTTCGGATGGTTTATCCGAGGCCTCCCTCTCAGGAGTATCTGTCCACGAGGATCCCCAGTAGGAGCCTGTAAGTTTGTTTCTTAGACTCTCTCAGGCTCAATGGATCCTACAGACACTTCCAAATCAAGTGGAGTTCCTTCCACATGCGGTTCAGACTCCAACAGAAATGTTTTCGCCCTCTTTCAGGCTCAATCGCATGCGCTCCTGCTGCCCCTTCCCTCCAAGTTCAACAATATGAAGGTCAAATGTCAGGAAGGTTCTCAAAATCAAGATGTTATACAAGGCTAAATTCGATATGGTATGATCAGCTTCCTGTTGTGTAAAAAAAGAATTTCGGGGCTTGTTAGTAATTTCGCTATTTCTTCCCACGTGTCTTCTTTTGATGGGTTTTCTTCTTGGCAGCATTGACTTTAATCGCAACCTTCTTTGAAATTTCCCTATTTGCCAGACTAGGCTCACATATGAGCTCAACTTGAGTGGACTCAGTGGTTGAGTCTTCCAGCATTTCCTCATCTGTCAGCTCCATTAAAAACTCAGGGGTGTCTATTTTTAAAGCTTCTTGGCTTTCACGTAGCTGATTCTTCAGCTCTTCCATTTCTTTTTTGTATTTGTTAGTTGTTTCCGGGAGAATTAAGCATTTTTGTGTTTTCTCGGCGAATGTTATGTTTCATCTCGGCCAGAGATATGCTGAATTCTTTCTGTTCTTCCTCATATCTTTCTCATGATACAAATTGGGTCCTGAGGGAACCTTGCAACATGCGAAAGTCCTTTGGCAGGTTTTCTTTTTCTTTTTGGAGGTTACTGGCTTCAACTCGAACTCTGTCCTGAAGCATCACCTCTACGAGTTCCTTTTATTGAGTCTTTACATATTCCTTTTCCCAAACTGTAACATTCCCTGCTTCTGATTGAGATCTCAATATTCTCTCAAGATTAAGCTCTCTTAACCAGTTCCTTCTGAGGAGACTCGATCCTCTGCTTGCTATCACTATTAGGGGTAGATTAACAGACTGATTTTCACACTGTACTGGAACCTTGCATATACCTCTTACTCGTATACCAGTATACATCTTTAATTTAGCATCTGAATTTTCCAGATTTAATGAGTGCTGTCCACCATTTAGATATATGAACGTATGTTCCCTTATAATTGTCGTGGATGCCCCTGTATCCACCTCCATTCGGATGGGTTTCCCATTGGCTTCCACTGTCATGTAGATTGGCTTTGTTTTACCCTTTTTTAAGTTGAGTAGTGAGTAAATATCTGACCCTGTTTCTTCTGGTTCCTCTATTACGTGGATTCCATGATTTCTATCTATTTGTTTAAAGTTTTGTCTCAATCTGTCTTTACAATATCACATAATGTGCTCATTACGATGGCAGTAGAAACATTTGACTCTTTTAAACTGCTGTTCACTTGCAGGCTGTCTGGTTCCATTTCTGCCATTTTTATTGTGGGTTATCTCCGTTAAACCATTGCCTTTTGCTAGTCTGTTAATGGTGGTTGCTTCCCCCCTTTCTACAGAGCCCAGTGTTTCCACGCCATGTCTAACTGGTGCTTCCCTCCCGACACAAAGGAAGGCGCCATTTTGCACTCCCTTGATTGCTTCTGAACCCCTGACTGCACTTTCCATTTCGAGCACCAACTCCAGCGCCTTGCTGAAGTCTAAATTTGTTTCTGACAGCTACATTGTTAAAACGGCATCTTCATTAATCCCACATACTAATCGATCTCTTAACGTGTCGTTAATCGATGTCCCAAACTCACAATGCTCTGTCAGTTGTTTTAAGGCTGCTACGTAGCAAATGACTGTCTCTTCAGGGGTGCGACACCTTGAATTAAATTTAAAATGTTGCATTGTTACTGAGGCTTTTGGCTGAAAGCGGCTTTTCACAATATTTACTAACTCATCAAAGCTCTTGGAATCTGGGGTGTTGGGTGCCTTCAGAGTACGAATTAGGCCGTATGTTTTACTGCCACATGTCGATGAGAGGGTCACTCACCTCTTCTCCTCCCCCGATATGTCGTTGGCAAAAAAGAAAAACATGAGGCATTCAATATAATGTGACCATTGGTGGTCAAACATTCAATACAGCCAAACTGTGGCACACTGGAGGGAGATAACTTCAATGACTATGATGAAGGCTGTACTTACAATTGCCTTGCAAGGTATGGCTGATTTACTTCCGTTGAATTTCCACGGCTTTCATTGGTGTCGCAGCTGGTCGTGTTTTGCTTCGTCACCAGTTGTTATGTTCCTTCTCTGTCAGGTCGCTTTGTTCAGCGAACATGGTTGCACACCTATCTACTGGTGAGTAAGTTGGTAAACAAGATACTGCAGACGCAAAGACCAATGTAAGATGAAGCACATGCCGTTGACTAACACAAGTAACAGAGCACGAGCACATGTGTGCTTCTCTAACAGTAGTAGCATTCTGCCTCTTTAAATCTACAGAATTTGGGGGCATGATTTCCTCCACAACGGTAACACTTTAACTTCTGGGTTACTGATGAGCTGCTTCTAGCATTCCTTTTTATTTTTCTAGTGGTAGGGACCGTGCCCCACTTTGCGGTAGCCTCCCTGAACTTTGCGCCACGCCTGGTGGCAATTTCCCACCCTAGCTGCAGAATGATGCCATGTTGCACAGTTTGCAAAGCCTGTGGGTACCTCCCGGTGCTCTCCATTGTTACTGCTATTTCCATGGCACGCTTCAGGTCTATCTCAACTTCTGCAAGTAAATGGCGCTGACTGGCTTTTACACGCAAGCAAACCAGAGTGACTTCTTCCAGGTAAGTCAAGGCTTATGATTTCTGAGCCCTCGTCTAATTTTTAACCATCTTGTCTTGCAAATAAAAATGTAGTCTTGATATCTTATTTTCTGTTATTCACAGTTGAATTGAGCAATAATTTGATGAACACTGATGGTACAAATGTGAATTGTCTATGAGTATCTTATTCTTATGCATGAAAGCTCTGTTTGGTATTATTTGAAGCAGGGATTTCTCCTGGCCAACATTCATCTCTCAATAAAACAGATTAATGTATCTCATTCACTGCCTGGGAATTTAAGATACAGATATTGTCAGCCTGTAAAACAAGAGTGACTACACTCATTACCTCAAGGATGAAGAGGCAATGTTTTATAGAAAAATATTATTAAGTGCCAGAATGCTGTACAGGAAGCAGAGCTGGGTTCCAAATCCATAACAGCCTTCAAAAGTGAAATGGAGAAGGTTGGAAAATATATGGGGAATGTGAAGGGCAGGGAAATAATGGATTTAATAGAAAAGCTCTCCCTGTGGGACAGATAGGTGTGAGGGGTTTCCTCTTGTGCTGTAAAATTTGACGATTCTACGACTAGAGAATTAAACATTGGCATACTGTGAAAAAAAATAAAAGCAAAACATAGACATAAGATAAAAGCAAGCCAACCTTTCTGTAAACTGATGTTTATTTTGTCACCTGCAGTGTCACCCCAGGCGCCAAGGATCTATCCTTGATCTCCTCCTATTCTTGATGTATATGCCATTTCTGAACAGCATCCTATGCATTTGCGCCTAGAAGACCCAGTAGGACATTTTTATCACTATACTCAACTTGACAAAAACAACTGTGCTGTATGACTTCTTAGCTGAGCCATTACTTTCTCCAATTTAACAAAGGCAAAGCCATCTTGTCTGGCTCCGTCCAAAAACTCTGCCATCAATTCTGTTGCCATCTCCAGCTGATCAGTCAGGATGAACCTGACAGTGCACAACATTAGTAACCTGTTGGATCCTGAGCTGAGTTTCAGGCCTCACACCCTCTCATCATTAAGGCTGCTTATTTCCTCTTCCCAGATGTTGCCCACCACCGTCCTTACTTCATCACCGAGGTCACAGAAACCTTTGTCGTCTTCAGTCACACCTTTGTCAGCACTTGCCTCACTAACTTCCCATAGCATACACTTCAATACAGTCAAAATTCTACTCTGTATCACCTATTCCACACAAAACCATTATGCTATCTTTCTCTATTGACTGAAATAACTGTACTCCAGTACACATTGGTATTGGTGACTGTTTCAGTAGCTAAATTCTTGTGGTTTACTGTTTAACTTTCTTATGTACCATGAGCTTTATATTCTGCTCTTCTTGGCTGACAGTAAGGCCACATTGCAGAGAAAATTTACAGCAGCGCCCAATTATTTTTGATAGTCCGAGGCCTTTATTTCGTTGGCTTGCTTCTGTTCTCAAAGAAAGCTGCTCATCAAGAATCAAACAATCTCTGTGGCGTGGATTTCTCCTTTCCCAATGCCAGTTTGAATCCGGTGCCAAGTCAAGGGGATCTCCAGACGTCCAGCAGCAGCGATGTCATCAAGCGGGGTAAGCAGCCAATCACATTGAAGTATTCTGACGGGCAGCAAACAAGGAAATAAAAACCACTGACCTCCTTCACTTTTCATTTTCAA
Source organism: Carcharodon carcharias (assembly GCF_017639515.1). Classification (NCBI taxonomy): domain Eukaryota; kingdom Metazoa; phylum Chordata; class Chondrichthyes; order Lamniformes; family Lamnidae; genus Carcharodon; species Carcharodon carcharias. Next base: position 154,006,049 of record NC_054477.1, read on the forward strand.
TTTTACAGATAGTGAAATAAATGTTTGGGACATACATGAGTGATTAAGATTAAGATAGAAGCAAAAATATCATGAACAAATTTTGAAAAAATATGGTCCAGCTCTTCCGTGGAGCAGAAGCAGTAAATAACACAAAGAACTTTTAGGCTACGTAAAGAATGAATTATTTGTCAAATATTTACAAACTAAATGCAGTGGTGATCATTGTAAATATTTTTCCATTGACTTAAGATGTATGAAGATGGTGAAGGAGGTGAGAAAGGTTGCGTTGTTTTTCTATTTATACATTGAACTATAGGCCTGAATTTTATCTTTGGCAGGTGGGTGTAATTGTCAGGCCCAGGATTGGCTGGAAGATGGACCGCCCACTGCAGTCGACCCCTGACCCGTGATTTCAGGCTGGCTGGCCAATTAACGGGCAGCCAACGTGACACATGGGCTGTAAAGCTCAGTGCTGCCGGGGTGGGGGCGGGAAGAGAGTGGGTGGTGACGTCACCGTGGGTGCGGGTAAGGAGGGCGAGAGAGCTTCCTGAAGGCAGATGGCTCCCTCAGGGAGCTGCAGGCCTTCAGATGATTGAATAAACGTTATGCAGAGTGCAAAAAATGTGCGTGCACTACAATCAAACCCCCGAAATTTTTCGTCATAAAAATGCTGTCCACAAAAATGTTTTTTTATTTTATTTCATTTCACAACAGAAATCTCACCCCACCCTTGGGAGAGGTTTGATGAAAAATGTAAAGGCCGCCTGGCCAATTCGCCTGCCTGCCAACCGTAAGGTTGGATGGGCCATGAAAAAATGGAGGCAATCGCATTGCTAATGGGCTTAAATGCCCTCTTAATTGTCAGCGGGCGTGCTTCCCACTTCTGCACATGCCCGCCGAGTGATATATCGTGTGAGTCCGCAATGACGTCGGGGTGCTCGCTTGACGTTGAGTCACGAAATTTCACGCCCATTGGGCCAGGCGCGCTCCCTCCCACGGGATGTGACATTATGCCCATAGCATTTATTCTAAACCAACTACTTAATTCCAGGAATGAAATTTATTTTTACAAAAGTCACCGATTGCCACTCCACTCGAGCATTTCCACACTTCAATCCTGCTCCAACAATTCTTGCCAAGTCTTCCAAGCCCGACTTCTTCAGAAATGCCAAGCACAGCATACCTTGGAAAAATCATTGCAGTTCTGTAGCACTGGGGGAAAGGCAAGACAGGCCCCCTCTTACGGCACTAGCTGCCGAATGATACGTTTAAATCAAAAACAGAATTACCTGGAAAAACTCAGCAGGTCTGGCAGCATCGGCGGAGAAGAAAAGAGTTGACGTTTCGAGTCCTCATGACCCTTTGACAGAACTTGAGTGAATCCAAGAAAGGGGTGAAATATAAGCTGATTTAAGGTGTTGGGGGGTGGGGGGAAGAGAAGTGGAGGGGAGTGGTGTGGTTGTAGGGACAAACAGGCAGTGTTAGAAGCAGATCATCAAAAGATGTCACAGACAACAGAACAAAAGAACACATAGGTGTTAAAGTTGGTGATATTATCTAAACAAATGTGCTAATTAAGAATGGATGGTAGGGCACTCAAGGTACAGCTCTTGTGGGGGTGGGGGGAGCATAAAAGATTTAAAAATATTTAAAACTAATGGAAATAGGCGGGAAAAGAAAAATCTATATAATTTATTGGAAAAAACAAAAGGAAGGGGGAAGAAACAGAAAGGGGGTGGGGATGGAGGAGGGAGCTCAAGACCTAAAGTTGTTGAATTCAATATTTAGTCCGGAAGGCTGTAAAGTGCCTAGTCGGAAGATGAGGTGTTGTTCCTCCAGTTTGCGTTGGGCTTCACTGGAACAATGCAGCAAGCCAAGGACAGACATGTGGGCAAAAGAGCAGGGTGGAGTGTTAAAATGGCAAGCGACAGGGAGGTTTGGGTCATTCTTGCGGACAGACCGCAGGTGTTCTGCAAAGCGGTCACCCAGTTTACGCTTGGTCTCTCCAATGCAGAGGAGATCACAATGGGAGCAACGAATGCAGTAGACTAAGTTGAGGGAAATGCAAGTGAAATGCTGCTTCACTTGAAAGGAGTGTTTGGGCCCTTGGACGGTGAGGAGAGAGGAAGTGAAGGGGCAGGTGTTACATCTTTTGCGTGGGCATGGGGTGGTGCCATAGGAGGGGGTTGAGGAGTAGGGGGTGATGGGGGAGTGGACCAGGGTGTCCCAGAGGGAACGATCCCTATGGAATGCCGATAGGGGGGGTAAAGGGAAGATATGTTTGGTGGTGGCATCATGCTGTAGTTGGCAGAAATGGCAGAGGATGATCCTTTGAATGCGGAGGCTGGTGGGGTGATAAGTGAGGACAAGGGGGACCCTATCATGTTTCTGGGAGGGAGGAGAAGGCATGGTGGCGGACACGGTTGAGGGCCCTGTCAACGACCGTGGGTGGAAAACCTCGGTTAAGGAAGAAGTAGGACATGTCAGAGGAACTGTTTTTGAAGGTAGCATCATCAGAACAGATGCGACGGAGGTGAAGGAACTGAGAGAATGGGATGGAGTCCTTACAGGAAGCGGGGTGTGAGGAGCTGTAGTCGAGGTAGCTGTGGGAGTCAGTAGGTTTGTAATGGATATCGGTGGACAGTCTATCACCAGAGATTGAGACAGAGAGGTCAAGGAAGGGAAGGGAAGTGTCAGAGATGGAACATGTGAAAATGATGGAGGGGTGGAGATCGGAAGCAAAATTAATAAATTTTTCCAAGTCCCGACGAGAACATGAAGCAGCACCGAAGTAATCATCGATGTACCGGAGAAAGAGTTGTGGAAGGGGGCCGGAGTAGGACTGGAATAAGGAATGTTCCACATACCGCACAAAGAGACAGGCATAGCTGGGGCCCATGCGGGTACCCATAGCCACACCTTTTATTTGGAGGAAGTGAGAGGAGTTGAAGGAGAAATTGTTCAGTGTGAGAACAAGTTCAGCCAGACGGAGGAGAGTAGTGGTGGATGGGGATTGTTCGGGCCTCTGTTTGAGGAAGAAGCTAAGGGCCCTCAGACCATCCTGGTGGGGGATGGAGGTGTAGAGGGATTGGACGTCCATGGTGAAGAGGAAGCGGTTGGGGCCAAGGAACTGGAAATTGTTGATGTGACGTCAGGTGTCAGAGGAATCACGGATGTAGGTGGGAAGGGACTGGACAAGGGGAGAGAGAAGGGAGTCAAGATAACGAGAAATGAGTTCTGTGGGGCAGGAGCAAACTGAGACGATCGGTCTACCGGGACAGTTCTGTTTGTGGATTTTGGGTAGGAGGTAGGGCGACTATCAGGTTGGAAGCTGTGGGAGGAAGATCCCCAGAGGAGATGAGGTCAGTGACAGTCCTGGAAACAATGGCTTGATGTTCAGTGGTGGGAGAGGTAGGAGGAAGTGTCTGCGAGTTGGCACTCAGCCTCCGCGAGGTGGAGGTCAGTGCGCCAGACAACAACAGCATCACCCTTGTCAGCGGGTTTGATGACAATGTCAGGGTTGGATGTGAGAGAATGGAGTGCAGTACGTTCAGAGAGAGAGAGATTAGAATGGGTGAGAGGAGCAGAGAAATTGAGACGACTAATGTCGCGCCGACAGTTCTCAATGAAAAGATCAAGAGAAGGTAAGAATCCAGAGGGAGGCGTCCAGGTGGAGGGAGAATATTGGAGGTGGGTGAAAGGATCCGTTGAACGGGGAGAGGACTCCTGCCCAAACAAGTGAGCCCGGAGACGAAGATGGCAGAAGAAGAGTTCAGCATCATGCCGAGCCCCAAATTCATTGAGGTGAGGGCATAAGGGTATGAAACTAAGTCCTTTGCTGAGCACTGAATGTTCAGCATTGGAGAGGGGAAGGTCAGGGGGTATAGTGAATACATGGCTGGGGCTGGGATTGGAAGATGGGGTGGGGACGGAGGGACAGGCAGGGGTGGAGGGTCCTAGATGGGTGTTGTTTAAATGTCCAGTGTGAATGTTAGTGAATGGGTGAATGGACGCATGTTAGTGAATGGGTGAACGGATGAATGAGTGAATGGATAGGATGAGTAAGTGGATGAGGTAAGTGGATACAGTGGGTGAGTGGGTAGGGTGGCATGTGGGTGAGGTGGGAGTGGGTAGGGTGGAAGGTGAGTAGAGTGGCAGGTTAGTAGGATGGTAGGTAGGTAAGATGGCAGGTGCGTATGTTGGCAGGTAGGTGAGGTGGTAGGTGGATTGGAGGAGTCAGGTCAGGTTGGAGGGTAGTTGGGTATTTGGAGGGGTGGGGGCATAGTCAGGTAGGGTTGGTTTAGGGGTTACCCAGGAGTTAGATTAGGACTTATAGGTTTAACATTTCCTGGGTAACTATTCAGATAAGTCCCATGGCATTGTCCAAACTCTCTGATTCTAACTCAGAGTTGGAGACATTCATGGAGACTCCCAGGGAGCAGGGGAAGTACCTGTTGGGAGTTCAAACTTCCCAGGTAATTTCCATGGACATCAACACATTGGAACTTCCGCAGGACCCGAACATGCAACTTAGGTCATTCCTTCTGATGATCCAGAGACTGGAAGGACTGGGCCTATATTTTAAAAATATAATTATGAACTTGGTGCATTGATTAAAAACCCAATTACACCTCATTTAACAGGTGTAACTTTTCAAGGGCTTTTACGTTGAAACTAAGAGTGTGAGAGTTGAAGTTCTCATCAATTTAGTGATATCTGATTGATTGCAGCCTGGGGTAGATCATCCACAGTGCACCTTGTGAAGAAATTTAGAATCAGTGACTGCAGCTCCTAGATTTCCACATGTACAGACTCCAGAGTTTGCTGTCAGTTTCAGAGGAGCTAAGATGGTAAACACTGGCAGTTTCATCATCATTACCACCTCAAAATCTGGGTCAACACGATTCTTCAACCATTGAGACATGTGAGCTATGGTTTCAAAATCCCAATCGCCTTTTCTATAATCATCCAGGCAGCAGCATGTATCTGTATCTACCTCAGTTCTGTCCATTGTCAGGCACAGGAGTATCATTTAGCCATGACTGCACGAGATGCCCTTGATCCCCCAGGGCAATCTCTCCACTCTTCCTTTTCCTGTAACTAAACCTGCCACAGGTAATTGGTCTGAGGTATTAGCATTGTGAGGAATGCTGGGGAGCAGAAATTGATCTTCATGATTCTGAGTTGCTGGTCATAGCCAATTCTGGAAAGATTTTAATATCATAAAGCTTTATTAGGTGGTAGTTCACCTGTCATTACAGACAAATGGTATGCGAACTCTGTTCCAACACCCAATCCATATGGGCATTAGGAATACATTGTCTGCACCTGAACTCTAGCAGTGTGGTGCACTTTCCTTTTTAATGAGGTAGTCCTAGCAGTAACAAGCTCAACCAGCTTAATGCAGGACATTAGCACTGTAGCACATAGAAGCTGCATTTTCTCAACACATAAATTGTTGGGAAAACTCACCACTCTGCACACCTGAAAATAACTTATCATTAACCTGTAAAATTGTGACAATTAGAGGCAAGTAGCAAAAATAATTCCAAGTTCAGTGTCAGCTTGCTCACAACTTCCACAGTTAACCTTTGCTCAGGACCTGTATGTCAACAACTGAAAGATTTGACTGAAAGGAGATGGGTCAGACTGTGTCTTTTATGCTAGCCTTTTATGTCTGGAATCTGGGTTCAAATCTAGCCCAGATTAATTAAATGCAATGTCTACTGGCTGTATGTGTCCTACATGAAATGAGTTTAAAATTCTTATCTTCGTTTTCAAGTCCTTCCATGGTCTCACCCCTCCATATCTCCAGAATCTCTTCTAGCCCCACAATCCTCTGAGATATCTTCACTCATCTAGTTCTGGCCTCCTCAACACCCCCAATTTTAGTTGCTCCACCATTGGCGGCTGTGCCTCTAGCTGCCTAGGCCCTGAGCTCTGAAATTTCCTCCCTAACCTCTCCAACTCACTACCCCTCTCTCCTCTATAAAATCTACCGCTTTGACCAAGGACAGTGTGAGAGGAGAACCCTGGGACAGCCAGTCAGTAGCACCTAGAGGAGAATGCGAGAGGAGGACCCTGAACCAGGCAGTCAGCAGCACCTAGAGGAAAGTTCGAGAGGAGGACCCAAGCCAGCAATCAGCAGCACCTAAAGAGCAGAGGAGCCATAAAAACAGCATGAGAAGTGGTGGGAGTTCGAGAGCAGAGGTGACTGAGGGAGTTTGGTGAGCAGAGGAGGAGGTGCTCCTTTCCTTTTCTACCTTCCCTCAGAAAGAAGAGTGGCGGCCTTGGTAAGTAGGACCTGGTGAGTTAATTAGAAAAGTGTAATATTTTTAAACAAGTAGCTATACTTGGATTTAACTGAGAAGTGCCAAAAATAAGGGACATTTAAGGCCAATATAATAAAGCAATATAAATAATCCAAAGTAGAATAAAGTTAACATAAGGGAAGTAAATGCATGTTCTGTAGCATGTGCGAAGTCAGAGTCCTAGATGACCACATGTGCAGGAAGTGCTGTCAGCTGCAGAAACTTGAGCTTCGGGTTTCAGTGATTGAGCAGTGGCTGGAGTTACTATGGCTCATCCATGAGGCCGAGAGCTACTTGAATAGCATATTCAGACAGGTGGTCACACCACAGCTTATGGGCCTGGAGACAGAGAGGGAATGGGTGACCACCAGATAGTCCAAGAGGAGTAGGCAGATAGTGCAGGAGTCCCCTGGGGGTCCCACTCCCAAATCGGTTTTCCATTTTGGAAGCTGTTGAGGGCACTGGTTCTTCAGGAAAGTGCAGTCAGAGCCAGGTTTGTGGCACCATGAGTGGCTCAGCTGTACAGGAGGGGAGGAAGAAGAAAGGAAGAGCTAGAGTGATGGGGCATTCATTGGTTAGGGAAGCAGACTGGCATTTCTGTGGCTGTAGATGTGATTCTAGGATGGTATGTTGCCTCCCTGATGCCAGGGTCAAGGATGTCACAGAACGACTGCAGGACATTCTTCTGTGGGAGGGTGAACAGCCTGAGGTCAAGGTCCACATTGGTACCAATGAGTTAGGTAGGAAGGGGGATGTGGTCCTGCAATCAGAATTGAGGAAGCTAGATAGAAAATTATAGTAATCTCCGGATTATTCCCAGTGCCACGTGCCAGTGAGTGCAGGAATAGGAGGATAAGGCATATGAAAGCGTGGCTGGAAAGATGGTGCAGGATTTTGGCTAGAGCTAAGGAACAAAGAGGGTGCAACTACATTGCTCGGTGTAGTCTATAAACTGCCAACTAATGAGAAGGACGTAGAAGGATAAATCTGCAAGGAAATTGCAGAGAGATGCAAGCATTATAGAGTAGTTAAAATGGGGGACTTTAATTAACCAAATGTAGACTGGGACAGTGGTAGTGTAAAGGCTGGAGAGGGGCAAAAGTTCCTAGATTGTGTTCAGGAAAATCTTTTACAGCAGTATGTGTCTAATTCAACAAGAAAATATGCACTGTTGGACCTCGTTCTTGGAAATGGGGTGGGCCAAGTAGATCAAGTGTCAGTGGAGGAACATTTAGGAGCCAGTGACCATTGTATTGTACATTTCAGGATGATGATAGAAAAGAACAATAGGCAACCCAGGGTAAGAATAATTAACTGGACATGATCTGGGGCAAGAACAGAACTGGGCCAGATAGACTGGAAGGAAAGATTAGCGGGAAAAACTGTAGCTGAACAATGGACTACCTTCAAAAGAGAATTGGTGCGGGCACAGTCAAGGAATATTCCATCGAAAGGGAAAGGTAGGGTAAACAAATCCAGAGCTCCCTGAATGAAAAAGGAGATAGAATTTAAGATAAAGAAGAAAAAGTGTGCTTATGACAGGTGTCAGGTAGGAAATACAATTGGGAACCAAGAGGAATACAGAATGTTCAGAGGAGAAGTGAAAAAGCATATTAGAGAAGCAAAGAGGGATTATGAGGAAAGACTACCAGCCAAAATAAAGGGGAATCCCAAAGTCTTCTATAGCCATATAAATAGTAAAAGGGTGGCAAAAGGAGGAGTTGGGCTGATTCAGGACCTAAAAGGGAATTTACACATGGACAAAGGGGCCATGACTGAGGTATTAAATGAATACTTTGCATCTATCTTTACGAAGGAGGTAGATGTTCCCCAGGTCAAGGTGACAGATGAGGAAAGTAGAAGAATTCAAAATTGATAAGGAAGAAGTGTTGAATAGACTGTAGGTACTTAAAGTTGACAAGACACCAGGACCGGATGAGATGCATCCAAAGATTTTGAAGTGAAGTGAGAGTAGAAATTGCAGGGACACTGGGCATAATTTTTCAGTCTTCCCTAGGCTCGGGAGGTGCTAGAGGACTGGAGAACTGGAAACATTATGCCCTTGTGCAAAAAAAGGTTATGAGGATAAGGCCAGTGATTGCAGACCAGTCAGTTTAACTTCAGTGGTGGGCAAGATTCTAGAAACAATTATTCGGGATAGAATTAGTAGTCACATGGAAAAATATGGGTTCATAAGGAAGAGCCAGCAAGCATTTCTTAAGGGGAAATCGTGTTTAACTAACTTGCTGGAGTTTTTTGAAGAGGCAACAGAAAAGGTCGATGAGAGTAACGCTGTTGATGTGTTGTACATGGACTTTCAAAAGGCATTTGGAACAATGCCACACAACAGACTTGTGAGAAAAGTTATTCCTCATAGAATAAAAGGGCTAAAATGGGAAGCAAAGAGTAATGGTCAATGGATGTTTTTCAGGCTGGAGAAAGGTTTGTAGTGGAGTTTCCCCGGGGTCGGCGTTGGGGCCTTTGGCTTCCTGATATATATTAATGATCTAGATCTTGGTGTTCAGGGGACAATTTCAAAGTTTGTGGATGATATGAAGCTTGTGAGTGTTGTAAACTGTGAGGAAGACAATGTAGAATTTCAAAAGAACATAGACAAGTTGGTGGAGTGGGCAGATAGGTGAAGATGAAGTTCAATGCGGAGAAGTGTGAGGTGATGCATTTTGGTAGGAAAAAAATGGACAGGCAATATAAAAAAAGGGGTGAAATTTGGAATGAGGTGCCGGAGCAGAAAGACCTGGGTGTATATGTGCATAGATCATTCAAGGTGGTAGGACAGGTCCTGTGATCAGAATTCAGGAAGCTAGGTAGAAAATTATAGTAATTTCCAGATTACTCCCAGTGCCATGTGGAGAGAGCAATTAATAATGCATATAGTATCCTGGGCTTTATTAATAGGGGCATAGACTACAAGAGCAAGGAGGTTATGCTAAATTTATATAAGACACTCGTTAGACCTCAGCTGGAGTATTGTATACAGTTTTGGGTGTCACATTATAGGAAGGATGTGAACACATTGGAGAAAGTGCAGAAGAAGTTTACAAGAACAGTTCCAGGGATGCGAAATTTCAGTTATGAAGATAGATTGGAGAGATTGGGATTGTTCTCCTTTGAGAGAAAAAGGCTAAGAGGAGATTTGATAGAGATATTCAAAATCATGAGGGAGCTGGACAGAGTAGATAGGGAGAAGCTGTTCCCACTCATAAAAGAATCAAGACTAAGAGGGCACAGGTTTGAAGTGATTTGCAAATGAAGCAAATACGACATCAGAAAAAATATTCCACACAATGTGTGGCTCGGGTCTGGAATGTACTGCCCGAGAGTGTGGGGGAGGCACATGTGGGACACCATAAAATTCAGCCCTTTGAGTGGCCGATACATCTTGAGCTGGAATGAACAGTGAGTTCACTGTCTTCTCATCCTCTTCAGTGGATGTTGGCTCATTGATACTTCTCGTTGGCAAACATACCTGTTCCTCTTTCAACTCCTGTACTGTGCAGCATAACTAAAGACTTGCGTTTATACAGTCCCTTTCATGACCACAGGACATCCCAAAGTGTTTTACAGTCAATGAAATACTTTTGAAGTTTAGTCACTGTGGTACTGCAGGCAGTACAGCAGCCAATTGGCTTAGTTTGACATAACATATTGCCTGAAGTTTGCACATCACAGTAAATGTGAATATTTAAACACATATAAGCTAACAGACGGATGCTAGTGAGTAATAGAATACTAATTCAATCAAGAAAATTGATGAGCTTGAATAGTTGATGGATATCAACAGAACACTGACTTTGAATTATTGTCTTAAATTCATTGCCAGGCATTTGTTATTCTGTCTTTTTTTAATTTACAGGACCTTTTTAAATTGAAGATTATACAAGTATTCAACAATAAAATTACATCAGTTACTTCAGGTGAAACGATATATAATAGATGTACCCATTAGACAGGTCTGCACTTTATGTATTGACAGAGGACAGAGGCAGCTATGGGGCCCTGTTATTATAAATCTTTACCCTTATCGGGCTGAATGGAAGTTAATGCTGGTCGCCATCTACAGTTCCATTACACGAGTATGTTGTGCTAACTGTGGCACTGTTGGTAGCTCTCCAGTACGGGTCAACGGGTTGTTGATTTGTGACCCACTTCCAAGGACTTGATCACACAATCCAGTTTGTTACTTCAGAGCTGCACTGAGGGAATGCTGCACTGCTGGAGTCTGGAGGTACTGTCTTTCAAATGAGACATGAAACTGACACCCTACCTATCTTCTCAGGCAGATGTAAATGATCCCATGGCCACAATTTGAAGAAGAGCAGGGGAGCTCTTTCTGTTACAAAGACAAAAATAGCTGGAAAAACTCAGCAGGTCTGACGGCTTCTGTGGAGATGAACAAAGTTAACGTTTCGAATCTGTATGACTCTTCATCAGAACTAAGGAAAAATAGAAATGAGGTGAAATATAAGCTGGTTAAGGGTGGTGGGACAGGTAGAGCTGGATAGAGGGCCAGTGATAGGTGGTGGCAAAGAAGAGATTGCCAAAGATGTCATAGACAAAAGGACAAAGGGGTGTTGACAGTGGTGATATTAGCTCAGGTTCTTTCTGTTGTTGCCTTCAATATGGTTAGATCCAAAAAATACACTCAATGTCAGCTCCAATATCTGTCTCTAAAAGGTGACTATTTCAAACTCCAGGGAACCACAAGACAAAAAAGGATATACCAATGATTGCTGTTTGAAAAAAAAAATCCTGATGTTTGGGGAGAACTTTGCTGGAAATTATTTACAAAAGAGGTGAGGTTTGAATGTCCCGTTTATTGCACTGCACTGTGTGGCTGCGCTCCCATGCAGCTTAGAGAAAACACTGAGCACAGTGTCCGATGGCGGAGTAAAGGGAGGGGGCTGGAAGAGTTCATGTTGGGTGGATTTCACCTTGGAGATTCAATCATTTTGAAGGATGAAATTATAGATTCATGGGAGTCAGAAAGAGTGAGGAATAAGTTTTCCAAGGTTAGTTATTTATAGCAAAATTGGAAACCTTGTTTTCAAATCCCTCCATGATTCCTCCAAGATACCTCTACCCCTTGAATTCTGACCTCTCAAGCATCGCCAATTTTATTTGCGCCACCATTGGTGGCTGTGCTTTCAGCTGCCTAGGCCCTAAGCACATGAATTCCTTCCATAAACCTCTATGTCTCTCTTCCTCTCTTCCTTTTTTTTCCTTAAAGCACTCTTTGATGAAGCTTTTGGTCATCTGCCCCAATATCTCCTGATGTGACTTAGGCCTGAATTTCCGCAGAGACGGAAGGGCTTCATGCTTTAGCCAAAATGGTTCCAGAGCCCCAATTCCGAAGTCCCACCCTTGAACCGAGGCACCCACCATTTTCGCAAGGGGGTGGGGAATGTATGTTGCATATACATGGTCCACAGAGGCAGCCGCACGTGTAAAAGTGTAGTTGCCTTTAAACAATGCAATTTTTCTTAGTAGGATGTCCAAAACACAACCTGTGGGCTTTATAGCAAAATGTTGAATGTTGCAGTTATTTGGAGAGATAGGATACTGTTTTGGAAAGGTAAGGTATTATTTTGGAGTAGTCCAGACACCCTTGAGTAAGATCAAGTACCCTTTTGGAGAGATTAAGTGCCCTTTTGGGAGAGGTAAGGTGCCCTTTGGAGTTGTTAAAATTAGACACGAATGTGTGTAAAAAGCGGATAAGCTCAGTGGAACTGCCAACTTGAAGCACTTTAAATGTTTTGAAAGTAAAACATCCGGCAGTTCAAAAAAAAAAAAATCCGTGCTTGCAATTTCACTACTGTTGGTTGACATGTCCAGGTGGTTATACAATCTTTTATGCGGGGCTCACTCACTTTTCCAGAACTGCTTCATCCAATTCAGGGTTGTGGGAAGTTTGCGCCTATCCCAAAAGGCAATGGGCGTGGGAGGGGGAGGGGGGAGGCATGAGGCAGCATGAGTTGGCGTGAATGGGGCATGTGGAACATGCAGGGAGTGAGGGTTTAGAGCTAGAGGGCTAGAAGTTTTGTGTTTTTGGTTTTATTGTGTTTTTTACAGCTGGGATGAAGTCCTGGAGCTCAGAGATAGCCTATTAAATAGCCCGTCCCATACTCATCAGCCCCTGCCTCTGCACTGCTTCCGGTTATGGTAGGACTGATCTTTGTTAACACCCAACCCTCTGGAAAAAAAAATCCAACTATCTGTGGCACTTTCCCCCAAGTCGGGTTCACGGAGTTGGGAATTTTCTCAATTCTGCGTTCCCGAATCATGAGTAAAAATTTGGCTCTTGGTGTCACATTATCCTTTATGATACTCTGGTGAAGCACCTCGTGGTGTTTTATTACACTAAAGGCGCTATGTAAATGGAAGTTGCTGTTGTTGCTGTGTTCCTTCAAAACACATGTTAAGTTATTGGTAGAAATTTTGGGTTACTCTTTTTTTATTCACTTTCTTCATTCACGGGTTGTGGGCTTCACAGTATTTATTGCCCATACCTAGTTGCCCTTGAGAAGGTGGTGGTGACCTGCCTTCTTGATCCACTGCAGTCCTTGTGGTGTAGGTACACCCACAGTGCTCTTAGGAAGGGAGTTCCAGAATTTTGACCCAGCGACGGCTGTCTATTTCCAAGTCAGGATAGTGAGTGACTTGGTGGGGAGCTTCCAGGTGGTGGTGTTCCCATGTATCTGCTGCCCCTGTCCTTCTAGATGGTAGTGGTCAAGGGTTTGGAAGGTGCTGTCAAAGGAGCCTTGGTGAATGCCTGCAGTGCATCTTGTAGATGGTACATACTGCTACTGCTGTGAGTCGGTGGTGGTGGGTGTGAATATTTGTAGGTGTGGTGCCAATCAAGCAGATTGCTCTGTCCTGGACAGTGTTGACCTTCTTGAGTGTTGAAGCTGCACACATCCAGGCAAGCGGGGAGTATTCCATCACACTCCTGAGTTGTGCCTTGTAGATGGTGGAGTCAGGAGGTGAGTTGCTCGTCACAGATGACAATATTTGTGGGGAGGTGGTGGCATAGTGGTATTATCACTGACTAGTATTTTAGAGACCCAGGATAATACTCTGGGGACCTGGGTTCAAATCCCACCATGGTAGATGGTGAAATTTGAACTTAATAAAAATCTGGAATTAAAAGTCTGATGGCAACCATGAGACTGTTGAAAAAATGTATCTGGTTCACTAATGCTCTTTGGGGAAGGAAATCTGCTGTCCTTACCTGGTCTGGCCTACACATGACTCCAGACCACAGCAATGTGGTTGACTCTTAAATGACCTCTGAACAAGGGCAATAAATGTTGGCATCCCACAACAACAAAAAAAAAATAGCAGGATTCCTAGCCTCTCACCTGCTCTTGTAACCACAGTATTTATATAGCTAATCCAGTTCAGTTTCTGGTCAATGGTGTTGATAGTGGGGTGATTCAGTGATGGTAATGCCATTGAATATTAAAAAAACCTACATCACTAAACCTACTCTCCCCTTCACCCCACCAGCGCCCCGCCAGCCCGCCAGCCCCGCTGCCCGTCCTAACTTCTCCCAACCAAATCCACCCACTGACCAGAGATGTGAAGTCTGGAAAGTTGCATTGTAGCTTTTCTCTGGCCCAATAAACCCTCACACACAATCCAGTTAATTGAACACAAGCATTTCCTGAATTGCTTTTCCGGTTGGTCAAGACCAGTCACATATATGAGCATTTGTGAATTATGACATCAATGTGAACCCCTTTTGGTTCGTAAGTAGTCCTTAAAAGTTGCAGTAGGTTTGCAACACAAAAGGAAGAGGAAGGAAAGAAGATAACAAAACTTTACCTTCCATCCATTAACTTTAGATAATTTTGTTTGTTTCAATTCTGTTCACTTGGTGAATGTGCTGATCTGATGCAAGCAGAAGGATAATAACTATGATAGGGGCAGAGGGATATGACTTTGTGTGGACCTGTTCTTGGGTATGGACTCTGCACTGAGTGAGTGGAATACCTCTGAACAGGGGCATCCTAAAATTAGGCCTTAATCTACATCTTCAGGTCATGCTGCCCTCAGTGGCTATGCCTTCACAGGCAACTTGCCCCCTGAGCCAGTAATGCATGTTATTCCACCAGAAGAGGCCATTGACTAAGTTCCAAGTTGGATTGGTAAGTCATTGGAGTGCTTTTGTTCCCCTTAGAATTACAGAATTTTTTTAAAAATTCTTAAAAGCTTACAGCTGAAGAATCCTGACCCAATCATTGGGAACAATTTTGTGTAGGGGTCCTTTAGCAGGTGTTAAATCTCTCATTGACGAGGGATCTACCTCTACTATATCACAGACACCACAAACTTACCAGCCAGAAAAATGCCTACAGAGTCAGTGTAACGGGTGCTGATTTCTACCCCATAATGGCTAAAGATTTATAGCAACTGTTGTCAGTTATTAGCTTGTACTCTTTTTGTGAGTTAGAAAGGCATGGGATTGAAACCTCATTCCAGAGACTTGAAGTGCAGTACTGAACGAGTGCCGCGCTGTCAGAAGTACCTTGTTTTGGATGCAATGTTAATCTGAGGGCCTGTCTACCTCATAAGAGGTCCAGTGAAAGGTCATTGACCTGAAGAATTAACTCCCTTTCTTTCTGCACAGAAACTGGCTGACCTGCTGAGTATTTCCAGCATTTTCTGTTTTTATCCCCGAATGCCCCCCATAGGTGAACAGCAGGTATCCCCTGGCATTTTTCAAACAGCAAGGATGTTCTCCAGGTATCGTGGCCAACATTTATCCCTCAACCAACATCTCCACCCCCCCACCCCCAAAAAAAACCCCAACACCCTCAAACATCAAGTCATTTATCATATTGTTCTTTGAGTGACCTTGCTGTGTGCAAATTGGCTGTTGTGTGTGTGTTTTTTTTTACATTACGATAGCAGCTTAACCTTCAAAGTATTTTCTTGGCTGTGAGGCAGTGGCATAGTGGTGCTGTCACTGGACTAGTAATCCAGAGACCCAGGGTAAAGCTCTGGAGACCCAGGTTTGAATCCCACCATGGCAGATGGTGAAATTTGAATTCAATTAAAATCTGGAATTAAAACTCTGGCAATGACCATTACCAATTGTCATAAAAACCCACCTGGTTCACTAATGCCCTTTACAGAAGGAAATCTGCCATCCTTACCTGGTCTGGCCCTACATGTGACTCCAGACCTAGAGCAGCATGGTTGACTCTTAAGCACCCTCCCAACAAAGGCAATTAAGAATAGGTAATAAATGCTGGCCCATGAATGAATAAACGAAAAGTGCTTTGACATGTCTTGAGTCCATGAAAAACACTATATCAATGTATGTTCTTTCTTTCTATAACACCGGCTTTCTCAGTTGCTAACTATTAAAGTACAACATACTTATATAATATGATTGTTATTTCCTATAATGGCATGTTAATAAAATTGTATCATGTACATCACAATTAACTAAGGCTGTTTATTACTCAGTGTCTCTGTGGAAGCAGGAGTGCCATAAATGAGGTAAAGTTGATGGCTCAAATGAATTCTGAAATTACATCCAAGTTGTAATTTAACAGCAACGTTGGACCATGGGCACAAAGCACTCAAACTTGGCTCTTGAGGCTTTTTACATTAACTAAGCTCTTCAGTTTCATTATAGGCTTTACAATCATTTCCAAGTAACTATTATTCCTATAATTATGGAATGCTAATATACAAATCTTATCTGAATTCAACTAAACAACAGTGAAATAGCAATGAAAAGTAAAGCTCTAATTGGACGATTAACCTTAACTCACTGCCAGAACGCAACACAGAATGGTAGAGTCATATGGCACAGAAAGAGCCTATTCAGCTCATCATAATTGTGCTGGCTCTTTGAGAAGGCTATTTAATACTTTTACCCCCATATCCCTTTTTAAACATTACCATTGACACTGCTTCTGCTCTCCTTTCCGGCAGTGATCACCATAAAATTTGCTGCATAAAACAATTTCTTCCCAGTTCCTCTTTGTTCTTTAATCAATTATCTTAAATTTGTAGCTGTTGGTTGAAGACCCTGCTTACCATAGTTATTAAGAGCATGATCCCCGTAGAGACCAATAACTTTTAAAAAGAGGCATCAATTTCCCACTGGTCAAAGCAAATGATTGTGCAACAAGGTTTCACATTTTAAAATGTTTTACTGGAACAAACAAACTAAAATCAGCATTTAATAAACATTACTTGGCAGGCAAATAATATTTTAAACTACAGATCCCTATCATCTTCCTAACACAGCTGAAAATCCCATGCTATTTTTGACATCACACTGCACTCTCCGTCAGCATGCGATCTTGAGTTTCAGGTCCAAAACTCCTCCCAGGTCTAAAAGGACCGTTGCTCCCTGCTTCAGCAGGGTGAATCTTCCAGTGTTTCTTTAAGCAAAGTCCCTTTTCACTCAACCCTTTGAGCATAATTAATTGGACTTCCTGTTGCAAAATACCTTCTGCTGATTCTGTGGTTATTAACTCTTCACAATCCTTGCTCCCTCAAACACAACTTCCAACCTCACCAGCCCTTGGCCTGACGGTTAACCCAAAGGCAATCCTTTTCTTCTGCCTGACATAGCAGCACCTATTATGGATCTTCTTCCTCCAAAACTGTCTGGCTGACTTTGACAGTCTGTGAGTCTATATGCAGCTGCCTCCGCTTTTTGCCCAGGTGTTAAAACTTTCATCTTATTTTCAATAAGTAGTGACCTGTGTCCTTACCCCCATGACAATCAGCTCACATGGGTTTCTTTCCATAAGATAAAAACAAAAAAACTGCGGATGCTGGAAATCCAAAACAAAAACAGAATTACCTGGAAAAACTCAGCAGGTCTGGCAGCATCGGCGGAGAAGAAAAGAGTTGACGTTTCGAGTCCTCATGACCGTTCAGTTCGGTCGAAGGGTCATGAGGACTCGAAACGTCAACTCTTTTCTTCTCCGCCGATGCTGCCTGACCTGCTGAGTTTTTCCAGGTAATTCTGTTTTTGTTTTGGGTTTGTTTCCAGGCAGATTTGGCATGAGGTCACATGAGCTTATCTCCAGGCAGATTTCATATGAGGTCACATGTCCCTTCTGCACACTATTCCATTCTACTTTGAATTAAAGGAGACAATTTAAAACATAAACATCTTATCAAATCCATTGTCTGTAACAATGGGAATCCAAATTTGACAAAATTCCAGTGAAGCAACATAATATGCCATATCAAGTATGCATTCTACCCAGTACAGATCAGATAAGGATCCTCTTTCAGTTATCACAGTTGGAAACTGTGGTAATTGTGGCTTTATCTGATGTGTAATATATATTTAAGAAGAATTATATAAAGGAAGATCACATGATCTTAGTATCCAACAGTACAGTGGCGTGGGCTACCTTAGTAGTTAGTAGTGTAGAAATAGAGTTTGAAGTGTAAGCACATGTTTAGTTGCTGCTGATTACCTTTGTAAATAAACTAAGAGTATCTACCTTTAGAAGTGTCTGCTGATCAACTTGATTAATGCATGAACTTGGTCACCACTCACAACAAACATGCAATGTGGATCCACAGGATCCAACAAACTAATGATGAGGGAAAATCAGGTTTAATAGAAGAAATCATGAGAAATGGAATAGGCAACATACGTCTCACAGTAATTGTAAGTAGAAGTCCTGTTCAAATCGTCAAAGTAATTCCCTCACAAAATGCTGCAATTTGTAAGAATTGGCCCCTTCAATCCAGCAACGGACGATTGGTCTTACTACTTTAAACGCCTCACGTTCTTTTTCCAAGCGAATGAGATTACAGGGGAAGAGAAGAGGTGGGTGATCCTCTTAAGTACATGTGGGAATAAAACCTACGGCTTGATTCAAAGTTTGATGGCACCCAGTGCCCCAGATATGAAAAATTTTGATGAACTGGTGGTCCTTGTGAAGGGTCATAATCAACCAAAGCCCTCAGCAACGATGCAAAGGTTCAAGTTTAGCTCGAGAAATGGAGCCCCCACAGAGCCAGTTGCAAGCTATGTGGCAAGCTGAAGCAATTAACGGAGCATTGTGAGTTTGGTGCATCCCTAAATGATTTGCTAGGGATTATTTAGCGTGCAGTGTGAATGAGGACACAATTCAGAAGCGATTGTTATCCAAAACAAATTTGGATTTAAAGAAGGCGCCAGAGATAGCACTGACATTGGAGAGCACAGTAAGAGGTTCAAAAGCCATACAGGATGTCAAAATGGCGCCATCCTTCACATCGGGCAGGAACGCCCAACCAAAAAGTGCGCGAAAATGCAAGACTCTGCCAAGAAGCGGGAAACAGCCGCCACCAGCTGGAAAATGAGTAAAAAATTACTTAGTGGCGAAATCAAGAAATAATTTCGATAGAGGTGGAAACAAACAATCTTTTAACGATTGGTAGTTAAAAAAAAAATGTTTTTATTGTCATAGAAATGGACACATAATGAGACAGTGCAAGGAAAGAGTCCAGCAGACATTTAAACAAAATAAAAAAAAACCCAGTGGGATCTAAAATGTAGAAGGACCTGAAGCAGAAAATTCAGATATTTATTCATTATTTAATTTGAAGGTCGGAAAGACAGAACCAGTGAAAGTGAATGGCAGACCTGTTAGAATGGTAGTGGACACAGGAGCTTCCCCTACAGTAATTGGGGAACATACTTCGGACATCTGATAATGGGGAACAGCAATTACATTTAGAAGAAACAGCTGCCAAACTGAAAATATACACAGACGCAGACATACAAGCCAAAGGCACAAATAGACTAACTGCCGACTATACCAGCCAATCGATATGGCTACCAGTGTTGGTACTGAGAGGCCGAGGGCCAAGCCTTCTAGGGCAACATTGGTTAAGGAAAATTGACCTGAAGTGGCCACTGTGGTGCCAAAAGGAAGCAGGAAGCGTTTCTGCTTTGGAAAAGGAGTGTGTAAAGACTCAACAACCTAAAGAAATGCAGGCTGTCTTGAGCCAAAACATAGGAGAAAAGCAAAAGGAACTCAAAGAGACCGTGCTTAAGGACAGAGTTTGAGATGAAGTGAGCAACCTCCGAATGGAAAAAGAGAACCTGCTGAAAGACCTTCACACACTACAAGATTCTCTCCGGTCAGAGTTTGTATTATTGGAAAAGTATGAAGAGAAACAAATAATTCAGCACATCTCTGAATAAACTGAAGGATGAGTTGGCAGAGAAGACGCAACAATGCTCAATTTTCCAGGAGGCATCAAACAAAGACAAAACAGAGTTGGAAGAGCTGAAGAATCAACTACATTAAGCCAAAGAAACTATGGAGGAAAAAGTCACTGAATTTTCTTGGAAGCAGACAGATGATGAAATTGTGGAAGACTCAATCACTGAACTCACTCAAGTTGAGAGTAGTCTGGCTAATATTGAAGTTGAAAGGAAGGGTGAGATTAAATTCAGCACTAGAAAGAAGAAGGCACATAGAGAGAAGACACTGAAAAACAAATAAGGCTTTAATCCTAGCAGCATGAGAGTATACTTTCATACATTGGCCTGGCAGTCAAATTGCAAATGCCGATGCACTTAGATGATTGCCTTTACAAGAGAATGATGAGGAAGTCCCAGTTCCACAAGAATTGTTTAATTGCTAAACTTCTTAGATTCCTCGCTGGTATGCGCTTGACAGATCAGAGACTGGACAAGTAGGGACCCAGTCCTACCTCAAGTACGAGAACAAGTGCTTCTTGGTTGGTCACAAGAGCCTGTATCTGATGAGATGGAACTGTACTTCAACAGAACAAATGAAATAACCAGCCAGGATGGCATCTTATTGTGGGGAGCACGAGTGATCATTCCTCCAAAGGGAAGAAAGCCATTGTTAATTGAACTACACAGCACACATCCAGGAATATCCTGAATGAACACCATAGCTTGCAGCTATCTATGGTGGCCTGGGAAAGATGGCAAAATAGAGAGTTTAGTGAAGAATTGTATGCAATGTCAGCAACTGCAAAAGTTACCTTCAACGACTCCAGTTACACCCTTGGGAGTGGCCAGGAAAACGCTGGGTGTGATTACACATTGGATATGTGGGACCTTTCATGGGAACAATGTTTCTGCTCATTGTTGATGCCCACTCAAAATGGATGGAAATATATGAGGTGAAGTCACCAAGGTCTTCTGCTGCAATTAAGAAGTTATGTCAAAGTTTTGCCATTCACGGACTACCAGAAGTAGCCATTTCTGATAACAGTACGGCTTTTACAAGTACTGAGTTTCAACGGCTTATCAGCCTCAACGGTATCACTCATGTGAAAACTTTACTGTACCACCCTTCCTCAAATGGACTGGCCGAAAGGACAGTTCAAACGTTCAAGGCTGGCATGAAGAAGTTAATTGGAGATTCCTTAGCAATGAAACTGGCATGCTTTCTTTTTCATTATAGGACCACCCCTCACACAACAACATGTGTCACACCTGCGGAGTTATTGATGAAACACTGCCTCGGGATGACATTGAGCTTAGTAATGTAGAATTTAGGAGGGAGGGTGGAAAGGAGTCAGGGAAGTTAGAAAACTAGACGCAACTGGCATAGCCGTGAGAGGAAGTTTACTATGGGAGAGACTGTATACATGAAAAACTTTGGAGAAGGATGAAAGAGGTTACCGGATGAAATAAGCGCAGTGACTGGACCTCTATCTTACCCCATGGAGGTGGAAGGCCAAGTCATACAGATACATGTAGAACATCTAAGGAAGAGAGAAACAAATCACCAAGAATTGATTTCACTAGTGTTCAGGACCAGGCCAGCGTTTCCTATTGAGAGTACTCAACCCAGTACAGACATGTCTGATGTTCCTTCAAGAGTTGAGGATACAGATCTGCAGGTATCCACCGAAGCAACTGATGTTCAGGCAACTCCAGAAAAGGAGGTTCCTGACAAGGCACCTGAAGTTGTAGAGCTGAGATACTGTCCACGCATAAGGAAACCCCCACAAAGACTGAATTTGTAAATCACTTATTAGTGTAAGTATTCTGCTATTTTGAGAAAATGGTAATGGTAAATATAAAATGTATTTCAGAGTAAAGGGGATGGATGTGATAATTATGATTTTATCTGATGTGTAATATACCTTTAAGCGGAATATTATAAAGGAAGATCACATGATCTTAGTATCCAGTATTAGAGTAGCATAGGCTACCACAGTAGTTAGTAGTGTAGAGATAGTGTTTGAAGTATAAGCTCATGTTTAGTTGCTGCTGAGAACCTTTGTAAATAAGCTAAGGCCTGAATTTTTCCTGCATCGGGCGAGCTCAATGGGAGTGGGCAGAGGTGGTCGGGAGCCTGCGATCTGCTGCGCACTGCCACTTTAAGTGAGCGGGCCTAATACATGAACGGTAGCGCTGACGCTACCTGTGCGGGCGGGGGGAGGAGGGAGAGTCGGGTCCAGTGCTCTTTCGTGCATGCGTGCGAAAGCACAGAGCTGCCTCAGGGAGATTGAAGCGCTTTTTAAATATATAAAAGCAATAAAAATTTAATGAAACATGTCCCCTCATGTGACTGTGTCAAATGAGATGTGACATGTTTTTATTTTTCAGACAAAGTTTTATATAATCATTATTAAGAAACGTCATCCCGCTTGGCCTTTTCGCCTGCCCAACAACCGTTAGGTTGGACAGACAACATAACATTCATGTTAATTACCTGTCTAATGGCCTTAATAGGCCTATCAATTATCAGCAGGCGCGCAGCTGACTCTGGCACGCGCCCACCGAACCAAACATCGCGAGACTGCGTGATGACATCGGGACACATGCCTGACATCATCACGCGTCACTTTACATTCCGGCTTGTCAGGCCCGCCCCCACATGCCGGAATGTAAAATCCTGGCCTAAGGGTTTCTACCTAAGAAGTATCTGCTGATCAACTCTATCAATAGCACCAACTTGGTCACCACTCACAGCAAACGTGCAACGTGGGATCCACAGGATCGAACAGAGACAAAGAAAACCAGTTAATTGAGATGTGGAAAAAGTAATTTATCACTCAAGATAACCATGTTATGACGGAGATGAATCCCTTGCAACACATGCATGCAATCTCAGAAGTGCACATAACCAGGCTTGTGGTAGACTGCACTCTGTATAGTGTTAAGTTAGGTAATTTGAATCAAATGAAAGTTCCTGTTTCATATACAGAGCATTCTTTGTTGCTGACAGGTAGCAAGGTGGTTCATTCCCTTGGGGATTCTGCCAAAGCTTTAGTGCAGGGTTTAGAGTTTTGGGTCAGGAGCCCAACATCAGGGACAAAGGGGGGTCACGATCCCACACTGTGTGGAAAGCAGTTATTAGTCAATGTTTTTCCCTGAATTGGCCAATTAGTAACCTGAGCGCTAGCCCAGAGAATGGCAGGCAGGCTCCTGAAGTCGGACGGCCAATAGGAAGCTGACCAGCCTGGAAGGAACTGCAGCCTCCAGTTCAGGTAAGAGGGTCGGTGGGGGTGGGGGTGGGTGTGGGGGTGGGGGTGGGGGGTGTCTCTATTTTGAGGCACCCTCTCTCCCCAACATTTAAAATTTTAAAATTAAAAATGGGATCAGACTCAGCAGCCGGACCACCGTTGTAGAGGGGGAATCACAAGGCTGCCTGTAGCCCCAGCTGTGACCAGGCAAGCTGGGAAGGCCTCAAAGCCTGCCCGGAGCACTGAACTCCTTGGCCTGCTGCCAGGAGGCTGCTTCTGGGTCGCTGGCCTAATCACCCACACCCCAGGGAGCCCACAGGTAAACAGAAAATTACCAGCCTACCTCTGACAATAGACCTTAATGGGCCTTTAGTTCCCCTTAAATGACTCCCCACTGCCTGTGGCCGGGTAGCCACTTCTGACCCTCATCCTGCCTTTGAGAAAATGACCTGGGGATGCGATGGTACCAGCACGCTGGCCGATGGTGCGGGATTTCACGCCATCCCACCTCCATACTTAGAGGCAAAAATTTAGGCACTGCTGATGGAGTGGGTGAAGTCCGTGTGAAAATCCATCGTCTGTGTTATGGAAGCTCCACTGCCAAATTCTTGAGGCAAATCTTAATGGTTGGGAATCAGGGGTGAATGACTTACTAACTTCCACAGCCAATTCTCCAAACTCTACATGAGTCCAACAATGCAGAGTCTCCAAAACGATATGTCCCTGCATATGTCTTGGAATTGCATTTCAAGGCTTGAATAACCCCCTTCACCTGGAAAATCATCTTTTTTAACCACCTGTTAAATATGCCATGCTAATGGTGCTTTTTTTGCAAAATCAACTAACAGTTTTGAATAAGTTTGAGTTGCACTACTCTTCCACGTTTAAAGCTTTCCCTTTCAATGCCATAAAATTCAGTTACATCATGGATAAGCAACCAAAATTTATTATAAGCCCAAATTATATATCTTAAAATAACTTTCTTTGAACATTTGTTGAAAGTTCGCTTCATTCAGATTTTCTAAATGTATTGCAAACTATATCAAATGTGAATGTTCAATTCAGCATTTATACACTTGAGATCACAAAAGCAATTATTCTATTTGATGCATTATTTGCAGTTGTCACCCATGCATCAACTGTGAAGAGTAATGAGTTTTGTTGTTTTATCACAGTACCTATTAGGCACTCTATGTGAAGGACAGGCACCAATCACATTTTCTTTCATTCCTTATTAATGACAACCAAATAAATATCTGAAAGCTGCATCTTTGATCAGAAAGCAACCCACATCTGAAGGAATGCACAACAGATGTATTATTGATAAACAGAAGGGGGAAAGCAGACTGAAAATGAGAAGATGCTTTAGGATTGTATAATAAAGAAATGCGCTGGGGAAATAGTTGTGAGTCCTTGAATGTTTCTTCAATAATTCAGCTGTTGTGTAAAACTTTAACTTTAGCAGTGGTGTGCGTACTCGACTGACATATATGATCCAGAATTTGTTTTTGTACATAAACTAAAACTTCTAAAGAGCTCAAGAAATAAATAATTACAATTTGGCGTGCTTTTCTGATAATAAATCTCAAATAAATGTTCATCAACTATAAAACTGAAGGTAAGCTCCCAGCCAACAGGAAAAACCATGAGATCACCATTTGTTGCAAAAATGGATGTTAACAGTGTCCCAATAACAGGGACTGTAACAGTGCCAGGTAGATGGGAAAGATCCACTTTCAAGCCTGATTTTACTAGGCAGAGTGAACAATAAAAATTAATCACTGTTGACTGGTGAGCTAAACATTAAAGACATGCTCTGAATGCTTAATCGGAGTTGGTTCAACTTGAGATTTTCTTTAAATGGTTTGTTAGTATCAACTAATATTTTGATAGTCAAGAGAACCAGTCAGCTCAAGTGTGTTTCACCTTTAGCTTCCAGTGAGAATATAAAACAACGGAGTTCAAGCCAAGTACTTGAAGTGATGCTGCAACTAAATTTAACTGGCTGGAAGGAATGTACCAGAGCCTAGAAAGGCTAACCTCCATTCAAGGTAACTAACTGTAGGATTGAGTATCTTGAAGTCCAACCTTATTGGAATTTTTGAACAACTGCAAAACGGAATAGTTATTTGACCACTTCACGATTGACAGTGTTGTTGGGTTGCACACCTCTAGTTCTATAATAGATATATATCATTGTCAAGAATGTTCAAAACTAAGGAACATCACAGCTGAGCTTGATCCTATCCTTGGACATTTGTTTCCATCCAGTAGAGACTGCAGTAGGCTGATCAAGAGTAGAAGCTATGGGAACATTTTTCCTCTTGAATCCTGGGACACCAAGTTGAATTGTAGCACCTCTGTCACTCCCTCAGCTGAAATGAACTAATGAGATGCAGATTTCATATGGGACTGTGACCTTTCAGGTTTGCATGGCTCAAGAGCTGAAGCCACACATCTGAACTGGAGCTTAGGTTAAAAAAAAACAATGTTTTCCTCTCCCTCACTGAAAAGTGGAGATGTGCAATAGACTCACAGAGCAGGTTCAGTGATTTGGGCTTGATAGAAGAGGAGCTGCATCAGTTCCTAATGAGAGAGGGAATTGACGCAATAATTGTACATGGGCCAGGAATTTCCTGGTGGTTACTCGAAATCCAGCACAGCACATTTGGTTGAAATCCAATCTGCATTGTATGTTGCTTCTGAAGTGCATCCAGCAAAGCTATGAAAATGGAGATGGATCATAGGAAGGAAATTCCCAACCATGAACTCAGGATGGAATGAGTTTGATATACAACAAGGCCTGTTCTCAATCAATCTGTATTTTTGTGTGTGTGGGTTTTTTTTGAGCTGTGGGTTCTTTTATTGCATACCAATTTAAAATAAAGGGGACTACTATTCAATTTTTGGATTCATTATTTCTCCAACCTTCACCTGGTGCAATATAGATCTTTGCAAATCCAGGGTATGGTAAGCAAACTAGGGTGGGTCCCTTTAATTGCTTGCCATTGTTCAGACTTTTGTACTCAGATTTCATATGGCACTGGGACCTTCCAGATTTGCATGGATCACCTGGTAACACTGATTCCTCTTGGGAGACTTTCACAATTGATGGAGCCCTGTAGTATTAACCTATTGAGGCCAGTCTATAACTAATTTCCAAAGTTAACTTAGCTTTCATATGCCACTTTTCTCCTCACATAAGCTTACACAAAATGTACAGCACAGAAATCTTCCATTTGGCTCAACTGCTCTATATGGTATTTTTGCTCCAGATGAGTCTGATTCTATTCCTCTTTATCAAACTCGATCAGCATATCCTTCCATTTCCTTTCTCCCTCATGTAGTAAGCTAGCTTCCTCTTCAATGCATTTATTCTATTTGCCTCAACTACTCCTTGAGGTCATGAGTTCTATATTCTAACTGCTCTCTGAATAAAGTTTGTAGAATGTTTCTGTTGCAGTTTCCTGGAGCAATATGTTGTGGAACCAACATAGGGCTAAAGCTATTTTAGATTCAACATTCTGCAATGAGACAAGGTTAATTAGCAATATCATAGTAAAAAATCCTCTAGGGAATAGTGATGATAATACAATTGAGTTACGTTTGAAAACAACACACTCCAATCACAAGCAAAAATCTTAAACTTAGGACAAAGCTAATTACATTGGTACGAGTTCATAGGTCTCAGTTCAGAGAAGGTTCACTCGACTGATTCCTGGGATGAAGAGGTTACCTTATGAAGAAAGGTTGGACGGATTGGGCCTTGCTACAAAAACATACTTTATGTCACATAATGGTTTTTCATCCACCGGCTGGAAAACTGAATTAAACTTTTAAAAACAGAGGCCCGCATCTTCTGGTTGGTGTGTGGGGGTGGACCCCACTCGCCTACACATAAAATGACACGTGGTGATATCAGGCGTGCACCCCAACGTCACTGCGTGTCATTCCAATCTTCAGTTCGGTGGGTGCGCACCAGAGTCAGCTGCGTGCCCACCGAACTTTCAAAGACCTATTAAGGCCATTTAAAAACTAATTGAAATAATTAACGGAGCTGCCCGTCCAACCTTAAGGTTGTCGGTGGGGCAGGCGAAGAGCCCAGGCGGCCTTCGCATTTTTCATGGAACCTCATCCACGGGCGGGATGAGGTTTCATGAAGGGTTTAGAAATGTAATAAAAATTTTTAGTGAAATTCATTGACATGTCCCAGCTCATGATGCACGGTGACATTGTGGCACAGTCACATGAGGGGACACGTCCAAATAATTTTTAAAACCCTTTTTGTTCTGTTTTTCACAATGAAATTAAACTCCCCGAGGCAGCTCCGTGCCTTAAAGAGTTTTCTGCGCTCTTGCCACTCTCCCTCCTCCTCCCCCCTGCCCACACAGGTAGTGCTGAGCGCTTCCGGGTGTGTGTCACACTGGGCGGGCCTTAATCGGCCCACCCACATAAAATGGCAGCACGCAGCAGATCGGCTGCGCGTCTGCCCACGCCCGCTCCTGTCCAGCCCGCACGATGGGGAGAAAATCCCCCCTCGGCTCTTCTTAAAACGCAAAATAAAAACGTGACTTAAGCTTGCAGCAAAGATGACTACCCAATTTGTATCACCGTAATCTTCACTTTGCAACCCACCGAGATGGAGAGACCACGTCTGCAAAGACCCATCATGGACAATGGCCTCAAGAGAATATGAGTGAGCTGCATACCCTGCTCCCATTATTAAGACATCATGGCAAGCACTGAGGATATTCCCAGACGTGAACCCATCAAGTTGCAATGAAAATGTGCTAAACCTAATCACTTGAACAATGGGACCCCGACTGAGGGAAAGGATTTGCAAGACATGAACTGATTCAGTTACAAGGGGAATCCCCTAGTCATGACAATATTTGGATCATTAGGTGACAGTCATGTGATACGCCCACACTTTGGGTGTTTAAATTACTGCTTTCTCTGCATTAAGAGTACAAGCAGCTGAGATGCTGACCAGAGAAGACTGGAGGGGGGGAGGGGGGGCTCCCTTGCTTCCTCTCTCTCCAACCCACTTAGCAAGCTTTGAACCCTGTTTGCTGACAATCACCGTCCAGGGATGCTCCTGCTGCAGACGGAGACTCCTTAAAATAATTCAACACACCACTACCATCTCTAGGAAAACATCCAGATCATCCAGCTACATCTTTAAATCAGAAGCATTAGGACCACTAAAGGGAAGTCACAAGTCCACTGAATTCAATCTGAAGCCAGCCAAGTCACCAACCTCCATAAATCGTACACCCCTTTTATTTATCTGGACTCAAAGGTGACAAATCTATCCTTCCCACTCTGTGATGTGCATGTGTGTGTGTGTGCATGTGTGTGTGTACATGCATGTGCGTGCATGTGTATGTGTGTGCGTGTGCATGTGTGTGCATGCGTGTGCATGTGTGCGTGCGTGTGCATATGCAAAAGTCAGAGCATGTTTTATTATTTTATTAGCTCAGTTTAACCTCTTAACTTGTTAAACTCAAGAAAATCTGCCTGATTGATTTGTTTATGATCACATCAGAATAACAGATAAACATTCACTGACATGGCAAGCAAATCCTTTTAAAAAAAACTGTTATGGTCAAACAAAGAGAGGGAAAAGGGGGAGCCATTCACCCCCTCCTCACCCTATCGTAACAGGCCTGTATCCAATGCGGTTTAGAAGAATGAGTGGTAATCTTACTGAGACATATCAGATCTTGACAGGGCTTGACAGGGATGGTGAGAGTATCCCCTTATGGGAGGGACTAGAAGGACTAGGGGACACAGTTTAAAAATAAGGGGTCTCCCATTTAAGACGGAGATGAGGAGATTTGTTTTTCTCTCAGTGGGTCATTAGTCTGGAATTTCCTTCCCCAGAGAGCAGTGGAGGCAGAGTCATTGATTATTTTGAAGACTGAGTTAGATAGATTCTTGATTAACAAGGGAGTCAAAGGATATAGGAGATAGAAAGGAAAGTAGAGTTGAGGCCACAATTATATCAGCCATGATCTCATCAAATGGCGGAACAAGCTCGAGGGGCCGAATGGCTTCATCCCTGCTCCTATTTGTTTGTCTGTTCATATGAACATAGGGAAATAGGAACAGGAGTGGGCCATTCAGCCCATCAAGCCTGCTCCATCATTCAATTAAATCATGGCTGTTCGTTTACCTCAATGCCACTTTCCGGTGCTGTCTCCTTATCCCCTGATGTCGTTTCTCTCCAGAAATCTCAATGGTTGACCCTCCACAGCCACCTAGGGTAAAGGATTCCAAAGATACACCACCCTCTGAGTGAAGAAATTCCTCCACACCTCAGTTATAAATGGCCTTCCCCTTATCCTGAGATTACGCCCCCTGGTTTCAGACTCACTAGCCCGGGGAAACATCTCATCTTTGTCCATCCTGTCACGCTCTGTAAGAATGTTGTAAGTTTCAATGAGGTCACCCCTCAGTCTTTGAAACTCTAAGGAATACAGACCTAGTCTCCTCAATCCTTCCCCATAAGACATTCCCACCATCCCAGGGATTAATCCTCTGTTGCACTCCCTCTTTACGTGGACAGGGGATGATTGGCAGATTGGATGATGATTTGATTTCATTTCCAGGCTTTGATTTAGCTAGGAACAATCATCTTGTGCCTAAAATTAGTGAGGAAGGAGTTGAAAGTTACTTCTGTGTCCTTTGGGAAAATTGCTACAGAACTAGCTGTGCTGCAAGAGAAATGGAACAGTCCTTTGCGTAGTGTCTTAATGGGGAAAGCATTAGATGACTATTCAAGTCATTTGGATGAACAGTTCTCCGATTATGCAACAGTTAAAACTGCGGTACGTAATTCTGCTGAGCTTGCCCCCAAAGTGTATAAATTAAAATTTTGTACTTTGATGAAAGGACAGAATCAAACATTTGTAGAATTTGTTAGGGAAAAAGAAATGTTGTTTGTCCAGTGGTTTTGGACACTGAAGTTAGAATAGACTTTTGAGAATGTGAGGGAAGTAATAGTAATAGAAGAATTTAGAAACAGCATCCAAATAACTATTAGGACACATCTGGAAGACTATTACATTTCGATAAAAAGGGAAGCTGTGGTTCTGACAGATGGGTATGATAGTGGGGAGTAGAGGTCCATTTGTAATCTCACAGGGAAACTAGATGAATAGAAAGCTTAGGAAGGGAAAAGATCCTCACTTTAGGAAGAAGACAAAAGCCACTCTGGTCAATAAAAATGAGGATAAATATGATGTAAAGAAACCAGTATGCTTTCACTGTCATATGATGAGGCACGTTAAGGTGAATTGTGGAAAATTGGAAGTTAAATCAGTGACGGGGAGAGCTGGCTAAGGTTGATTGGGTAAATAGACTTAAAGGTATGGTGGTTAATTAGCAGTGGGAAATATTCAAAGAAACAATTCAAAATGTATGATAAAAATACATTCCATTGAAAAATAAAAATTCAGTGAAGAAGATCCATCTGTGGCTTACTAAGGAAGAAAGGATTGTATTAGGTTAGAGGAGGAGGTGTTAAAGTGGTATTGTCACTGGCCTCATAATCCAGAGACCCAGGGTAATGCTCTGAGGACCCAGGTTCAAATTTCACCTTGACAGATGGTGAAATTTGAATTCAATAAAAAATATGGAATTAAAAAAGTCCAATGATGCCCATGACACCAGTGCCAATTGTCATAAAAACCCATCTGGATCACCAATGTCCCTTAGAGAAGGAAATCTGATATCCTTACCTGGTCTGGCCTACATGTGACTTCTGACCCCACAGCACTGTGGCTGACTCTTCAATGCCCTCTGAAATGGCCTATCAAGCCATTCCGTTTTCAAGGGTAATTAGAGATGGGCAATAAATGCTGGCCTAGCCAGTGACACCCCCATCCTATGAACAAATAAAAAAAAGAGAGGCTTATAGTTGCAGTCTGCGGATTGGGATTGTTTTAGAAACCAGCGAAGAGCTACCAAAAAATTGATAATAAGCAGATAAAAATAGAATACGAGAGTAAACCAGCCAGAAATATAATCTTTGGAATTCTCCGCTCCATCGCATTGTTGATGTGCCATCATTGAATACATTTACGGCTGGGATGGACAGGTTTTTGATCTCTCAGCGAATCAAGGTACATGTGGAATGGGCAGAAAGTGCAGTTGATGCCCAAGATCAACCATGAACATACTGAATGCTAGAGCAGGCTTGATGGGCCAAATGGTCCACTCCTGCACCTATCTCTTATCTTCGTAAGTAGAAGTTCCCCTTGAGTTCCATATTGGGCTTATTGGTGATTATCTGATGTCTGGCATTCATTTTCCCATCCACCCATTTTTCAATGTGATATTTCTCCTGAAAACGGAAAGAATTTAAGAAGGTTGGGTTTTAGGATGGATATCAAGAAGAGGCCCAAATCAAATTGAAACTTTCAGCTGGCTCAGCTTGGAGTTGTCAGCTGTATTGTTTTGTAGTCATTTTAAGTGTGAACAGTACACAGCTGCAACCTTAGCCCACCTAGGTATTTAATTCTATTGGGCAGAATATTTTCCTGTGAGGCTTAGCTTGGAACAAATAATTGACTGTTTATAATTATTCTCTGTCAAATTTAGTAGATGCACGCAAACATTAATTGTGAGTATTTTGAGATTGGCTGGCCTAGTTAAGAGTCTGTCACGCGAAAACAATTCCACCCTGGGTGAGAAGTGGGGTGAGTCAAATTGGCTGCCACCAGTGCAGTGTTGTGAAAAGAAATAACAGGTTTTACAGGGCTTTATTTTCTTGGCCTAAGGGTAATCTTGCGCAACTTAAAAGGCCACTTTGTCCGGACAGAGTTCTTGTTGAAGATTACAGGAGCCCAGACAATCCCTGGTAACCTCTTGTATTTTCCAGCTATACTTTGATCATTTCTTTTCTGGCATGATGCAAGCTGAAAGCATTTTTTACTGGGTAAACACATCAAGCTGCTTAAGTAGAGCCTAGTCAGGCTAAGCTCAAAATTAATTATGGTCCTATTTTTCTCTGGATGAAGAATGCTAAAATGCGAATACAGACCTTTGTACCAATATTACAGTCACGCATATGCAACCAGCCATATTTGGATTACATCTTATACGAGAATTGATAAGCACATGAGAATTGAAGGGCATGTTGAAAGGGTTAAGTGAAGAGAGGTGGAGCATATATCCACTGGCATGGGCCAGGTGCTGTGAGTAGTCTCTTTCTGCACTGTGAATCTGAATTGAACCAAAAATACCCTTACTGACACCAGATTGAGCTGTAAGTTTATTTTCTGTGCCACTTTGAATTTTGGAATGATGCCTTGGTTTGCTCTGCTTCAGTGTAATAAAGTCTGATGAATAAAATCAGTTAGAATTTCATTGGCAGCAGTAATTGAAGAAATCCCACAGAAACAAGTAGAAGTACGCAAATGTAACCTGCAATAGGGGTGCAGAAAGGACACTACATCCCTGGAGATAATTGTGGTCACATAACTACTGCCTGCATGTGTAATAACTGATCTAAAACATTGAAAGAAAGATCACTTGAAATCCAAATCAACCTGGCTTCTGCCAGGTATTGTCAAGATACAGCTTTGCATAAATTAACAGCTTCCACTCTGCACGTGCATCTTACGTGAATGCATTACTCCCGATTCAGACCTGTTCCTGCATGTCATGTTTACAGATAGCAGAAGACTCCAACTTTAATGGGGAAAGCAGTTGTGAAGTTGCCTTAAGGTGATTACATGCAACATTAATAAGGTAACGTTGAGACTACCAGCGAGCAGCAGAAAAATGGAATAGTGATTCCTAGGGGCAAAACTTTTCAAGTTTATTATAATCTGCATTATAGTTTAAAAATGTTGAATAAGCTGACTTTGTATCCCCTGTGATTCAGTTTTCAACTCGCGAGAATATCTAACAGTCAATTTACCAGATACGAATGTGTTAAGTTTCATTAACACCTCCAGACTGAGCTGCTGCATTCTACTTCAGCCTTGCACCTTGAACAAGTACATGAGGGAGAAAGGAATAGAATAGAATTTTGCTGGGGTTAGATGAAATAAAGTAGGAGCAGCCCTGGATGGAGCATAAACATTGGCATAGACACGTTGGCCTGTTCCTTTGATGTAAAATTATATGTGGTTCCATGAACTTAAACATTTTATGGGAGTAATTTTCTACTGTTGACCACCCTGTTTTGATAGCATCCATCAGTTGGAACAACAGCTGGCTCCTGGGTGCCTACCTGACGCAATTTTGCAGGTGGGCCTGTAAATAAATGCCCATCATTCATGCCTGATGCGTGTGCAAATCTAGACCCCATGTCGGTTATAGGGCCCCATTTGCAACTCTCAGGTACAGATGGACAAACCATCCAGTGGCAGCAAACTGCCCATTTGTGCAAGCAGTGAGCAGGCTAAATGGTGGGCTTTGGAGGCTGCCTCCAGAACGTTCAAGAAGATTTTTTTAGGAGAATTTTCATTGAACCAGAAGCAGGAATAGCCCTCCTCGTCCTATAAAAATACTGTGGCCTGCTGTTGGTCAAAGAGTAGGCCCTCAGTCTCCACCCCCAACATAACCCCAGTGCCCTCTCCCCCAGTGATGTCTTCGGTGGGGGGTGGGGGGGGGGGGGGTGGCGGGGGTCATTAGGAGGATTAGTTGGAGGTTTAAAGGGCTTTTCAAGGAATTGATAGGGTAGACAGAGAAAGAGAAACGTTTTTCCCTTCAGCCGAGGAGTAAGTATAACATCAAAGCCTGAGTCAGGCTTTTCAGTAGGCAAGTTAGGAAACATTTCTGGATTCAAAGATGCTAGCTTAATTAATAATTTCATATCTCAGACTAATAGATTGTGGATTAAGGGATGTAGAACCATGTTGAATTGATGGAATTAGGCTATCATCCAGATGAATGGTGGACCAGGCTAGAGGAGCTGAGTGGCCTACTCCTGTTC
Organism: Carcharodon carcharias; assembly: GCF_017639515.1. NCBI lineage: Eukaryota > Metazoa > Chordata > Chondrichthyes > Lamniformes > Lamnidae > Carcharodon > Carcharodon carcharias. The sequence continues at coordinate 154,039,751 of NC_054477.1, forward strand.
TCTCAATGCTATCAGCTACCTACGAGTGGACATCCATTCCCCATTATGGATCACTATAGACGCCAGGTGGAAAGATACATCTCCAGGAAATTACAGCCAGAGGGGAGGAAACAGCCAATGAAAGCATATTCGCTTTGGAGTAGTTAAAGACAAAAATTATATCTGTTTAATAGTATTCAATAAGCCACTATAGTTCATCTTTCATATTAAATTAAACTTCAGTAACAACCCTCAGAGACCTCACATTTCAGCAGGTTAAAGAAATCTTCTATGAAGCTAATGATTTTCTTTTTCAGGCCCCACTTAACAACCAGCTATGATGCATGATTTTTTTTTCATGTTTCCAAATCAGGAGAAAAAGGCTGAAAATCTGCTGTGGATAATGAAAACCCATGTCTGGCATCCAAACGCTATTGCTTGTACACACACCAGGTGGTGCTGCAGTACCTCTTAGACACTCAGAAAACAGCAGAAGCACCGACATTGTGTTTATTATTCCATCAAGCTTGAAGGTTTTATTTTAAAGATAAATCGAATTTATATTGCTATCCTTTCCTGTGTCACTTATTCTCCAGCAATGAAAATAGGCATAACTTTTGCCAGCTTAACATCTCTCCAAAATGTTTTTACCTCTTTCGAACAACCTTCAGAAGTATCATATATTAATACATACTTGCTCTTCTTCAATTAATCTTCAGGCTCTTTCTGAGCTTCATCAACATTTCAATGTCACCTTTCACATCCACCTCGGAGATCCTTAAAAAAGAATAGGCTGGCATTTCCCACAGTATTTAAACTCAATACCATTTTATTTAATGTCAGCAAGAAATAGAAGCAGTGAGGGATCATTCCCAACCTTCATAATGGCGTTTCTTGTGTGGTTGCATATATTGAGGGCTGTTGCATACATCAAACTGCCACTCAACGCCAATATCTCCTGCCTTATTTGCAGAACGTTTAAGTCACTAGGGGCAGAATTTTATGGCCCTATTGCGACAGGGGTGGGGGTCATAAAATGCAGTCAGCCGTTCAAATCTCCATTGACTTGCACATGAACAGGAGAGTGAGCACATCCAGAGTGTGGGGCACAGCCAGAGAGGGTATTCTGAATTTGGTGCAAAGTGGGAATTCGGTGCATAAGGGACGAGGTGCTCTTTGCATTTTTTCCTTGCTATCCAACTTCTTAAATCTTCAGAGCATGCTGCAGCAGTAGAGGCTACAAGGGAAAGGAATCACTGGTAAATAGTGGATAAGGTATTTACTACTTTAATCGCTTATAGTTTCAGGTCTTTTTGTGGTTTACAGTTTGTATATTCTACAGCAACGAGGATCAGGAAAGAAGGGTCCGAGAGTAATTGCCTTAAAAGGTTTAATTTAAAGGGATAAGTCATGGTAGGAGAGCTCAAAGCCGTGGTGTGCTCCTCGTGCTCCACGTGGGAAGCTGGGGACATTTCCAGTGCCCGGGACCAGCACGTGTGCAGGAAGTGTGTCCAGCTGCAGCTCCTGGAAGCTCGGGTTTCAGAGCTGGAACAGCGGCTGTGGACACTGTGGAGCATCCGCAAGTCTGAGGGCATCGCGAAAAGCACATTTAGAGAGGTGGTCACACCGCAGATGAAGGACTTGAGAAAGCAAGGGAATGGGTGACCACCAGGCAGTCCAAGAGAAACAGGCAGGTTGTTCAGGAATCCCGTGGGGTCCTGGTCTCAAATCGGTATACCATTTTGGGGGCTGATGAGGGTGCTGGTTCCTCCAGGGAGTGCGGACAGAGCCAAGCTTCTAGAACCAGAAGCAGCCTGTCTGTACAGGAGGGGAGGAAGGGAGGAAGAGCAATAGTAATAGGGGATTCTATAGTCAGGGGAACAGATAAGCGCTACTGTGGCCGTCAACGTGACTCCAGGATGGTATGTTGCCTCCCTGGTGCCAGGGTCCAGGATGTCACTGAACGGCTGCAGGGCATCCTGAAGGGGGAGGGTGATAAAGCAGAGGTCATGGTACATGTTGGTACCAATGACATAGGTAGAAAGAGGGATGAGGTATTGCATCAAGAATTCAGGGAGTTAGGCAGTAGACTAAAAAGCAAGACCTCTCGGGTTATAATCTCTGGATTACTCCCAGTGTCACGTGCTAGCGAGCTCAGAAATAGGAGAATAGCGCAGATGAAGATTTGGCTTAAGAGTTGGTGCAGGAGGGAGAGTTTTAGATTCCTGGATTACTGGGACCGTTTCTGGGGAAGGTGGGACCTGTACAAGCGGGACGGTCTACATCTGAACCAGAGTGGGATTAGCATCCTTGCAGGTGGGTTTGCTAGTGCTGGAGAGGAGTTTAAACTAATTTGGCAGGGGGAGGGGACACAGAATGTGAGCAGAATAGGGACACATCATGATACAGTAAAACAATCAAGTCAGAGGGAGTACAGCTGCATTAAACTTCAAGGGAGTACGGCAAGGGTGGATGGCCTCTACTTTAAGGCCAGGAGTATTACAGCTAAAATGGATGAGTTAAGGGTGAGGATTGACATGTGGAATTGTGATATAGTAGCCATGACTGAGATGTGGTTGAGGGAAGGGCAGGATTGGCAGCTCAGCATTCCAGAATATAGAATCTTCAAACGAGACAGGGGAAGGGGTAAAAGAGGAGGAGGCATTGCATTATTAGTTAAGGAGTCAGTTACTGCAGTGAGGAGAGATATCTTGGAGGGGGCATCGAATGAAGCTTTGTGGGTGGAGTTTAGGAATAAAAAGGGGCAGCCACATTGTTAGGTGTTTATTATAGACCCCCAGATAATCAGCGGGAAATTGAGGAGCAAATATGTGTACAATTTGTGGAGGTGTGTAAAAACAAAACAATAGGGTAATTATATTAGTTAATTTCAACTTTCCCAACATTAATTGGAATGGACATAGGCTTGGATGGAGTGGATTTCTTGAAATGTGTACAGGAGAACTTTTCAGGTCAACATGTAGCGGGTCTAACAGAGGATAACGCATTGCTGGACCTAATTTTGGGGAATCAAGCCGGACAGGTGGCTGAGGTGGTGGTGGGCGAGCATTTTAGCGATAGCGACCACAACATGGTGCAGTTTAAGTTTGTTATGGACAAAGAAATCGACAAGTTGTAAAAAAATGTTTTGGATTGGGGGAGAGTGGATTTTAGTAAAATAAGGCAGGATCTGGGCAAGGTAGACTGGGAACAGCTACTTGTGGGAAAACCTACAGAGGAACAGTGGGGGGTGTTCAAAAAGGAAATGGGGAGGGTACAGGCTCAACATGTCCCCTCTAGGGTGATAGGAAGGAGTAACAAGCCCAGAGAACCATGGATGACCAGAGATATTCAGGTTACGATGAGAAGGAAAAGAGAGGCTTTTAGCAGGTACAAGGGAAGCAAATCAGCAGAGGCATTAGTGGAGTACAGACAGTGCAGGATGGAGCTTAAGAAAGCAATTAGGAGAGCAAAGAGGGGATATGAGAAAGCTCTGGCTGGTAGAAGTAGGGAAAATCCCAAGATATTCTGTAAATATATCAAAGGGAAGAGGATAACGTGGGAAAGAGTAGGGCCCATAAAGGACCAAGGGGGAAATCTATGGGCGGAACCAGATGACATCGCTAGAGTGTTGAATGAATACTTCATATCCATCTTTACCGAAGAGAATGAGGATGAAGGTATTGAACTTGGAGAGAGAGACTGCGAGGTTGTTAAGCAAATTGATACAGGGAGTGACAAGGTATTGGAGGTGTTGGCAGGCTTAAAAGTGGACAAATCTCCAGGTCCAGATGATTTGTGTCCCAGACTGCTGAGAGAGGCAAGGGAGGAGATCGCAGGGGCTCTGATCTGAATTTTTAATTCCTCTCTGGCCACGGGGGAGGTGCCAGAGGACTGGAGAACAGCTAATGTGGTTCCGCTGTTTAGGAAGGGTTTAGTGACTGGAAGCCAGTGTCCAGTGATGTACCACAGGGATCTGTGCTCGGTCCCCTATTATTTGTCATTTATATAAACGACATAGGTGACTATGTGAGGGGTAGGATTAATAAGTTTGCAGATGACACAAAGATTGGCCAGGTGGTTAACAGTGAGGTTGAGTGTCTTGGGCTACAGGAAGATATAGATGGGATGGTCAAATGGGCAGATAAGTGGCAGATGGAATTTAACCCTGAAAAGTGTGAGGTGATACACTTTGGAAGGAATAATTTGACAAAGAAGTATTCAATGAATAGCATGACACTAGGAAGTTCTGAGGAACAAAGGGACCTTGGCGTGTGTGTGCATTGGTCTCTGAAGGCGGAGGGGCATGTTAGTGGGGTGGTGAAAAAGGCATATGGGACATTTGCCTTTATCAATCGAGGCATAGATTACAAAAGTAGGGAGATCATGTTGGAGTTGTATAGAACCTTGGTGAGGCCACAGCTGGAGTACTGTGTGCAGCTCTGGTTGCCACATTATAGGAAGGATGTGATTGCAATGGAGGGGGCGCAGAGGAGATTGTCTGGGGTGAAACATTTAAGTTATAAAGAGAGGTTGGATAGACTTGGGTTGTTTTCGTTGGAGCAGAGAAGACTGAGGGGTGACCTAATCGAGGTGTACAAGATTATGAGGGGCATGGACAGGGTGGATAGGGAGCAGCTGTTCCCCTGAGTTGAAGGGTTAGTCACAAGGGGGCATAAGTTCAAGATGAGGGGCAGGAGGTTTAGGGGAGGATGTGAGGAAAATTGTTTTTACCCAGAAGGTGGTGACGGTCTGGAATGCATTGCCTGGGAGAATGGTGGAGGCAGGTTGCCTCACATCCTTTAATGAGCACTTGGCACATCATGATATTCAAGGCTATGGGCCAAGTGCTGGTAAATGGGATTAGTTAGGTAGGTCAGGTGTTTCCCATCTGTTGGCACAGACTCGATGGGTTGAAGGGCCTCTTCTGCACTCTGTGATTCTGTGACTTTGGCGAGAGCATAAAATCCCGCCGGAGTGAAATTCCACCCTTGGGGAAGGAAGTAAAATTCAATTTTTGTGAAGTGTAGAATGGGTGGGGGGGAGGGAGGGGTGTGGAGGTGGAGTATGGAGGGTCGTAGAGAATCATCAGCCCACCATGCACCCCACCCTAATTTCCTTATCACTGCTGAAAATGGGCATTAAAATTAAGCAGGCTGTATAAAGGTTCAAGTGTCATTGTGCCTCATGGACCAGATGATGTGAAGCCCTATGATACCAAGTGTATTCCACTGAGGAATATTTATTTCTGGTCAGTCATGGAGAGGACCATGGCATCCCATTACTGTGGTACTGTGCAGTGAATACTAGATTACACACTAGTATGTAGAACGAGCATTTGACTCAACTGGTCCATGCTCGTGTTTAAGCTCCATGCATTCATCTTTATCTAATCCTTTCAGCCTATCCTCCTATTTTCCTTCTCCTTTGTGTACTTATCCAGCTTTTCCTTAAATGCACCTATGTTATTCACCTCAACCACTCCTTGTGGTTGCAAATTCCACAGTCTTACAGCTCTCTGAAGAAGAGATTTCTTCTGAACTGCCTATTGGATTTACTGGCGACAATCTTATATTTATGGCTCTTGGTTTTGATCTCCTCTAAGAGTGGAAAGATTTGGCTTTGGATTCACATTTATGTTTAGAGTTGAAAACTGAAGTAATCTTTACTGATACTTGTCAGAAAAATGTGCCATAAAACATGTTATAACTATTGATCTTAATTTGTAACACATGAATCAGATAGGCTTGATTTTCAGTGTTGTCTTTTTAAGTCTAGGACTGAGAGGTTTCGAGACAGGGGTTCTTATCTGGGGGCCCACAACTCCTCTAGGGAACTGTAAGATGGTTTCAAGACATCCACCCAAAATAACTAAGAATGTGGAGACAAAAATACAACACATATCCATAACTTAACTGCTTACGACCTGGAAGAACTATTTGTCTGAGCGAGTTTGCCTACCTAATTAGGGTCACTGCTTTCTGAAACTAATTTGTTACAGCCTCATCTAAGGCAGACAGCTTATAGGAGAACTCAGTAAAACTTGGAAATGACTAGTACTGTCCCTGGAAGTATCTCAGCCACTGGCTCTTGTCTATTTCGCCTTCTCACTTTCCCATATTTCAAGTGCCAGGCTGCTGTGTTGAATGTGTCTCAAACTCAATATCATCATCATTGTTTGAAGCAAATGCATTTCTTAATAGTGATAAATCTGAGAGAAACTTCCAGGTAATGCCGGTGCAGAGAATGGAAAATGTCCTTCGCTTCAATTCCATACAATCATCGTCATGGTGATCAGTCAAGGCCTTTATCCTATTGACCTCGATCTTTGGTGATGGGCTATTTCGCTTTCATGAAACATGAACAGAAATGGAGACAACAACATTTGTCACCTGACAATGATATACAGTTTACTTTGAAAGTCATCTACATTTATTTTACAGCTAGCATCCGGCGAGGCTGGATTCCCAATAGCATTCTCTAGGAACAGGAATTCTTAATCTCTTCCTTTATTTTGAGGTTCCCTCGCCCATGCTACAAAAAATCCATGGATCCTCCATAACACAAGTGTTCTTATCAATTGAGTATTTATTAATTATTATTTTTGCTTTACTTAGTTGTTGTGGGCTGAGCAATTACTTGCTGTCGTTAAGCCAACATTCAAAGCTAATGTCATATGATTTCCCTTGCCAATTAAAGCACATTTGCTTTAAAAGTCATCCATCACACAAATACAAACAATGAAGAATCATCTTGTAATCTTGCCTGAGCGTTTTGCTGTTCAGATAGGAGACATTCTTCCTCCATCGCGAACTGAGCTGACGGTCAACGTGCAGCAGCGGTGGATCAGCAACTACGTCAGATGATTGACACCATCATAGCTGGTGCCTTGACCTCCCTCCTTTGAGGTTGAGTAGTTGAGTGACGGTCAGGTGAACTTGCGTTGAGACACGAACACCTTTTCATGTAGCCGCATCATTTCAACACTGCTCACAGAACAAATTACTTGCACAATGCAGTCACCCTAGGTAGGTAGACAAACTCATCAGACAAATGTAGATATTTCTTTGAGATAGAAAGCTGTTAATTTAGGGGAGCATTTTGTATTTTTCTCGCCACATTCCCTCATTATTTTTAGCAGACCCCTCGAAATTGCCTTGTGCATCCCTAAAGGGGTCGTGGACTCCTGGTTGAGAACCCCTGTCTCAAAATGTCGCAGTCCTATACTTGAATTAAGCCTATCTGATTCTTCTGTTATAAATTAAGACCTGTAGTCGTAATGTTTTATGTTTTGTATTTTGCAAGATTAATAGCTACTTTTTGTGCTCAAATAAAAATTGCAGGTAGCTCCAAACAGATGTTTTATTAAGGGTAAGAGATGCTAACTTAGACACCAGGGAGTGGGATTGAATTGCACAGTGCAGTTATCTCTCGGTACCTCATTTCAGGCTTCCGCATTCGGATTGATGACTGACAATGGGCAGTGGGTGGGAAATTTGCCCAAACGGGTGCACAGCTAGTGGAGCAACTGTTCCATGTGCTGGTCCATGTTGACCTGAGACATGAGACACAATTGGCTTTCGGTCTCATTTAAATGCCGTCGGTGAGTCGCTGAATTGGCAGCCCACTACAGCTCGCTGGCTCTGGAAAATCATTCAGCTCCATGCGAACATCCCAGGTCTTAGGTGAGGCTCAAATGTGCCAACAGCAAGTCAGAAACATTTGATTAGGGTCTAGGAGGCAGACTCCTGGGCCTGGTAAAACAATAATCCACTGCCAGGTGGCACCAAGACTAGAGTTAGGTTCTTCCTCTGCCGCCCAGGTTCGAGTTGACACAGATTTGAGTAGAAGTGTCTGGAAAATAAGGTGTTGAGGTCATCCCTTCACCAATCAGTAATCTCCTTGCCTGCCCTTGCTAATATGGTCATTGATTACCCCTTCCCAAGCCATTTCATTTGCTGCTCAATTACAAAATCAATTTCCCTCCTGTCTACTTTTTGTGCCTGGTGGAGGGTTTCAGTTGGTCAGAAATTTGGACAGTAATGACTACAAAATCCCCTGTTTCAGGAAGAAGCCCTGGTTAAAAACCTCTTCTCCCTTCAATTTGGCCTAAACCCTGCCTTATTTGGCCTCAGGAAGACATGTTTTTTAAAAAAAAGACAGTCAAGCTAAAGCTGGCTGAGAATGTAAAATAACCACTTGCTGGAAAATTCCTATGTGGATTACGCTTGAACGACTAGTCCAGAGAACAGAATGTCACACCTAAAAATGTGTCATGGCCTACTTCAGTCAGAGACACTTCAAAGGAAGAGATGCAATGCAAAAGACTGAACTTTAATCTCCTGTGGTTGTGGAGACAATGGAGACTGATTACCATCTCAACAGAAACCATCTCCTGTTGAATTATATCCCAGAATGTGGACAGGATCTAAGTTGAAAGAAACCAGATTCTTGGCATAAGACATGTTTGTTTTCCCCTTACAGGAATACACAAGAAAATGGGTTAAAGAGCCAGCTGCAACCCTGATCTGTGCACGCTACCTTTGGTATTCTGGTTCTGATGTGCTGGTGTGTGCTGTGAAGGTCACAGCTGAAGAACACCAACTAGGCATCCATGCAGCATGTAGGTAAAAAAAAAAGTATTTTCTCTGTCGCTGAAGGTAAGTCATATGTCAGCAAAGCCACAGGCATCAAAGAACCAGGAGAACTTCAGCTAACCTGCAGAACCAAGTGTCTCCAAACTAGCTGTTCAACTGCCGAAAGCAGCTGCACTGGAATCAACAACCTAAAGGCCGCAATGTTTTTCCATCTTCTCCTCATGGACAAGTCAAACTTTTACTTTTGGACTTGACTTCTCATTTCTAATCTGTGTGTATGTGTGTTGCATTTTTATTATTTTTTCTCAAGTTTTTAGTAACTAAAAAGCTCACTCTTCCTTTGAATCAAGAAAGCCTGGTTAAAGTCCTTCTGGCTCCTTCTAATACATGAATAAATTTGGATTGGGTAAAGGTTTCCACGAGGGAAGCGATCTTTTTTAAATTAACCTTGTTGTGACCAAATGTGGGGTGGGGGGGGTGGTGGCTGAATAAAGAAGGGCAGCCAGTTTACCCCTCCTCATCCAGGATCATAACAAATTGTGGGACCTCACCCAGGGACTGGTTGTAACAACATGCGCACGCACACACACACACACACACACACACACACAATCTACCATTGCAAATGACTCTCAATCCAGGAAAATGAATCAAATAGTGTTGGGCCAGGGGAAGAAGATGAAAATCCTGTCCCACTGTAATATCAACACAAAGAGCAGTGTCAAACAGGTTTACTAAGGATAGGGAGGTAGCTGCAACCTATATTCTATTTCTGGAGAAGCTAGCATCATTTTAAAAAGATTTTTTGGAAATGTGTGAATGGCTAAGACTCATACAACACGTAGGGCAAAATTGTATTCCAAAAACTGTCCTGCAAAAATTATATGATGATTTTTGCTGTGATTTGAATAATTGTGCTCTTAATTTGGCACGATATGTCTTTTACACCAGTTTGTGACAGAAAAAATTATGTTGGATGGTGATATTTGACTTCATAGTTCTACTATATCCATCTGATCACTGATAATCTTGGAGAGAGAGAGATAATAGTCTTCTGATTCTTCTTCATTCATTAAACATTAGTCTGTCAGGATGCAAATTTATTGTAGTATTACATCCTTCCTGACCAACATCCAAATCATACAGCATCATTCAGCCACCATGCTTATGCTGGCTCTTTGGAAGAACTGTTCAATTAGTTCCACCCACTTTCTCTTTGCCCTACAACCTGGAAATGTCTCTTTTTCAAGTATATAGACAATTACTTTCTGAAAGCTACTATTAGACCTGATTCCACAACAATTTCAGGCAGTATATTGCATATTCCAGATCATAACAACTAGCTATGCTTGACTCATTTCCCCAATGATTTTTTTTAAAAAATAACTCAAAGCTGTGGTTACCAATTCTGCTACTAGTGGAACCAATTTCTCTCCATCTATTTCATCAATGTCTCTCATAATTTTAAGCAACTCTATCAAATCTTCTCTTTGCTCTATCTACCCAAAGAACAGTTCCTCATCCCAGGTGTCATACTGCTAGTATGTTTATCGTCATTTTACTAATGGTTTCTTAATGTGCAATTTGCTTGAGGTGAACAAGAAAGAGTAAAACATCAATCTCATTTGAATTGTAGAATAACTTTGGAAAATTGGAATTTGATACTCTCTGGAACCAAAGCTCTGAGACAGGTTCTAATTCCAAAACATAAAATCAAAGCTGAAGTTCTTCTATAACACTGCCTTAGTATGTGCAAAAGTTGCCCCATCTGTTACGCCAAGTAGAACTGATTCCTTTGTACATTCACTTTCATTTACATGTGTCTCAATGTGTAGAAGATATTTTCAGCTCAGTCATTTCTTGTCTAAATAATTTGATCAATGCAGCATTTTCCATCATCCTGGAGTGTTTGCAATTTAATATTCAATCCCCATGCAAATCTTTGGACTGTTAAATTATTCTTGCAAAAAAAATAAAATCACATAGCATCATAAAACTGCATGGAAAGTGCTCATGTCACTCTACACCAAATTGAATGTTGTCTTTGGGTCTATTGAATAATTAATGAATTATTCAACCATTCCTATTATATTTTTGTTAATGACTTGGTAAAATTAGAAGGGAAAATGATAGAACTAATACGTTAGGGGAGGAATAAAAAGAGTAATTTCCTAGGAAACTATGTAAATCGGTGACGGATACCTGTTCTCAGATTAAATCTGCTGGAGGGATTGTGACATCAACATCGTTGATAGAGAACTTGACCATGTTAATCTTCTATCACCAACATGACAAATGGCTGGTCAAGTGTCAGTCAGAGAATTTTTATGGAACAATGATCAAAGGTTTAGGTTAACTCTGGACAAGGGCAAGAAGCAATGTTAAATAAATTAATGATATATCCGTGGATTTTCAGAAAGCTATTGGCAACTTATATGTTGGCGATTAATTTATCTTCCTCTGCTTTTTTGGTAACAGAATGGAGAACTAGATAGCCTTCCAGATCAGTATGCCAAGGCACCAATGAGGGAACAGGCTGTTTTGGATCTAGGTATTGCACAATGAGAAAATGCTAATTAATAACCTTGTAACAAAGGGCCTTATAAGAAAGTGTGATCATTGCTAATGGTTTGTTAATTATGTTGTTAGGAAGCACAGGTGAAGGGCATTGTTTAATTAAGTACTTTGAGCACATATAACAGTCAGCTCCCAAAACAACATTTTAATTTGATTTGCTAAGTTTCCTTTAAAGTTTTGTCTTCTTTGTTATAGTGCCCCCTTATGGGCTGTCAATTAGTTACTTTTTCTGTTTGTTTATTTTTATTGGTATACTCAAAAGAGTATAAATAGGGGACAGTTGGGACACTGGGTGTGTGAGGAAAGCTATGAGATTGAACAAAGTCAAGAACTCTCTCAGAAAAGATCTGCACCTTTGTTTTGACTTCACCAACTGGCTTGGATTATATCAACAATCAAAACATGGTAGAATAACTAATTGAGTTTGATGGATAGTTGACAATGACGGATATCTGTTCTCAGATTAAATCTGCTGGAGGGATTGTGATTTCAACATCGTTGATAGAGGATTTGATCATGTTAATCTTGATGAGGTACAAAATTCTTCTATCACCAACATGACAAATGGCTGGCCATGTGTCAGTCAGAGAATTCTTATGGAACAAGGATCATAAGGTTTAAGTTAGCTGTGGGAAAAGACAAGGAATAATGTAAAATAAAATAAAAATATTACATTGGAGGAGGGTCGATTTCAGTGGGATGAGAACAGATCTGTCCAGGGTAAACTGGAACCACAGATTGACAGACAAAGCTTTATCCCAACAATGGGCTGTCTTTAAAGAGGAGATGGCTCAGGTACAGTTGAGGTACAAACCAACAAGGGGGAAAGGTGGGGCAATGAAAGTCAGAGTCCCCTGGGTGATGAGGGGGGGAAGCGAATTAGATGAAACAGAAAAAGGGTGGGTATGACAGGTATCAGGCTGATAATATAAATGAGAACTAGGGTGACTACAGAAAGTTCAGAAGCAAAGAATAACAGGAAACTGGTGAGATAAAGAGAGAGTATCAGAAATGACTGGCAGTTAACATAAATGGAATCCAAAAGTCTTCCTTCAGCATATAAATAGTAAAAGAATGGTAGGAGGAGGAGTGGGCCAATTAGGAATCAAAAAGGGAGTCTACACATGGAGGCAGAGGGCATAGCTAAGGTATTATATGGGTGCTTTTCATTTGTCTTTACCAAGGAAGAAGATGCTGCCCAAGTGAAAGAGAAGGTAATTGAGATTCTGGATGGGCTAAGCCTTGATAAAGAAGAGGCATTAGAAAGGCTGGCTGTACTTAAAGTTTATAAGATAACTAGGACCAGGTGGGAGGCATGAACATATGCTAAGCAAAGTAAGGGTGGGAACTATTGAGGTACTGACCATAATCTTCCAATCCTCCTTAGAGGGTTGTGCCAGAATAATCGTCCTGGATAAATTAATGGGCTAAATGGTGACCAAACCCAAGACTTGATGAACTGCATCCTGGAGTTTTTTTAAAAAAGTAGCTGTAGCAATAATTAATGCACTTGATTTTGAGCTTCTAAAATTCCTTACATTCTAAAACAATTCCCAAGAGTTGGAAGGTAGCACATATAAACCTGATATTTAAGGAAAAAGGAAGAGAGAAAATGGGAACTACAGGTCAGTTAGCCTAACATAATGAGTAGGCAAAATTCTAGAATCTATCATTGGGGGTGGAGTAACAGGGCACTAAAAAAATTGTTATATGACTAGGCTGAGTCAACATGGATTATGCAAGGAAAATCCTGCTTGAAAAATCTGTTGGAGGTTTTTGAGGAGGTAACTGGTCGGATAGATAAGGGGAAACCAGCAGATGTAGTATATTTGGGTTTTCAAAAAGCATTTGATGAGGTGCCACTCAGGGTTATTACATAAAATTGGGACTCATCACATTAGGGGTTTTATGTATATAAGCAAGGATTGAGGGTCAGTTAATGGACAGAAAACAAAGAGTAGGAATAAAATGGATTTTTTTTTAGCTGACAGGCTGTAACTAGGGGGGTACTCTGGGATTAATACTTACATCTCAGCTATTTACAGTTTATACCAATAGCTTAGATGAGAGGATTGCGTGTAACATTTCCAGGTTTTCTGATGGTGCAATCATCATTGTGAAAGTAACCACTGAGGATGATACAAAGATGCTGCAGGGGGGTAGAGGCAGGTTGGGTGAATGAGCAATAACAGGCCAGGTGAAATATAATGTGGTGAAGTGTGAATTTATCCATTTTGAAAGGAAAAATGAAAAAAAGAAGCAGAATATTTTTGGAATGGTGAGAAAATGAGAAATGTTTGCGTTCAGAGATGCCTAAGTGTCCTCGTTTATGAATCATAGAAAGTTAACATGCAGGTGCCACAAGCTATAGGATGGAAAACAGTGTGTTAGCTTTTGTTACAAAGGGATTCGAGTATCAGGTTCTTAAACCTGGAACTCACTCCCTAACAGCATTGTGGATGTACCTACACTACATGGACCGTAACGGTTCAAGGTGGTGGCTCATCACTACCTTCTCAAGGGAAATTAGGGATGGGCAATAAATGCTGGCTTAGTTAGTGGTGCCCACATCCTGTAAATGAATAAAAACACAGGTTATCAGCTGGTTTTGAGGCCTTAATATGGGTGAATAATTTTTCTGCATTATAACAAGTGACTGCCATTCAAAATGTACTTCATTGGCTGCAAGACTGCAAGATGCTTTGAGGCGTCGTGAGGCTCAGAAAGACGCAGTAAAAATGCAAACCTTTCTTTTTCCTATCTTAAATGAGCCATACCGTATCACAAGACTTATTTTGGGGAAGGTATGCACAGCTGCCTGCCTGCCGTGGAGAATAGAAGACAACATGCACACCTGGATTTTCATCTTTGAGGCAGTTACTGGGAGTCAGGAAAATTCTCAGCTCTGCCCACCTGCCTCAGGTGAAAGTGCCCACAAGGGCGGGATCTTCATTGCCAGTGGCCGGGTGCAGGCTGGAGCCTGGCCAGCCTACCCGGGAAAGAGGTCGGAGGCAGCCACAGGGGTTGCTGTGTTCAAAGGCAGGCTCTTTTAAAGGCTTGTCTCGGTGCCGTGGGACCTTGTTCCAGTTAAAATAGAATCTCAAAGGCCCCTCAGCCTTCACCCCTCACACCCTCTCACCCCCACATGCTCCCCATGCCTCATTCGTGCCACCTCATTCCCCCCACCTACCCACTATGGTCCCTCATTCCCCCATGTCAAGTTCTGCCTTCCAACCACCCCCAAGGCCCTTCAAGCCCCCATGCCAAGCTATGACACTTACATTCCATTGGCCCAGTTTATGCTATCTAGAACCTGTAGTGACAGTAGCACATGTAAAAAAAAAGCTTTGAAAAAAGCAATTAATTCATAACTTTCTCCTATGTTGAAAATAATTCATTTCACCATAAGCTAATAAAAGTGTCTATCATCCAGAACCTTTTAAAGTATCAATAACAAAACCAAAAACCCTTGGCGCAAACAAACATTGTGAAATTGACAGCAGAGATCAGAGAGCTTGAGCTGTCAATCAAACAATGTCTTCTCTGGGGCACAGCTGTTTCAACAAGAGTAATAGTTGTCTGGGCTCTCAGCCAAATATACATAATGAGGATTGGCTGAGAGCCCAGAAATCCATTCAGTTTGTTGAAACCCCAGAGAAAACATTATTTGTATAAAAGCTCAGGCCCTCTGATCTCTGCTGTCAATTTCACAATGTTTGTGACACAGTGTTAAGTGGGTTCAAGAGCTTGTGATTTTTGTTATTGATACTTTAAAGGGCCTGGTTGATTAACACTTTCATTAGTTTGTCATGAAATTACTTCTGTTTAACAAAGGAGAAAGTTGTGAATGAATCACTTTTTTAAGGCTTTTCCCCCCCCCCCCCCCACATTCTATTGTAGCTACAGGACTACAGGGTTCATTAGTTCTAGATAGTGTATGGTGGGTCAATGGTCATGAAAGTGCAATAGCTTGTCATCGCGTCCATGAAGGTCAATGGGAGGTGGGGGGGCTGGATGGAAGGGTAGAGCTTGGCATGGTAATATGAGGTGCTATGGGGAGGGGTGGATGGGCAGAGCTTGGCATGGGGGCATGAGGGGCCATGGAGCTGGGTAGAAGGGAAAATGTTTGGCTTGGGGACATGAGGTACCACAAGGGGTGGGTGTAATGGCAGAGCTTTTCATATAGGACATGGGGAGGAACTTTTGAATTTACCTTTTAAAAGGTCCCTTATGAATACTAGGGCTCACGACTCCTCTGAAAGGCTATGAACCACTACTCTTAAAAAACCTGGCCCGACTCCATTAAATTACAGAGGAATAGTACATGCCTATCGCCACCATGGAGCTGGCCAGATTGGGAGTGCCAGTTGCAGGCTTTTGACAGGAAGCAGCTTGTACCCTTTACAGGCACCCCCGATAATCAGACAATCTGGGAATGGGGTTGGAAATCCTGGAATCAGGACCTGCCACCATTTCTAAAGGGCTCCTGAGTTATCCCACATCGCTGAAAATCCAGGCCACTGTGTGTACACAAGTGCCACAAATTCTGAGTTACTCCGTCAATTAAAGATAATTGTCAGCCCATAGGGGGCAGCCTAACACCACCATTTAAGCCACACTCTCTCTTCCATGCAGTCTTAAGTTTTCACATTGAATTTTCCACATATGTGAGCTTTAGTTACAATCAGACAAATTACTATTGATATTTTTAGAACTCTTACAAAATATTGAGGGATTTGTTTTCACGTTTTTTTTCTGAAAGACGCCAGTAACCAGTTATAGCTTGATGACAATGTTAACTCTGAACTCTTTTTGACTGAGGAATAGTTAGCAGTGCCATCACCACCTAATGAGATTAGACTACCAGTGGTCGGGCTTAGCAGTAGCTTTGCCTTTCAGCCTGTTCCACAAAAGATATTTGTGAATACCTCTGAATTATTGATAAGTTCAGTGAGTTCAGTGAGTCAGTAAGTTCAGTTACCTCCCTAAAGGCAGGTAAACAAACTGATCCTCAATTAGACGCTTAGTATTACTTAGTCTGATAAAAGTTGGTGAATTGAAGATGTGCTATGTGCAGCAGTGGATATATCCAGTGACTCACAAATCAGGAGGTCATGGATGAAAAGGATCTGGAATTGATCACCAGTGAAATAAATTAAATATGCCACTTTTCCTTTCACAGTGTCGCTTCCTTCAAATTGAAAGTGCTACAATTTATTTGAAGAATCTAGATATATTTGTGAAACAAAATGAAATGGATTTTTTCCCTCTATCCAAAGAGAAACAGAAATGAGGATTTGAATCTGTTTCCTGAAGCTCAGGAAGGTTTTTGACAGTCCTAGGTATAAACTGAATCAAGGATGGTGTGTCACAAAAGTTTAATAATTCTCATAATTTTATTGTGATTTATTGTAAAAGTAGGTTAATGGTGGGGTTTGGACAGTTTGTGTGTGCATGTGTGTGTGTGTGTGTGATTTAATTGAAATGGAGCTGGAGGCTTTGACTCATCAAAATAATCTAGGTTTGAAATGCTAACTTTGTAAACATGGCTGAAGTCTTAGAATGTAAATTGTGAGAAGAATTTGCATTTTTAGATAAATCAGGGCAGCTTGAATTTCAAAGAGATCGTAGGATGTTACACCTAGCCAGAAAATCTCAGGCAAGCAGTGTGTTTATTTTTCCCAAAGGTTACTGATAATATTGAAAAGATTTACATTATGAGAAAGGTAACATTCCAAAAACATATGAGAACAATGGGATTTACATTAAAAGAAAGAAACACTTATAAAGGAGAATGAGGCTATGAGTCAGGGAAGGCCTTGTAAGGTCTATCAGAAGTGTGAGAAGCCTCCTGTATTGTGTGCATTATGCCTGCTGTCCACAGAAACCAAAGCTGGGAAAAGCCACTTTCAATTCTACTGTCCAGGTTATTGTGTGGACTTGCTTGGTTTTTTAATTTAGTTTTTACCATTGCCTTAATGAGGGTGTAACTGGAAGCCAGATTAATTAGGGGTTTTAGGAGTTAATATAATAGTAACTTGTAAACCCATGTATGTGCTTGAAATATTTTGCTTTAATATATGTTTAATTTAGTTTTCTAAAAATCCCTGAAGTCTTGGTAGACTAAGGCATGCATCTCAAAATAAAATAGAAAATTGCAAAACCATTGTGATCGTGGGATTGAGTTTCTTTCATGGATTCGACCCGTTTGGCACACATCATCTACCACGTCATAACAGGTGCTTATTACAGGGGAAGGGACATTTAAGGGGAAATGCTTTCAGTGTGGGGAGGCATTGTGATGCAGTGGTAGTGCCCTTTCCTCGAGGTCAGAAGCTCTCCAGAACTTGATGGCCACAGGAGCTGTGTTTATAATGCGGCCGAGCATGTTGACTATCAACTGTAAATCTTTTCAGTGCATCCGATGGAGAGTTTGCTCACCAGCCTAGTTGCTGGCAAACCATTGCAGTGCTTTTCTAAGCATGATTATGGACCAAACCAATGGATGTTCATGGTTACAAATGCCCCCTTAAGACATGGTACCTGGAGGAGGAAGAGTCTTCTGCGAAAAGTAATTTCTCCAATGTCTGTGTGTATGAATTAATTATTAACAGGTAAAATTTATATTCCAGATTTCCAGCATCCGCAGTATTTTGCTTTTATCTGAGGGAAGATTCTTCTTTGTCCAAGGCTGCCTCCAAAGTTTTATCATTGTTGGAACTTCGGACAGCGAGCGAGCAAATGCTTGCAGGTAAAGAAACGCCAACTGAGGTTATAGCAGTGCATGGAGCACTATGGAGTAATAGTTCCCTGAAGAAGAACCAGGATGAAGGCAATTCCAGGGTCTTGCTAAGGCCAGGCTGGCAGGACTCGGCGAGGGGGCTGAGATCACCACGTCGGGGGGGGGGGGGGGGGGGGGGGGGGGGGGGGGGGGGGGGGTGCGGGTGGTGGATGGAGGGGAAATGTGGGAATGGTGAATTTCTGTGGGGAGCATCTGATGGGCACAGGTTTCCTGAACAGGAGCCAGCTCCCACCAACGCCACCCCTCCCAGCCAGGCTGGACACTTTGCACCAGCCTCCTCTGCTGCAGGTAAAACCCCATTGGCAGAGGAGGCCAATTAGTGGTCATTTATTGGCCACTTAAGGGCCTCAATTAGACCACAGGCAAATGGGCTTCCTCAATGTCCCCCCTCCCCACCCACTGCAGGTAAAATGTTAGCCCCAGTGGAGAGGAGACCACATTGTGGATAGTGAGGAGAGAGGAGGTAAGATAATTGTTACACCTTCATTTGCACAGGAAGGTGCAATGAGAAGGGAATGATTGAGGAACGCTCGCTTATCATGGAGGAAAAGGTCCCTTCGGAATGCTGAATGGGGGAGGGGAGACAATGAGTTTGGTGGTGGCATCACAATGTATTCGTTGGAAATGGCGTGGACGTTTCTCAGTACCTACTTCCTGCAAAGATTCCATTCCATTCTTCCAGCTGCTCCATTTCCATTGCATCTGTTCCAATGATGCAGCCTTTCACACAGTATTTCTGAGATGTCTTATTTGTCCCTCAACCGAGCATTTGCTCCAACATGGCTTTTAGGGCCCTTGACCGTGTCTACTACATCTCCCACAATTCTTCTCTCATCTTTTGCCCTCCGTCCCTCCCAGAACCATGATGGGCTTTCCCTTGCCCTCACATTCCACCCCACTAACCACTGCATTCACTTTCCTTGCCACATCACCATTCCTTGTGGCTCTCTAAAACCATCTCTCCCCCTTATTCAATCTCTCCTGACTTTAACCCTATCACAGATCTTCCTTTTGTCCTTTTCCTACCCAACCCTTGCTCCAAACACATTACATCTCTAACTTTTCTCAAGCCTGACATTGAGCTGAAAGGTTAACTCTATTTCTCCCTCCACAGATGTTGCCTGCTCTATTGAGTGTTTCCAGCATTTTCTGTTTTCGTTTCAGATTTCCAGCATCGGCAGGATGTCACTTTTCAAAGAATTGTCCAACATTGTCCAGTGGCCTGATATATGATCTGGGATTCCAGGGTTCCCAGAAGCACAAAACAATGAATGGGCATTTTGCACCTAGCATTTTACAAATCCACTATCCCTTTGATCTTCTCTGGAGTTTAGAAGAACGAGAGGCAATCTCATTGAAATATACAAGATTCTGAAGGGTCTTGATAGGGTAGACGCTGAGAGATTGTTTCTGCTGGCCAGGGAATCTAAATCATTTAGGACTGAGACGAGGAGAAATTACTTCACTCAATGGCTTGTGAATCTATGGAATTCTCTACCCCAGAATGTTGTGGATGCTCCATCTTTCAATATGGCTATGATGTACAGATTTCTGGTCTTTTGGGGGAATCAAGGGACACAGAGAATGGGGGGGGGGGAAAGCGGTGTTAAAGCCAAAGATCAGCCATGACCTTATTGAATGGCGGAGTAGGTTCAACGGGCTGCCGGGCCCACTCCTGCTCCTATTTCTTGTGTTCTTGTAAATGCTTTGGGGTGATTTTCAACTGCCCCATTCACACTGGAAACAGAGGAAGACTGGCTCCCCACAAAAGATGTTAGATTCTTTACCTTCTCATACTGCGCTACAGAAACGTTGGGAGTGTTCTTGAGTGACACCATCAATTTCCAATATGGCCAGTCCCCTCACCATTCTCAACCCCGCCCAACAACCCCCACCTTTGCTGGGTAAACTGTGTGGTTTAAAACTGGAATTGAAACGTTCTGTCCTTTGGCTTCCCAAGGTCAGTTCAACACATAAGAAGTTGTTGACCGCCACAGCTGAAAGGTGGGAGCTTACTTCAATATTTAAATTAATATTCCACACCAGTCATAAGAACCCTGCACAGCTTTCAGGGACTTCAGGGTGGAGTGTTTGCTGTGCGTGAATGGGGAATGATCGGAATGGTGGAGGAGCAAAGGGATTTGGGTGTCCAGGCACTCAAATCATTAAAAGCCTGTGCACGATAACTAACAGTGATCAAAAAGGCTAATGGAACGTTTGCCTTAAGAGAGCTAGAATACAAAGAGAAGGGAGGTAAAGTTTAGTTATCAATCTCCACCCAGAGTGCTGCATTCAGTTTTGGACATTGCACTTCAGGAAAGACTTGGAGACACTAGAGAACCAGAATTATAGGAGTGCTCAAAGAGTTAAATTAATAGAACAGTTTCTTTGAACTGGCATAAATATTTGTATTTCCCAAAGTTTAGAAGATTGAGGGATGATATAATTGTGATGTTTAAGATGATACAAAGGATTCGATAGAGCAGGTAACAGGAAATATTTCCTCAGGTGGGGAAATCCAGATAAAGAGACATAACCTTCATGCTAGAGCTCAGCCATCCACAGGTGAAATCTTTCAGTGTCAGGAAACAGGTGCTCATATTTCTGGTAGACACTCCCAAGCATGAAGCTCAAAGCTGAGGTGCAAAAGATTAAACATACAGCCTTTCTAGATTTAGGCTTCAAAAATAAGGACTCTCAGTTAGACCACACAATTGATGCAGAAGTACTTAGATTAACAACTAGTTCAATTTTGCAGCTGTATGCTGGGTTTCTGCTTGTTTTCCCTACTGGAGCCCATTGTAAATGGCCCTATGGGATAATTATTATAAAACGGTGCACTTAAAGTGGTTCTGTTGACATTATAGTTTTTAATATGCTGTTAAAGAGTCATTAGAAGCATTTTCTATGTTTCTGAAATGTTTGCTAATATGCATTTTTGACCCTATTTATTTCTCAAGGACACAAGTACAGGATTGTATGGTTCAAGTGATACAAAAATGAAACAAGGCATGCCAGAGAGATCAGCAGGCATCAGACCATATCTAGAGACCTTGGCACACCTACCTGCCAAGTACGTGGAGACACTAGAGAACCAAAATTATAACAGTGCTCAAAGAGTTAAATTAATAGAACAGTTTCTTTGAACTGGCATAAATATTTGTATTTCCCAAAGTTTAGAAGATTGAGGGATGATATAATTGTGATGTTTAAGATGATACAAAGGATTCGATAGAGCAGGTAACAGGAAATATTTCCTCAGGTGGGGAAATCCAGATAAAGAGACATAACCTTCATGCTCGAGCTCAGCCATCCACAGGTGAAATCTTTCAGTGTCAGGAAACAGGTGCTCATATTTCTGATAGACACTCCCAGGCATGAAGCTCAAAGCTGAGGTGCAAAAGATTAAACATACAGCCTTTCTAGATTTAGGCTTCAAAAATAAGGACTCTCAATTAGACCACACAATTGATGCAGAAGAACTTAGATTAACAACTAGTTCAATTTTGCAGCTGTATGCTGGGTTTCTGCTTGTTTTCCCTACTGGAGCCCATTGTGAATGGCCCTATGGGATAATTATTATAAAACAGTGCACTTAAAGTGGTTCTGTTGACATTATAGTTTTTAATATGCTGTTAAAGAGTCATTAGAAGCATTTTCTATGTTTCTGAAATGTTTGCTAATATGCATTTTTGACCCTATTTATTTCTCAAGGACACAAGTACAGGATTGTATGGTTCAAGTGATACAAAAATGAAACAAGGCATGCCAGAGAGATCAGCAGGCATCAGACCATATCTAGAGACCTTGGCACACCTACCTGCCAATGACCAAGAAAAATCACCTCAGCTGGCTCCATTCAGCAGGAAGCCATTGACAGAGATTAACAGTTTGCAGCAAGGATGCCTGAAACTAGCTTGCAGTTTAGGAATGGCACAATTAGTGGTTGGCAATTTCCCACTGCCCTCAACTATCCTGCATCTTGCTCATTACTGTCTCACACTGCACTATCAGTTAATATGTTGCTCACATACATGAGCATCAAACTTTTGTCTACATCCTTTAAAAATATTATGACACGACTGTCCAATATCACTGCACTGCTGCATTTCCTAAACCACAAGGGCTCACTCTTAGACATAGGAACAGGAGGAGGCCATTCACCCCTCAAGCCTTTCCTACCATTCACTTAGCTCATGGCTGATCTTTGTCTTAACTCCTTTTATCTGACTTTCATCAATGTCTCTTGATACCCTTATCTAACAAAAATCTCCTGGTCTCAATCTTGAAAATTTTGATTGACCCAGGACACATGGCATTTGGGGTGGGGGGGATGTGGGTGGGGGGGAAGTTTTAAACAGCTAACTACACCTCGCAGCCACATGCCCAAGTTCACCCTACACTGGATGGCAATGGATAATGCATGTTTGGGTCTCTCTAGATTGGTGAGTGAGCCCTTGAAAGATGTAAATCTGGCAATTGTATTTTACAGCTTAAATGCATCCAAAGGTATCCATGAAACGCTTTGAGAGAGGGAAAGTGTGTGAGGACTTGGCACTGGTAAGTGTTAAATTTGGAAAACATTGACAGACCATGTTCTAGGGAACTGTGGACTATCTATCTGGCACATGTTGCCATTGTAGTCTTACCTTCCAATATAAACATTTATAGATTTCAACAGTCTTTGTCTCCCTCTACAAGCACTTAATTTTAAATGGCCATATCAGTAGCATGTAAATGATCAGCTATGATCTAGGGGAGGTGATACTGATGGTAATATTGTCGAAACTAGTAATCCAGAGACCCAGGGTAATGCTCTGGGGACTTGGGTTCAAATGCCATCACAACAGACGGTGGAACTTGAATTCAGTATCAATCTGGAATTAAAAGTCTAATGATGACCATGAAACCATTGTCAGATTGTTGTAAAAACTCATCTGGTTCACCAATGCCCTTTAGGGAAGGAAATCTGCCATCCTTACCTGGTCTGGCCTACATGTGACTCCAGGTCTGCAATGGGTGACCCTTAAAGGGCCTAGCCACTCAGTTGTATCAAACCGCTACAAAGCCACAAAAAAGGAACGAATCCAGAGGGACCATCTAGCATCGACCTAGGCACCAGAAGCGACAATGGCAAACTCTGCCTTGTCGACCCTACAAAGTCCTCCTTACTAACATCTAGGGACTTGTGCCAAAATTGGGAGAGCTGTCTCACAGACTAGTCAGACAACAGCCTGACATGGTCATCCTCACAGAATCGTACCTTATAGATAATGCCCCAGACACCACCATCACCATCCCTGGGGCATTATCCTGTCCCACCAGCAGGGCAGACCCAGCAGAGAAGGCAGCACAGTGATATACAGTTGGGAGGGAGTTACCCTGGGAGTCCTCAGCATTGACTCCAGACCCCATGAGATATCATGGCATCAGGTTAAACATGGGCAAGGAAGCCTGCAGCTGATTACCACATACCGCCCTCCCTCAGCTGATGAATCAGCAATCCTCCATGTTGAACATCACTTGGAGGAAGCACTAAGGGTGGCAAGGGTGCAGAATGCACTCTGGGTGGGGGACTTCATTGTCCACCACCAAGAGTGGCTCGGTTCTACCATTGCTAGCCGAGCCCTAAAGGACATAACTGCTATACTGGGTCTACACCAGGTGGCGAGGAAACCTACAAGAGGGAAAAACATACTTGACCTCATCCTCACCAACCTGCCTGCTGCAGATGCATCTGTCCTTGACAGTATTGGTAGAAGTGACCACCGCACAGCCATTGTGGAGATGAAGTCCAGCCTTCACATTGAGGATACTTCCCATAGTGTTGTGTGGCACTATCACCGTACTAAACTGGATAGATTTTAAACAGATCTAGCAACTCAACATTGGGCATTCATGAGGCGCTCTGGACCAGTAGCAGAATTGTACTCGAATACGTTCTATTACCTCATGGCCCAGCATAACCCTCACTCTACCATTACCACCAAGCCAGGGGATCAACCCTGGTTCAATGATGAGTGCAGGAGGGCATGCCAGGAGCAGCACCAGGCATACCTAAAATGAGGTGGCAAACTGGTGAAGCTATAACACAGGACTACTTGTGTGCCAAACAGCGTAAGCAGCAAGTGATAGACAGAGCGAAGTGATTCCGCAACTAATGGATCAGATCTAAGCTCTGCAGTCCTGCCACATCCAGTCATGAATGGTGGTGGACAATTAACAACTCACTGGAGGAGCAGGCTCCACAAATATCCCTATCCTCAATGATGCAGGAGCCTAGCACATCAGTGTAAAAGATAAGGCTGAAGCATTTGCAACAACCTTCAGCCAGAAGTGCTGAGTGGATGATCCATCTCAGTCTCCTCCAGAGGTCCCCAGCATCACAGATACCAATCTTCAGCCAATTCAATTCACTCCACATAATATTAAGAAACGGCTGAAGGCAACTGGATACTGCAAAGGCTATGGGTCCTGACAATGTTCTGGCAATAGTACTGAGGACTTGTGCTGCAGGACTTGCTTTGCCCCTAGCCAGGCTATTTCAGTGCAGCTACAACACTGGCATCGATCTGGCTATTTGGGAAATTGCCCAGATATGCCCTGTACACAAAAAGCAGGACAAATCCAACCTGGCCAATTACCACCCCATCAATCTACGCTCCATCATCAGTAAAGTAATGGAAGGGGTCATCAACAGTGCTGTCAAGCAGCAATTGCTTAGCAATTGCCTGCTCACTGAAGCCCAGTTTGGGTTCTGCCAGGGACACATCTCCTGACCTCATTACAGCCTTGGATCAGACATGGACAAAAGAGCTGAACTCCTGAGGTGAGGTAAGAGTGACTGCCCTTGACATCAAGGCCACATTTGACCGAGTGTGGCATCAAGGAGCCCTAGCAAAACTGGAGTCAATGGGAATCAGGGGAAAACTCTCCACTGGTTGGAGCACAAAGGAAGATGATTGTGGTTGTTGGAGGTCAGCCATCTCCGCTCCAGAACATCATTGAAGGAGTTCCTCAGGGTAGTGTCCTCAGCCCAACCATCTTCAGCTGCTTCATCAATGGCCTTCCTTCCATCATAAGGTCAGAAGGGGGATGTTTGCTGATGATTGCACAATGTTCAGCGCCATTCATGACTCCTCAAATACTGAAGCAGTCTATGTCCAAATGCAGCAAGACCTGGACAATATCCAGGCTTGGGCTAACATGTAACAAGTAACGTTCACACAACACAAGTGCCAGGCAATGACCATCTCCAACAAGAGAGAGTCTGACTATCACCTCTTGATGTTCAATGCGTTGCCATCACTGAATCTCCCACTATCAACATGTTGGGGGTTACATTGACCAGAAACTGAACTGGACTAACCATATAAATACTGTGGCTACAAGAGCAGGTCAGAGGCTTGGTATCCTGTGACAAGTAACCCACCTCCTGACCCTCCAGATCCTGTCCACCATCTACAAGGCAGAAGTCAGGAGTATGATGGAATATTCCCCACTTGCCTGGATGAGTACAGTTCCCACAACACTCAAGAAGCTTGATGAACATCCAGGACAAAGCAGCCCACTTGACTGGCACCACATCCCCAAACATTCACTCCCTCCACCACTGATGCGCAGTGGCAGCAGTGTGTACCATCTACAGGATTTACTGCAGAAATTCACCAAGGCTCCTTAGACAGCACCTTTCAAACACATGACCACAACCATCTAGAAGGACAAAGACAGCAGATAGATGGGAACACCACCACCTGGAAGGTCCCTTTCAAGTCACTCACCATCCTGACTTGGAAATATATTGTCGTTCCTTCACTGTTGCTGGGTCAAAATCCTAGAACTCCCTTCCTAACAGCACTTTGAGTATACCTACATCACATGGACTGCAGCAGATCAAGAAGGCAGCTCACCACCACCTTCTCAAGGGCAATTAGGTATGGGCAATAAATGCTGGCCCAGCCAGCGATGCCCACATCGCTTGAATGAATAAAAAAAAACATATTAATTGGCGGAGCAGGCTAGAGGGCCCATATGGGCTATAATCCTAACCATACTTTGTGTGTTCTTAAGTTTGACTTATTATAGCTGCAGTTCTGTTAGGATGCCTGCACATCTCTTCCCCATCCAATCGCTCCACCTACTTTTAGTCACGAGTCCCAAGCCAAGTCTCCCAATGCAGTGAGACTATTGGAGCTTTTCACATAAGCTGATCCATCAGCACTTGATGCAATGCAGCCTGCACAGCAAGACCAGAAAATGTACTCGAATGCTAAAAACTGAGTGGGGCTGATTTTTTTGTCCTTTGCTTTATTGCAGGGCATGCTGCAAAAGGGAAACAGTGGTCAAAACATCCCGGTATCGATAAAACAGAAGCGGAAGAAGGTATAGAAGTGGGGATCAGAGATGATTTGTTGAATTACCAGAATACTCAGGATAATTAGTAATTTGTTTGAGGTCATTCAGAACAGCAAAGAGCTAGGCTTGGTGCAGCCTTTGGCAGTAACAGAGAAGAAACAGATACTGCTGATGGTTAACATTGAATTTTATTAGATTGACTTTAGCGGAGGTTCACGAAGAGTTGATAAGTTTGATTGTCCTTGACAATAAAATACAAACTTGTAAAAAGATATTGAGGTTAGGAGAGTGAGAGAACCAAAGATTTCAATGCGGGGAGATTGGCCGTTGATTCAAAGGAAGCAAGCTCAATAGCCAATGTCATGCCCCACACGCGCTCAATCTTCAAGTGGGCAGGCGGGCGGGCGGGGGTGTTGGAGCTGTGCCCGCCATCAATTAAAAGGCTACTCAAGGCCATTAAAGACCCAATTGATCCAGATTGTGCGTTGCCCTTGAGATTTTGCACTCATCGCACGGGCAAAACTGGCAGACAGCCCACATTTAGCAAAGCCTTATCCAAGGGCAGGATAAAAAGGGTCAGCAGCATTGCCAGTGTGCGTAGTGAGGAGGTTAGGAGATAGTTTATAGCTGGTTGCTTATTTGAACTTGACAGCTTCATCTCAGCTCTGAGTTTCATTCTAAGCATTTCCAGGGTTCGTTTCAGGACTCATTGGTGTTGCCAAGGAGGCTTTTGACCGTGTGAAATGTTCCAGGTATCAGACAGCCTTCTGTAACCCTGATAACGGGATTATGCTCTCCACTGGAGGCACCTCCTCTGAGGAGGAAGTGAGGGGCAGAAGGGAGAGGAAACCACGTGTCCCAATGCAGCTTCCTGGGGAGTGACCTGTGGAGGAGTGGCTCAAGCACAAGGGGTGTAGGACCAGCAGTGAGTCCAAGGTTGAAGGATCCTCAGAAGACGCCGCTATCCTGTAGCCTGGGTTTACAGGCGGCGATGCAGCTACCTCAATATGTCCAAAGTGCAATGCCGAAGGAGGTTCCATCTCTCCTGGGAGACCGTGACCTCCGTTTGTCAGATGATTGAACCTGAGATCACCTCCATCTGTGTGGGTGGAAACCCCATGCCAGTGGCTCTAAAGGTCAAGGTGGCCCTCAACTTCTATGCCTCCGGCTCTTTCCAGGGGTCCTTGTGGAGCGTCCCAATCAGCTGTCCACAGTTGCATCAAGCTGGTGACAGAAGCTCTGTTCAGGTGGATAATGATATTTATTAATTTCTGTTTGGATGAGGCCAGCCAGGCTGAGCAAGCCAGAGGCTTTGCAATGCGATTGCTGGGTTCCCCCACACCCAGGGTACTATCAACTGCACACATGTGGCCATCAAGGCGCCAGCGGGTCAGCCGGGTGCCTTCGTCAACAGGAAGGGCTTCCACTCAATGAATGTCCAGATAGCTTGTGGCCAAAAATGCAGATTCTGCAAATCTGTGCAAGGCACTCTGGCAGCTCCCATGACACTCCCAGACGCCAAAGCTATTTAGTGTCCTGGCTCGACTGGATGCTTGGCTGCTGGGTGATAATGGCTGTCCTTTGATAAGGTGGCTTATGATGCCTCTCCACCACCCAAGAACAGAGGCAGAGCAGCGTTATAATAGGAGCCAAGCCTCCACATGGGCAGTGGTAGAGAGGGCCGTAAGTCTTCTGAAGATGCACTTCCGAAGCCTGGAGCACTCAGCAGGAGCCCTACAATCCCACCGCAGAGCGGGTGTCACTGATATTGGTTGAATGCTGCACTCTCCAAAATGTGGCACTGGCAAGGGGGGACCCACTGGAGGAAGAGGATCTTGAGACAGCTCTACAGGACACAGTGGGTGAATCAAGTAGTGAGTCAGAAGAGTAGCACAGTGAGGAGAACACTGAGAGTGTAGAGGCAGACCTTTCTATCCTCCAGGGTGACATGAACACCAGGGATGCCTTTATCCAACGATCCTTCAGCTAGGTTGCCAAAGACTACTTCCACCTCAAGCCAAGTGTGCCGCCTCATCCAGGATGTCTGAAATGACCCTTTCACTTGAACCCAAAGTCCACTCAGTGCCTGTGCAATAAAGATTAGAGCCACTCACGTCCGGCATTACACACTGGCATAACCTACGCCAAAAAAAAATGAAGCACACTCAGGTCATTATGACAAAAGCAAAATTTATGTAATTTTCACACTCAAAACAAATGACCATTACCATCTCTGGTGTTCATTTCCACACCAGTAAACATATAAACAAAACATTACAGAATAGGAAATCACCCATGACCAGTCCCTCTTGTGCTCATGGTGCCTTAAACTTATGTTTATGATGCTGTGTCTTGGTGCCCCCACCCCCCCCGCACCTCACTCCCCACTCCTCACTGTCAGCAGCATTGGAGGCAGCCCACTGACTCTGCTGCCTTGTTAGTTTTGATGAACTTGGCGGTTGTCCTCTGGCCAGTGAAACCTGTGCTGGCTCCGCCTGGGAGGGAGCGGCCAGTGACATGGCTGCCATCTCCCCAGTCATCGCAGCTTCATCAGATGCCACAGTCACTGGCAGAGGGAGGAGGAGCTGCTGCCCTCATCCAGAGTGCCCTGAGAGGAGGCCACAGAGACGAAAAGCAGCTCATGTGCCAAAGTGAGATCACTCTGGACCTCCCTGCACACCACTGATGGAAAGGCACCTAGCTGGGATACTGGGTTCCCCATGCATCTCCCACACTGACACTGACCACCTAAGGTCATTGCCTGTGTGAGGGTGTGCAGGTCTGGGCGCAACCCCGGGAACTCTTGATTCTGTCCCTGGAGCTGCCTCTCCACGAGAGACATTACTCTCTCAATGGAGGAGGCAATGCGCTCACCCATGAGGGTCAATTCAGTGCTTATGTTCTGCATGGACTCCTCCACAACAGAGACAATGGCACGCTTACCCTCATGGATCTCCACTAGATCCTCTCTCACATCCCACTTGACATCCACCATCTGCCGCCTAATGGACAACTCCAGAGGTTTATCATCTGCTTTTGACTCAGTATCATCCTGGTCCCGTGCAGTCCTCCGACTGCCTGAACTCTGGGCACCCTCTGCTTCCGCCTACACCTCAAGTGAGTGTGAAGTGCCCCCCTCACCGCTGCGCACCAACATTCTAGCAGAAGATCTAACGCTCACTGAGGTGCTGGTATCTGCGCTGGTGCCTGCTTCAGAGAGCAGATGCAGCTGAAGACCAGCGGTCCTCTGGCATCAGAGGTGGCTCTTCGGGTTCCTGTAAACAAGCGCCTGCTGGTGAATCCACGGGAGAACAACGACATGTCATTAGTTTAAGTCATCACACTGTCACTGTGCATGCCAGGCACCCTAGTGAGACCATGGAGATCTGTATCATGATGCCATCATCTTTCCGTGGTCAATGGAGACTCCAGTTTTGCGGCTCCCATCAATTAAGGGACTGCACAATAATGTTTGCACCATTCGATATTCTCATCTCTGCGCATTACACTCCTACCTTTGTCTGTTATCCCAGCCTCTGTACGACTGGGTGAACAAAGTGCATGACAGCTCTCCAGCTCCAAGGCATCCTGCTCAAATCTGGTCAAAATTAAGAGGTTTTGGGGGCCTCCATCTGTCTGTGAGCTCTCAGTGGTTATGCGCCTTCTTCTCCTGAAAGGACAGGAGAGCATTGATTAGTCCACTCTCTACCTGCAGCGCCATTACAGCCTGGCCAACCCCACCTGAGGAACACCTCGCAGACCACAGCCGAATTGAGCAACAAGGCACTCAGTCTAAGCAGCCAGGGCTCACCCCCTTGGCCAGCTCCAACATCATTGACCATTGGCACTCAGACTCTAACACTCCCGAGCTCCATGGGGGGACAGCCCTACCTTAACACTTCTCCACACTGATCCATGCCAATACGGTATTCACCCTTCCCGAGCACAGCAGGTTGTTGAACCTTTTGTGACTCTGTACCCATGTCCGCTGCATAACATCATGGCTGCTAACCTCAGCTGCCATCTCCTCCCAAGCTTTTTTTGTCTGCTCCGGTGGCCTCCTCCTTCCATCTCTGGGAACGAGGGTGTCCCTCCTGGTAGTCACCTCCAAGAGCACCGCGATGCACTTATCCGAAAAATGGGGCGCCATGTGCCCATCTGGCCTACCCTCCCACCTGGCATCTCCAGCCGCTGTTGAGGCCATAACTTCAGTCTCCAGAATTCATAATACATGATTCGTCCCTGGCAGCTTTCAAGGAGCTGCATCTGCCGGGTTTAAACTATGACACAGCAGATGGTAAACTAAGCTGTTCAAATCACAGAGGGAAACTTGAAACAACATTTGGTCCTCTTCTCCTCTTCCCTGTCAAAGTACTTTTTAAGCATATTTACATGACACATACTCTGCTTCATTCTTCTGTCTGGAGTATTTATTAAATAATTTACTTCACTCAGTTTCTTTTCAATTGTGTGAGGCCCATTAAACCTTGCTCAACAAATCACCCAGTACTGCTAATAGAACTAACACTTCTCTCCAGCAACAAAATTCCAAGCTGTACCTTTCCTGTCTGCTTTCACTTTCATCATTTGCTGTGATATCTTTAAATGTTCCCTAGCCAACTCAAATGCCCTGTCCAATCTCTCTCTGAAGTTTACATAACACATAATCCAGGAGAGTAGTTTCTGAATTTTGACCCACCAATTTCTGATAAATCAATTTCAGTGGTCCCCTTACCTCATGACCATAAACTAGTTCAAAAGGACTAAAACCAGACAATGCATTAGGAGCATCCGTAAAAGCAAACAACAAGAATATAATTCCTGTATTTCAGTCCTGTAGATAATCCTGACTATGCTCTTATCATAATTTTGAGAGTCTGATGCTATCTTTCCAAAGCCCCTTGTGACTCAGGATGATATGCTGCTGACTTAAATTGTTTTATCCTCAAACTGTTCATTACTTCTTTAAGCAGCTGTGATATACAATTTCAACACTGATATGATTATGTTTCATTAGGTAAAGCATATCCTGTAAAACATTTAGTTAACTCTTCAACAACCTTCTTTGTTGCAATATTCTCAAAGACATTGTTTCAGGAAACTGTGTAGACACATCCATTATTGTCAGTAACTACTGATTTCCAACTTAGAGAGGGGTCTTACACAATCAAGCATGACCCTAGTAAAATATTCTTCAAATGCTGAAATTGGAATTCGAGGTGCCAGCTGAATCACTGCTTGTGCTTTTCCTATAACCTGACATGCATGACATATTCTATAGAATTTGGCTACATCTATGCAATCCAGGCCAAAAAAATTGTGTTTGTACTTTTGCCTGCATCTTTCTAATTCCTAAATGTCCCCCATTGGAATTTCATGAACTATCCTCAGAACTTCATTTCTATATCCAAATGGTATTATAACCTGATGTACATCCCTCCAGCTTTCATTTGCTGAAACATGATATGGCCTCTATTTTCTCATTAAAACATTACCCTTAAGGTAATAGCATTCTGGAATGCATTTTGCCTCTGTTTCTGAGTAAGCTGCCTGATATAAATGTTTTATTTGCATATCCTTTTTCTGTACCTCCACCAACTGCCTTGAGTTAAACACTTCAGCTGAATTGTCCTTTGTTCTTTCCTCCTGAACAATGTTATCAAACACAGTGCCAGCTAATTGGACTTCAACACCTTCTCCTTGCCTTTGAATATCCTGTTCTTCTTGTTTCAACCTATGAGCTTGTTATCTCATAATCTGGAACCAATCCAGGATGGTCTATCTGCAACATTTCTGTTGATGATCCCCCATAGGCTTCTCAACTACCATAGGTGTCACCCATGTTTTGACCAAGCTATACCATTACCCAAGATAAATTAAACTCCTGCAATGGGCAATTTTCCACCACTCCAACAGTTACTTCTCCTGTTTTCCACTTACTCTTTAAATTTGCCTTCCACAGGGGAATAGGTTTAGCATCTCCATGAACCCCACTTATTATCACCTGTTCCTGCAATACTCCCTCTGAACAACAAATATAACTATCTCACATCATTAAAGATTGACTAGCCCCTGTGTGTCTTAAAATTTTAATATATTCGCCTACTCCACCCTGTACACGTGGAAAGACTTTCCCTTCACACACATAATAGTTAAATATCTCTGCCACCTGCTCCTCAGAATTCTCTTTGGTAAATTGTGAACACATTCCCACATCTTTACCTATCACTGATTCTTCAGTTTTACCTGTACATAAACCCTTGGTGTTTCCTGTGCCTGAACCTCAGAACCTACAGTACTTTTACTTCCAGAACTTTTCTGCACTCCTATAATTCCAACAGATTTCCTCTGAAATTTCCAGTACACTGAATTTGTGTATCCAACATTATTACAGTGAAAACACCTCAATTTTTGAATGTCACTTCTACCCTCAACATCTTCCTTTTTATTAAAAAAATACTTGCTGAGAATTTCCACTTACTCCTCTTCACTGAATACTCAGCTTTTTTTCACCTTCCCACTTTCTATCATTTTCTGATTCATAAGGGTGATTGGAAAAAAGGTTTAGCTCTATGAACTAACTCATAATCATCAGCTATCTCTGTTGCTTGCTTTACAGATTCAAATCTCTGTTCATCCACATGAGTTATCACCACCAACGGAAATGAATCTTTAAACTCTTCCAAAAGAATTACTTCTCTAAGAGCTGCATATGTTGTCTCTATCTTTAATGCCCATATACATCGGTCAAAATTACTTTGTTTTACTCTCTCAAACTCAATATAAGTTTGCCCAGGCTGTTTTCCCACATTCCTAAATTTCTGCCTGTATGCCTCAGGAGCCAACTCATTTGCACTCAAAATAGCCTTTTTAACCACATCATAAGTCACCAATACCTCTCCTGGCAGTAACATATAAACCTCATGTGCTCTACCCATCAACCTGGATTGTAACAACACTGTTCAGTTTTCCTGTGGCATTTCATCTGTTTAGCTATCTTCTCAAATGAAATAAAGAATGCTTCAACATCTCTTTTTCACAAACTTTGGAAAGGCTTGTAAAATTTAACATCTCCCCACTGGGTTCTGATCGGGAAATATGTCCTTCTTCACTTCTTGATGTCTTTTATTTTAACTTTGAATATTTTAAGCTGGAATTCTCAGTCTCTCTCTTTTTTTCTTTCCTGCATTTCTGACTGCTCCCTTTGAAAAACCCTTTCTCTTTCCTTTTCTTTTCCTGCTGCCTCTAGCTTCAATTTTTTTTTCATTTGCAACTGAATATGAGCCCATTCCAATGAACCACCCCTTGGAGAACTTGATCTCTCAGGTATTCCTTCCAACTTCAAATGCCGTGCTATACCTTCAATTATGTCTGATTTCCTCACCCCTGCAGGTAATCCTAATTGTAACTTATCTGCCAATTCCATTAGTTTAGCTTTATTTACCTTTTGTAAAACCACCGAAGTTATAACTTCAACTCCCAGTCAAGACTTAGCAATTGCCAAAGCCATATTGACGTCTCACCATTATAAAAAAAAAATTCACACCAACTCCTAAGTTCAAAGTGCTTCTCATACTCTTAACTCCATGATTCACCAACTCCAAACCAATCAATGAATTTCAAATATATCCCACAAAGAGCCTCCATTTTTTAAAATTACACAGTCAATAGTGGATGCTGAGCTTTTTAAATTCCAGAGAGAAACTTGAAATAACTGTCACAACTAATTTTCAACGTGTATATTTTGAGATTTGGGCTTTGAATTCAGTAATAATAAGACCACTGAATCTTAAAGAGGTTTTTATAAAACATAATCAAACATTTATTAATAAAATAAAAGATTATAAGTATATACTTATGTCTACAAATTACTGCTAAGTAACTTTTAAATCCCCTAGTTAACCTGATTCCCAGTTATGCCTTCATTAAGGCAACAGTAAAACACATAGAATTGAATGACCCAGGCAAAGCAAACAATACTCTGAAGAGTAGAATTCACAGTGAGTTCCCTTAACGTCAGCCCTTGGAGGTAGTGGTTTGGTACATTCAGGCTGAAGGTGTTTCACATTTGTTGAATCTTAGACTATCTACCTTTACACACACCCTTCGCTCCTTTATACATATTTTCTACTTTGCATACAAATAACCATTGTTTCACTATGCCTTTGGACCTACTGATAATAAAAGTCTCTCTTAGCATTAAGTTTTACCAGTAATCTTTGGTAAAAAAAAATAAACACACTGTTTCTAAACTTCACCTGGCTAGGTGACATATTTCACCCCTCCTTTGAAAACAATCTAGCCTGGTTCATTTTAAAATGCAAATGTCCTTTTACACCTTACATTCTAAATTTCCCCCATGTTAACCATGTTTACATCAAAGCCTTCAGACCAGCTGCCTTTAATCCAATTAAGTCTCAAACACACACACACACACACACACAAACACACAGATACATACGTACACAAAAAAATACTATTGCACAATAAATTCCAGTGACATTATGAGACTATTATATCTTCTTGACACTGCACAGTCAACAGAGGACCCTGTGCCGGACAGGCCCCCGCCTGGTCCTCCCCGGCCATTGAGAAGGTGTGTTTCACTCTGGTCAGTGCTTAATTGGCCAGCCAGCATGAAATCGCGGTCATGGGCCGATCACAGTCAGGGGCCTGTTTCTCGACAGGTCCCGGGCCCACCCGATTGAGCACACCAACCATGGGAAATATTCAAACCTTGGGATATTAGAACAATCATAAGCACATGATTAGCACATAAGCCCCCTTTGCATTAGAAGTTGGAGTGGACATTGCGAAGTAGAAGTTCAAAAGAGTAAGGATAAGAAAGAAACTTGGACTTCAGTGAGAAATAAAACCTGAACTCAAATAATTGAAAATGGTAGAACTGAGATTTAAGAAGATGCAGCTAGAATATTGAAGAAATGCAGTTAAATTGCTGAAAGTGAGTATGCAGGTACAGCAAGTAATAAAGAAGGTAAATGGAATTTTGGCATTTATTGCTAAAGAAATAGAGTATAAAAATGGAATGGAGAAGTGCTGTTGCAACTGTACAAGGCATTGGTGAGACTGCAGCTGGAGTACTGTGCACAGTTTTGGTCTCCTTACTTGAGGAAGGATATAGTTGCACTGGAGGAGGTTCAGAGGAGGTTCACTAGGCTGATTCCAGAGATGCATGGCTTGTCTTATAAGGAGAGATTGAGCAGATTAGGCTTATACTCACTAGAGTTTAGAAGGATGAGAGGAGATCTAACTGAGGTTTATAAGATGCTAAAGGGGATAGACAAAGTAGACTTGGAGCGGATGTTTCCCCTTGTGGGGCCATAGAATGAGAAGGCTGTAGTTTTAGGCTAAGGGGTGGTAGATTTAAATCAGAGACGAGGAGGAGTTACACTTCTCAAAGAGTCATGAATCTGTGAAATTCACTATCTCAGGGTGCAGTAGATGCCAGGACGCTGAATAAATTTAAAGAGGAGATAGACAGATTTTTAATTAGCGATGGGTCAAAAGATTATTGGAAGAGGGTGGGAAATTGGAGTTGAGGCCAAAATGAGATTAACCATGATCGCATTGAATGGCGGGGCAGGCTCAAGGAGCTGAATTGCCTATTCCTGCTGCTAGTTCTTATGTTCTTAAAGGAGGAACAGAAGGCCAGAAGTGCAATTTTTGGTGTCTCAGGAACAGCAGTGAACTGTGAATCATTGAATTGTTTGTAGATGAATATATGACATTTATAGGGAGGAAATGGCCTATCAAGCCTTCCCTACACTACAATGATCAGGACATAATAAGTAAACACTTCATTCCTCACTCCTTGCACTTCCCTTCAATATAATTTCCTGGGAGAGACAAGAAAACAGAGAAATAAATCCAGAGTCAATAGAGGGGGAAATAGTCTGGAAAATTCCTCTCTAATCCCCTCAGGTAATCAAAACCCATTTCAGGGGATCAGATTGACCCAATGATCTTTACACTTACCTTCTAAATGAGGCAATATCTGCCTCAGTCAAGATCAGTCCAGCTCCCCTATGAAGCCACACAGAGAGTCAACACCTAACACACCAACAAGCAACACATTCCACTTGGGGAATGAAGACCAGCACAATGTCCAATCTATTCCTGCCCTTGTTTCCTTTCTCTCTCCAAGTTGCTAAACCAGGATATTCTATCAATAGGGAGACTAACTAGCCAATTAATTACTTTCTCTGTTAAGTCATCAGATATCTGAATAGCTGAGATTCTTTAAGCGAGGAAGAGATGATTCTCAATGTTGACAGGGAGCGAGTATAACTTTGCTGATTGAAAAAAAATGCCAGATCCTGATTCTAGGAGCCGTGTGTCCCATTAGCATCCATCATGGTATTCCCTTTGGATATGTTACACACCTCCATCCAGTCAAGAACTGTCAGTGCAGCTTTGCTAGGATTTATCTGGCAGATTCTCAAAGCATCATTGATGAACTCTGACTCACAAAGGTTGGACAGCCAGACCGAAGACTTGTGACCGACTATGGTACTATCCAGTAAAAACATGTTAAACCTCAAGCAGAGGGAAATGAATATCAGCAGCATATATGGATGAAAAGCTGTTGAACCAAACCGAAGTGGAAGAGAGGAGAGAATAAAGTCAAGTGCGACCGTAAAAGTAAGCTGGGGGGAGAGGAAAGGGAAGGGAAATAGGAAAAGTATCTCAAAACCTCCCCAGGTCACTGGCACATCTTGAAAGGTATAGTGATCAATCACCAAGTAACTTGCAGCATAGTTTCTCACAACGTTTGGAAAGCAGGAAAAACAGGAGATTGAATTCCTTAGGAAGTGACAAATTCTGTAAGATCAAGATTCAGAAAGTCTTTTCTTGAAATGTAAAAGTCAAACTCTAAAATAAAACTGTTGCAGATTTTGCTGCTTCTTTTAGCACAAAATGACATCTGAGAAAAGGTGAATGAGGAAACTTTGACCTGTCAACAACAACACAAATAGCACCTTTAATGTCAGAAAGCATCCCAAGACACTTCACAGGGGTGTTATGAAGCAAAATTTCACTCTGAGACACTTAAAGTGCTATTAACACAGATACCCAAATGCTTGGTCAAAGAGAAAAGTTTTTAAGGTGTGCCTTAAAGGAGGAAAGTGAGGTAGAGAGGCAGAGAGGTTTAGGGAGGGAATTCCAGAGATTAGGCAACTGAAGGCACTGCCATCAATGATGGAGCGATGAAAACTGAGAATGCTCGAGAGACCAGAATTAGATGAGCGCAGATATTTCAGAGACTTGTGGGGTGGGAGGACATTGCAGAGGTAGGGAGGGGCGAGGCTATGGATGGGCTTGGAAACAACAGCGAGAGTTTTAAAATTGAGATGTTGCTCAACCAGAAGTAAGCGAGCACAGGGTTGGCAGGGGAACCTGAACTTGGTGCAAGTTAGCAGATTGGGGGGTCTGCTGATGGGAATTCTACCCTTTACATTAATCATGTCACTGGCTGATAAGATCACCATTCTGCTTCAGAGAGATCGTGCACTTCAAATAGTATTAAAACCTAAAGGGTTTAATTAATGCAGGGGTTCTTCTGATTGGGCAGCATAACCTTGGTGCCTAATTATCCAGAAAAATGTAGTAAATGTGCTTACACTGTTTCTCTAGGGTTTTGAAGGATCTTTGTTGAAGTTATGGGCCAGGATTTTACAACGCTCCTGTGTGTTTCCCTATGGCGGATGTGGTGAGCTATTTAAAGCTCCATTCAGTTTGGTGGGACCATAGTATCCCACCAGCTGGACAGGCCATAAAACCCTGGCCATGGAGGCCAACTCTTACAGGGGTTCACATTCCTTCCACTCCCCCGCTCCAGGTCAGCTCCTATTATTCTTAACCAGCGGTTAGGTCAAGAATTCAGTGACAGGAAGATGTGCATCATTGGAGGGAACTTCCACAGGTTTTCTGCGAGCTTCAACCATGACTTCGGGAGAGAAAGGCTGCATGTGGCTTTATGCTGTTTCTCTATTTTTCTGCTAAAGGGCTTCACCTTTAGAGCAGAATTTCCCAGCAGGCATCAGGGCCAAGCCTGCATCTGCCAGGCCGGGGAAGCCATTTTCCAGGAGGAAGACTTGTAATTCGTTGCTTTCGAGCTTGCCAACCAATTAAAGATGGCGGGTGGGCACTATCCCAGCCCAATCGGAGGTCTGGAACCTCAACAGCCCCACCAGGGATGTGGCACTGCTGAGACAAGTAGAATGTGATGACACCTTAAAATGGAGATTCCATTAGAGGGGTGAAAATCAAATATTTACGGAGGGCAAAACGGGCAGGCCTCTCCAATTGGAGGAAAAATCCCTCTGGCAGCAGTAATTGGGCCAAGTGTGCACCTCACGGCCCCCTTTTTGGAAGACGGAGCCTCCAGTCTTCACATAGACTCATGCAGTGGGAGTGGGGGGGGGGGGGGGGGGGGGTGATGGGGGTGCGCTCCACTGTCGGAATAGGGCAACTGGAGTGCTCTGAATAGTCCCTGCTTGTGGCCTTAAATATGCAAATTGGTTGCCCACACCCTCACAGCAGGCCATTGAAACAAGTGCAGCTAAGGAAATTAGTGCATTTCTTTTTATTCATTCATGGGATGTGGACGTCGTTGGATAGGCCAGCATTTATTGCCCATTAATAGTTGACCTTGAGAAGGTGGTGGTGAGCTGCCTTCTTGAACTGCTGCAGTCCATGTGGTGTAGGTACACCCACAGAGCTTTTAGGGAGGGAGTTCCAGGATTTTGACCCAGTGACAGTGAAGGAATGTTGATATATTTCCAAGTCAGAATAGTGAGTGACTTGGAGGGGAACTTCCAGCTGGTGGTGTTCCCATGTGTCTGCTGTCCTTGTCCTTCTAGATGGCGGTGGTTGTGGGTTTGAAAGGTGCTGCGTAAGGAGCCTCGGTGAGCTCATGTAGTGCATCTTGTAGATGGTACACACAGCTGCCACTGTATGTTGGTGGTTGTGGGAGTGAATGTGGGGTCTACTAATAAAGCTGCTGCTTTGTCCTGGATGTTGTTGAGCTTCTTGACTATTGTTGGAGCTGCACTCATCCAGGCAAGTGGGGAGTATTCCATCACACCCTTGACTTGTGCCTTGTAGGTGGCGGACAGGCTTTGGGGAGTCAGGAGGTGAATTACTCACTGTAGCATTCCCAGCCCCTAACCTGCTCTTGTAGCCACAGTATTTTTATGACTAGTCCAGTTCTGCATACCTATGTTTGGTGAGTGGGGGAGTTCAGTGAGGAGGGGAAGGAGGTCTCCCTTTCCTTTTGCTTTTTATAACTTGTTCACCCTGTAGAAATTGATTCTTACTCTTCTACAGGGAAAGAAGCTAGCTGCAGGGTCAATATTTGCTAAGTGTTATGGTCTGTTCCAGCCCTGAGGTTTAAAATGCCAAAGAATTTGTGGTATGACTAATACAATATTTAAAAGAAAATAAATAACTGAATAAAATAATTAAGTTAATAATTAAAACACATAAGGATGGCAGGACATGTAATGTGTCATGGCTACAGTATGTGGGTACTCCTGGGTGCCAGTGTGATCCAGGGCAAGCACATCTGCAGTAAGCGCCTGCGGTTTGAAGAGCTTTGGCTCAGAGTCATTGAGCTAGAGGTCAAGCTGCAGATGCTGTGACACATCAGAAAGGGACAAAGTTATCTGGATGCTTTGTACCAGGAGGCGGTCACATCCTTTAGGATAGGGTCTACTGATTTGAAAGTTGGTCAAGGAATGCAGCTGTGACTACAGCTAAGGCAGATAAGGGGACCCAGAAGACAGGGATGTCAGAGCATCAGCTTCTCCAATTGCTTAACAGGTTTGTGTTCTTTCAGCTTGTTTGGATGAAAGTGAAGGCTGCAAGGTGGATGAGCTGACTGACAATGGCACCATAGTACAGGAATCCACTCAAGTGGGGGAGCACAAAGGAATGTAGCGTTAGTAGGGGACAGTATAGTGAGTAGGATTGACATTGTTCTCTGCAGCAAAGAGCAAGAGTCCAGGCGGCTGTGTTGCCTGCCTGATGCAAGGGTTCTAGACCATTGCACAGAAGAAGCAAGCTTTTTCTCTTAACAGCACACTGTTATGAGCCCACAGTGATACATCATAGCAGCACCTGTAATCCAACAGCACCGGGATGACAGGCAGGCAGCAAGCACAGATTCTCATCCAAAGAGACACAGCTCTCAGCAACTACATTTGTGTAGCACCCAGTGCAGCCAATAACCAAGATAATCACAATGGTGAATAGAGACTTGACAATGGACTGGCACACAGGAGATCTTCTTGCAGAATTTCACCTCTTTACACAGTAGATGCGCTTACACTTTGTGGACCAGCAGGTGCAGGAACAAGAGAAAAAGGCTGCCAATATATTTGTTGCTCTTGGCATCGTGTGTAAAGTCATCAGGTACATCCGATGAAGACCAAAAAGACTCCAATAAAATCTTCAAGCTCATCGAAGATCAATGAAAGGTTCGAGTTAACTTTTGAATTCACAGGCTGGAGTCCATGTCATCCCAACAACAGCCAAGTAAACGCATCAATCATTTTACAAACAGATGGCGATGCAAAGGACATAAATGCGACTTCAATGCTGATGACCTTGCGGAGAGAGTGATTGAGCTTGTCATCGTTTCAACGCCCATCAAGTCTTTCAGGATAGTGCTACTGGGCAAAGTCAAAGGTTACGCAATAGATACACAACTAGATGAAGGTAGAAAATTTGAGGCATCATGGCTGGTGAACAGCACCTTCAAGATCACGATCACCAATCTACCATTGCCCCAGTAACCAAATGATAAAGACACCCAAAACCTGCATGCGGTGAGGTCTTACACACTTACCCAGGCAGTGTCCAGCATTTTTCAACATGTGCAAAATATGCTTCACCAGAGGGAATTGGGGGAAAAAAAGTGTCACAAGTGCAACAAATCAGACAAGGCTAAAGCACAAAATTCACAACAAAGAGGGTCTCCACAGAAATCTGACACCAAAACAGTGCCGCAAAATGTGAACATGTCAATGAAGTGCAAGACGCTCCCACAACATCACAGTGTACAAATCCAAGCCAAATTGTACATATTGTCTACCTCACTCATCATGTGGATGGAGTCAGAACCATTGCCTCTATAAATGTTAAACACCATCGGTCCTATGGGCAGTATAAGATACGTGCAAAAATCGATACCGTGCAAGTGCCAACATCTTATCATTGTACATTCTGAACACCACATGCACAGGACAATGGCACAGCGTAATCCAGTCAGCATCCCACAGGCTTTCTGCCAACTACAGGTCTGACATCCCATGCATTGACACATCACAGTACAATGCCAATACAAAAGATCAAGAGGGACACCGGGGATTTTTTATGTTGTGGAAACCAGTGGTCCGACAATAATTGGTCTGCAAGCATGTGGTGACACACACATGGTTACTATCCACAATGTGGTCGAGGTCACTACCACTGCACAGGAAAGCACTGAAGGAGGCACTGACTCCATAAGAGACACACAGATAATCTCTGATATCCTGAGTCAGTTACCCAACAAGCCTGGCCAATGAAGAGGTGCCTCTAGACATCCACGTGGACAATATTGAACATGAGGTGGAAGACAATCTCCACTTTGACTTGATCCATTTCAGGCAAGGTCAAGCTGAATAATATAACAAGTCACTCAAGAAGACCCATAGCTTCAACAGCTGAAGCAAGTTATTATCTCAGGTTGGCCAGATCACATCAAGGATGTTCACGAAAGTATCCAATCATTTTGGCACTGCAGAGATGAAATGGGCATCTCCAGAAGCAAGCAAGTCTTCATACCTCAGGCAATGCGTCAAACCACATTAAGTCACCTACATATCGGACACATGGGCACAGAACAAGCATCACAACTTGCCAGAGAAACAGTTTATTGGCCAGATATTAATAAGGACATTGACAAATTAACACAGACATGCCATACCTGTCAGATGCACCAACCACAATAAGGTAGAGAACTATTGTTACCACATGAAATCCCCGTCCCATGGTCGAAAATTTATTCCACTCTGATTTATTCCATGTAGACGGTGAAGCTTACACCTTGGTAACAGACTATTTTACCAAATTCCCTTTCATTGGTCAGTTCAAGGACACAACCAGCTTTACAGTTTTTTGACAAACTCACCGCAATTTTCAGCATGTTTGGTGCACCTGAAACCACTGTCTCAGACAATGGTCTTCAATATACAGGACGACCATCCAGGACATGTGCACAAAGTGGGGTGTAAAACACATCATATCATCCCCACCCTACCCTCAGTCCAATGGGTTAGCAGGACAGACCATCAAGATGGTCAAGATAAAACTTCTGAAGCATAAGGCAACCAACAGGATTTCTGAACTGCCATGCTCAATCTCCGTGACACAACACAGGGAGACGGTCTACCTCACCCATCAATTTGATGTTTGGAATGCAAGTCCATACCACTCTCTCACCCCACCTACTCCCAATGTAGATGGAAGCTCATGATATTCTATTAGGATGGGGAGAGAGGATATCCCAGCTGAGCGACCAGAGAGCAAAACCGCTAACACAGTTAAATGTAGGTTAAAGCGTGTGTATACCAGATCATCACACAACGACATAGGTACAAGGAAAGGTACTGCAAAAATGCACACAGCCATGGTCATATGAGTTTGAGATGCCAAATGGACAGAACCTCAGAAGGAGCCATCAGCATATTCATATTGCGCTGCTAATCCACTGACAGATCAGACTGACAATGACTCTGACACGGATTACCATGTTTCAGCAGGTGTCTAAAACCCTTCTCTTGTTGATTCCTATCTCAGAATGTGTAAAATAGTCGGAGGTCAAAGAAAACAGACGCTGGGCATAAGACATGTTTTTTTTTTCCCTTACAGGAACACACAGGGAATAATGGGTTAAAAATCTAGCTGCAGAGCAGTGCAATGTATGCTCATATGCTAGTGTTCTGTGTGTGTGGCAGCACAAGAAGACCAACTGGTCAACCCAGCAGTAGCAGGCAAAGTCTCTCTCTCCATCTCTCTGTTGCTGGAGGCAAGGCAGCAGAAGCCACCATCAAAAAAGAAATACGACAGATTCTTCAGCTAACCTGCAGAACCAAGTATCTCCAATGTGAACCCAC
Organism: Carcharodon carcharias; assembly: GCF_017639515.1. NCBI lineage: Eukaryota > Metazoa > Chordata > Chondrichthyes > Lamniformes > Lamnidae > Carcharodon > Carcharodon carcharias. The sequence goes on from NC_054477.1 coordinate 154,083,244, forward strand.
TGTAAAACTGCCAAAGGCAGCTCTACCGGGATCACCCAACATAACGGCTGCAACGTTTTGCCATCTACACCTCACAGGCAAGCCAAATACTGATTTGTATATCTTTTATAACTTTTATTTGGACTCTTAACTTCTCATTTCTGATCTGTGTGTATGTGCATTTTGTTTTTATTATTTTTCTCAGGTTTTTTAATAATTAATAATTTAATAAACTTACTATTCCTTGACTCAAAAAGCCTGGTTAAATTTGCTCCTTCAAAAAAAAATACATTTGGACTGGGAGAAGGTAGCCATGGGGAAAGGGATCCCTTTTAAATGAACCCTGTTGCAACCAACCGAGGGGGTTGAATAAAGGAGGGGAGCCAGCTCATTCCTCCTCACCTGGGAGCATAGCAAAATTGGGGTCCTGTTCGGGGGGACCTCACTCGGGGACCAGTCATCACATCAGTCTCAATATCTTGCTTTGCATAGCTAGCATAGAGGCAGATCTCTTGAGGCCTACAATGAGACCCTCAACATATATGATGGCAGCAGATCATAATAGATGGCAACAGCCTTCAAAAGGGAATTGAATAAATACTTGAAGGAGAAAAAAATTGCAGGGATAAGGGGTATGGAGGAGTGAAGCTAACTAGCTGTTCTTCAAAACAGCTATCACTGAACTCAAAACAAAAACAAAATTACCTGGAAAAACTCAGCAGGTCTGGCAGCATCGGCGGAGAAGAGCAAAGTTGATGTTTCGAGTCCTCATGACCCTTCAACAGATTCTGTTGAAGGGTCATGAGGACTCGAAACGTCAACTTTGCTCTTCTCCGCCGATGCTGCCAGACCTGCTGAGTTTTTCCAGGTAATTCTGTTTTGTTTTGGATTTCCAGCATCCGCAGTTTTTTGTTTTTATCACTGAACTCAGTTGACTGAACAGCCTCCTTCTTTGCTGTAATGTTCAGTGATTCAGATTTGTTTCCAAACATTCGATTCAGGCCGACTTTGTCCCGTAGTATATTAAGCACTCAGATGTTGCACTCATGCTTAACAGAGATGTTGGGAACAACAGCTGCACAAACAATTGAAGCCTAGAGGGGAAAACATGTAATGGAATGACCTTGACAGTTTTAAGTATGGGCTTCTTCATAGGTCAGCTGCAGGACGTGTGACTGAAGGACCATTAATAAATCAATAGTTAGAAATAAAAAGACATGTTTGTGCACAGTGCCAAATGTTTGAAAAGGCATCAGTTCAAATGGTAGCACAAACTTTATAAGAACTGAGTTAGGATTTAAAGTCTGCTATCAGTTCAGAATGAGGAGAGTACTTTTTTTATGATTGCCAACATTTTTTGTGCTAAGAAATTCTGTAACTTCAAATAATGAAGAAAGCTTTTTAAGGATCTGATTTTCAAATATCGTCATAGTCACTGTGAAGCAGGATTGTACTATAACAAAAACAGAATTACCTGGAAAAACTCAGCAGGTCTGGTAGCATCGGCGGAGAAGAAAAGAGTTGACATTTCGAGTCCTCATGACCCTTCGACAGAACTTGAGTTCGAGTCCAAGAAAGAGTTGAAATATAAGCTGGTTTAAGGTGTGTCGGGGGGGGGGGGGGGGTTGGGGGAGGTGGGGGGGGGGGGGGTGGTGGGGAGAGAGAGAGAGAGAAGTGGAGGGGGTTGGTGTGGTTGTAGGGACAAACAAGCAGTGATAGAAGCAGATCGTCAAAAGATGTCACAAACAACAGAACAAAAGAACACATAGGTGTTAAAGTTGGTGATATTATCTAAACAAATGTGCTAATTAAGAATGGATGATAGGGCACTCAAGGTATAGCTCTAGTGGGGGTGGGGAGAGTATAAAAGATTTTAAAATATTTAAAAAGAATGGAAATAGGTGGGAAAAGAAAAATCTATATAATTTATTGGAAAAAAACAAAAGGAAGGGGGAAACAGAAAGGGGGTGGGGATGGAGGAGGGAGCTCAAGACCTAAAGTTGTTGAATTCAATATTCAGTCCGGAGGGCTGTAAAGTGCCTAGTCGGAAGATGAGGTGTTGTTCCTCCAGTTTGCGTTGGGCTTCACTGGAACAATGCAGCAAGCCAAGGACAGACATGTGGGCAAGAGAGCAGGGTGGAGTGTTAAAATGGCAAGCGACAGGGAGGTTTGGGTCATTCTTGCAGACAGACCGCAGGTGTTCTGCAAAGCGGTCGCCCAGTTTACGTTTGTTCTCTCCAATGTAGAGGAGACCACATTGGGAGCAACGAATGCAGTAGACTAAGTTGGGGGAAATGCAAGTGAAATGCTGCTTCACTTGAAAGGAGTGTTTGGGCCCTTGGACAGTGAGGAGAGAGGAAGTGAAGGGGCAGTTGTTACATCTTTTGCGTGGGCATGGGGTGGTGCCAAAGGAAGGGGTTGAGGAGTAGGGGGTGATGGAGGAGTGGACCAGGGTGTCCCGGAGGGAACGATAACCTACGGAATGCCGATAGTGGGGGTGAAGGGAAGATGTCGTCTCAATTTCTCTGCTCCTCTCGCCCATTCTAATCTCTCTATCTCTGAACTTACTGCACTCCATTCTCTCAGGTCCAACCCTGACATTGTCATCAAACCCGCTGACAAGGGTGGTGCAGTTGTTGTCTGGCGCACTGACCTCTACCTCGTGGAGGCTGAGCCTCAACTCGCAGACACTTCCTCCTAACTCTCCCTGGACCATGACCCCACCACTGAACATCAAGCCATTGTTTCCAGGACTGTCACTCACCTCATCTCCTCTAGGGATCTTCCTCCCACAGCTTCCAACCTGATAGTTGCCCAACATCGGACGGCCCGCTTCTACCTCCTACCCAAAATCCACAAACAGAACTTCCCTGATAGACCAATCGTCTCAGCTTGCTCCTGCCCCACAGAACTCATTTCTCGTTATCTTGACTCCCTTCTCTCTCCCCTTGTCCAGTCCCTTCCCACCTACATCCGTGATTCCTCTGACACCTTACGTCACATCAACAATTTCCAGTTCCCTGGCCCCAACCGCTTCCTCTTCACCATGGACGTCCAATCCCTCTACACCTCCATCCCCCACCAGGATGGTCTGAGGGCCCTTAGCTTCTTCCTCGAACAATGCCCAACCACCACTACTCTCCTCCGTCTGGCTGAACTTGTTCTCACACTGAACAATTTCTCCTTCAACTCCTCTCACTTCCTCCAAATAAAAGGTGTCGCTATGGATACCCACATGGGCCCCAGCTATGCCTGTCTCTTTATGGGGTATGTGGAACATTCCTTGTTCCAGTCCTACTCCGGCCCCCTTCCACAACTCTTTCTCCGGTACATCAATGATTACTTCGGTGCTGCTTCATGCTCTCGTCGGGACTTGGAAAAATTTATTAAATTTGCTTCCAATCTCCACCCCTCCATCATTTTCACATGTTCCATCTCTGACACTTCCCTTCCCTTCCTTGACCTCTCTGTCTCAATCTCTGGTGATAGACTGTCCACCAATATCCATTACAAACCTACTGACTCCCACAGCTACCTCGACTACAGCTCCTCACACCCCGCTTCCTGTAAGGACTCCATCCCATTCTCTCAGTTCCTTCGCCTCCGTCGTATCTGTTCCGATGATGCTACCTTCAAAAACAGTTCCTCTGACATGGCTTCCTTCTTCCTTAACCGAGGTTTTCCACCCACGGTTGTTGACAGGGCCCTCAACCGTGTCCGGCCCATCTCCCGCGCATCCGCCCTCACGCCTTCTCCTCCCTCCCAGAAACATGATAGGGTACCCCTTGTCCTCACTTATCACCCCACCAGCCTCCGCATTCAAAGGATCATCCTCTGCCATTTCCGCCAACTCCAGCATAATGCCACCACCAAACACATCTTCCCTTTACCCCCCCTATCGGCATTCCATAGGGATCGTTCCCTCTGGGACACCCTGGTCCACTCCTCCATCACCCCCTACTCCTCAACCCCCTCCTATGGCACCACCCCATGCCCACGCAAAAGATGTAACACCTGCCCCTTCACTTCCTCTCTCCTCACCGTCCAAAGGCCCAAACACTCCTTTCAAGTGAAGCAGCATTTCACTTGCATTTCCCTCAACTTAGTCTACTGCATTCATTGCTCCCATTGTGATCTCCTCTGCATTGGAGAGACCAAGCATAAACTGGGTGACCGCTTTGCAGAACACCTGCGGTCTGTCCGCAAGAATGACCCAAACCTCCCCGTCGCTTGCCATTTTAACACTCCACCCTGCTCTTTTGCCCACATGTCTGTCCTTGGCTTGCTGCATTGTTCCAGTGAAGCCCAACGCAAACTGGAGGAACAACACCTCATCTTCCGACTAGGCACTTTACAGCCTTCCAGACTGAATACTGAATTCAACAACTTTAGGTCTTGAGCTTGCTCCTCCATCCCCACCTCCTTTCTGTTTCCCCCTTCCTTTTGTTTTTTTCCAATAAATTATATAGATTTTTCTTTTCCCACCTATTTCCATTCTTTTTAAATATTTTAAAATCTTTTATACTCTCCCCACCCCCACTAGAGCTATACCTTGAGTGCCCTACCATCATTCTTAATTAGCACATTCGTTTAAATTATATCACCAACTTTAACACCTATGTGTTCTTTTGTTCTGTTGTTTGTGACATCTTTTGATGATCTGCTTCTATCACTGCTTGTTTGTCCCTACAACCACACCAACCCCCTCCACTTCTCTCTCTCTCTCTCTCTCTCCCCCCACCGCCCCATACACACCTTAAACCAGCTTATATTTCAACTCTTTCTTGGACTCGAACTCAAGTTCTGTCGAAGGGTCATGAGGATTCGAAACGTCAACTCTTTTCTTCTCCGCCGATGCTGCCAGACCTGCTGAGTTTTTCCAGGTAATTCTGTTTTTGTTTTGGATTTCCAGCATCCGCCGTTTTTTTGTTTTTAGGATTGTACTATAATGGTTGTGCACCAAGCTATTTTGTATCTATTCCACCCAATCAGAAATAGCCTGCAAGTTCAATGACAATGGAATGTTTCAACTGAAACTATATAGCTCAATCAGCAACTTTGTGAAGGGTGAATTAAACATACGTAAGGATATTTGTATTTTAAATAGTAGAGCTGAGATGTGTAGCACAATGGAACAAAGAGATATGTGTTAATCACTGAGCCTACCCATCTATCTCTTCTACACAAGGGCAGGTCATAACTTAAGTCTCACATGAGACTCTTAAGCCATTTAATAGGACAGGATAGCAGTGCTGGTGCTCCATTGCCTTCCTCAGAGATTCTATCATGGGAGTACCTTCTCCTAGTTGGCTACAGTAGACCCCTACCTTCCCACCTAGCCATTCTAGTGGGAGGGCTACCTACACACGTCAAACTCCACTGGAATTTAATCCAGTATTCGGGGCAGCTGCTCCTCCTTCTGCTTTCTGAGCCTGTCTGGAGTGAGGCTGAAATCAAACATTTTGATGCAATAAAAAATACAGTTGAGACAGTAGTCACTCATCTGTACATGGATACCCTGCTGAGGGTCAACCCAGTATTTAGGAACCGCATTCACTTCTGATTGTCTCGAGTGATGTTTGAACCCTTTAATGTCCGACTCAGAAGTGGGGATGCTACCGCCAAGCCAAAGTGCAGGTCAAGTGGCTTTGGATTGGAGTGCCATTCTAGAGAAGGTGTCCCAGGTAGCAGAACACCAGGGGTGGGTGAGGTGGGGGGGGGTGGGGGGGGGGGGGGGGGGGGGGGTGCGGGGGGGGCACAACGAGAAAGTCCCAAACCAAAAAGAAGATCCCAAACCGGGGAGTGGGACATAAGGACATCCCAGAAGGAAGTCCAAGGCTGGGACAGTTACCAGGATCAGAGATAGATCCCATTGTGTCAAGATAAAGCACAGGAGCAGAGAAAAAAAGGCTCCAAGTTAAAGACAGAGCTGCGAGGAGCAGATTTGGAGCAAAATGGGCTTGAAATAGGCCTGAATACCTGAGAGGGCAGCCAAAGGCTGGTGACTCCTTGCTACAGACCGTAAGGGCAAAGGTATTTTTTTAGAGCAGTGTGGGTGTTCTGCTTAACGGCTAAAGATATGAAAGTGTGCTTGGAGGCTGAAGTATGAGTGTACTCAGAGAGCCGGGGGAAAGGAATCTTGGAAGACAAGATTGAAAATCTTGAGGTGGATCCTTGATGAAGCCTACTGAGTGGGATCGGCTTTTGCAGAGTGTTATGACACAGAGATTTGTAAAGGCTGAGTAATATAAAATCCCAGAGGGAAACTTTAAACAACTGTCATAACTTATATTTTCAATTGGTACGTTTTTAGTTGCAGTTCTAAATTCAGGAATAAGACCACCAGTTCTCGACATGTTTTTATATCAAACTAAATGAGACATTTATTAATTACAACAAATTAAACACATACACATGGCTGTAAATTACTGCCATCATAACTTTTAACAAATTCCCAAATTAATCTCCATTAAGGCAACAATAATCATTAGACTTAAACAGACACCAGGCAAAGCATTTTTCACCTTACCTATTCAAAATAAGGTTCCTTTCAATTTGTTCCTTAACAGCCACTGTGGTAGGCTTATAGGCTTAGATCTTACATGCCTCTGACCTGCGCACACAAACTCCTTTTTGTTATACCCAGCCTTCCCTTTTGAATGTAAACTTTCATTGTATTACCAGGCCCTTTGAACCCCTTTCATAATGCCAATTTTTTTAGTAATATAAGCATTGCATGGTGTCTCCTAGCCAGGTGCAAGATTTCGCTCTCACTCTTGAATGCTCTATTTGGCAAAATGCAAATGTACCTTCTACCTTACTGTTTACATCTCAAAACAAGTAGATATTAAAGCACCCAGACTAGCTGGCTTTAATCCAATTAACATACACACAAACTAAACCTCTGTTTTAAAAAATCTAATTTCCAATAACATTATATACATTAATATCTCTTCATGACAAGAGAATTACAAGTTGAGTTCTTCAAACGTGGAGTTTGGGAACCCTGGAGAGAATGACAAATTGTTAGTGAGACCAGTGGGCTTATGGTGTGACAAGTGTCTAGGTAGGTGTTGAGAAATCCATAGAATCTGCTTTGGTCACATCTATCATTTACTTTGGAGTGTGGTGTGTCTGACCACAGTTCACCAGTTCGTCCACATGTATCACATACTTATCCTGAATATTAATGTATAAGGTAGAAATGGTAACTTGTTTTATCTTTCCGAATTTGTTTGTGTCTGTAAAGATAGCGCTGGGGTAAAGGGAATAGTAAATATTTGAATCCTTTTCTTCTGTTTGTATTGAGATCTTTCCAACCTTCTTTGCCTGGTGTAACACAGTTCATTTTTCTTATTCAATAAATGCTTTATTCTTTGTGTTAAAAGTTCATCAAGAGATTCCTGTGAATTTGTTCAGTAACTTTCCTCCATGTTTTTCGAGAAAAGGGAGGATCTTTTAAGCTAAGTTCCCCTCTGGAATCTGAATTTTCCAATAGTAACATCAGCTGGGATTATAATCACTATTCTGAGTACAGAGGGAAACCTGAACCAATTTATCATCTTTAGTTTATCATTCTGCCTATTTGTTAGTTTTATCATTTAATAAGGAGTACCATTATCATGAAACTAATTCTTTGCCAAGGCTATTTTGTTTAGGAAAGGAGGGTAACTGTGAGGATAATTTTCTCTTGATGGCATTGTGCAAGTGATGCGAGGATGACTTTATACCATTATGTATTAGTGTAGATTTTCTAAGTCTTCATCTGCTGTCAGCACACATCAGCAAAGCTACATTAGTGTGCTAGTGAGCAAGATTTGCCAGAAACTAATTCACAAATATAATGCCCATGTGATTCTATCTGTTTTCTTTAGTGCAGATACAGGTTTATCCCAATGAAAAATCTCAACCCTGGAAATTAAACCAGCATCCAGGGTCAGCACCAAGCACTTTCAGGTCAGGTGTGACTCAGTAAAGTTCTCCCTGCCTCGGCAATGTGCTTTAACTCCAAATGCAGCAAGATCATTTGTTACTTGACCCCATTAATGTTATTATGATGAAGACCATATTAAGACATAGCAAAAAGGTCCATCTGTGCTTTTGTTCATTAGTGGACCTGTGCACGGATGAACCATTCTTCAATCCTTTTCTTCAGGTCAATGTTATGTTCCCTCAAGACCAACAACAGAATGTATTGCACAAGTCAGAAAAGCACGGCAAGACAAATTGAAGTTGATATCCTCTTCCACAAAAGTTACAGATTAACATCTTTAAAAAAAAATCTATAAACTGTTTACATCGGTAGGTAGATAATTAGCCATAGCCCAGAAGGGACCATAGGCATCTTTGTCTAGAGAGAGGGACAATTGGTTATATAATCCTTATTCATCAAGCAATGGCTCAAGTCTCAAGTCTACCTTAGCCAGAACAGGAATTGTTGGTATTACTCTAAACCACACGTCAGCCATCTAAACTGTGTGGCCCTTAATGCTCACATAAATTGCTCAAATAATTTAAGGGTTTTAGCGAAGATTAGAATTACACATTCCTCCTTTATCATCTTACCTAAGTATTTCATCTGCTGTTAATTATGCAGTTCCTGATGCACATGATATCATGCTGACTTTGTTACAGACATGTCCACTGTCAGATTTTATTTCTCCCAACTGAAGAGTTAAAATAGCTCAATTACTATTTCATAAGGGCTTTGTACTTGCCAAATCCAACTGCTTTGGTTCCAGTAGACCTTTACTGCAGTAGAAACAGAATTAGAATACTGAAGCATTGCTTACATTCCTATGCTGTTATTTTCAGGGTAATTTTAATCGAGTTGCAAAATAAGTAAAAGTACTAATACAAAATTTATAATGCACATGATATCACACTTTCTTCTGGGCACATAAGAAAGTTAACCATTGTTGGCTTTAATTGCTTTTATCTTTTCTCCTGATTTTCATGACGTGCTCAGCTATGGTTCCACTGCAAGCACTTTCTCCTGTGTCAGAAAGTTGTAGGTTTATGGACCCATTCCAAAGATTTAAGCACAAAACCTAGGCTGATGCTCCTGGTGCAGTACTGAGGGAATGCTGCACTGTCACAAGTGCTGCCTTCCGAATGAAATGATGAACTGAGACCCTGTCTGTCCTGTAAGGAGGGCATCAATGACTCCATGGCACCATTCTGAAGGAGATCTCCCTGGTATCCAGTCCAAATGTAACCCTCCAGAAAGGGATTATCTGGTCTTTGTCACATTATTGTTTCTGGGGCTTTGCTGTGTGCAAATTGACTACCCTGTTTGCTACATGACAACAGTGACTACACTTCCAAAGTATTTAATTGCCTGGAAAATGCTTTGAAAGGTCCTGATGTTGTGAAAGACGCTATATCAATGCAAGTTTTTATTTGTTTTCATTCTTTTTTTCCAGCTGATCGTCGAAGTAAATATCTATTTAACGACCCTTTAATAGTGGAGATTATTTCCTCAGAATGCTGCTTACAGCTTTCAATATATGTGTGTAAATTCAAATGGTGGATGCCAAAAATGAGGTAAAAGCATTTTAAATATTAGCATGTGTTCAGTTTGGATGTAAAGAGACTCACATTTATACACTGAATCCTGATATTTGCCCTGTTAAACCTAGAATCTGCAATTCTGCTGTGAGGATAAAAATTTTAATAGTATAAATGCAGAGTACCAGTACACAAACGTCAGGCTGTTAAGATCATAACTATTCAAGCAGCAATGTAAAAACATCCAAATTCATGAATTATAACTACAAGCATAGTTATATGGCTATTAATGAGTCTCCATGGGCTCTCCCAATGTCTCAATATGTTTAGCCAATGAGAAGCTGAGATCAGGATGTTCCCATGTTCAATCCCCAGTCTATGTTACGATAGTTTATCTGAGCTGATGCAATGGTAGAGCTGCCATTGTCTTCAGTGCCCTAGGTTAGGGAATGGAAAGATGGCGGTGTTCCTTTTTGTCATCATCGGCCAGTATCTCGTCCATCGTGTAGTTCAGGAGCATTTGGCCATCAGGTGAGAACAGAATCAGACTCAGCCGTGATCCCCACGTTCAAATAACCTGCTAACAGGCACAGTGTCGAGGTTCACGGGCGAATAACGGCCATTTGGCTGAGGTACTTGAGAGGATGAGAACCAGTTCCCTACAAGGAATGAGAGGATTGAAGTGGAAAAATTTGAAGTGAAATTCCACTCAAAAAAGTTTTTCACTCCAGATGGAGCTTTTGGACATGTAACAAAAAGAGCTTTGATGTGGTTGGAGAGGACTGAATTGTAATGTAGAAGAGGATCAGAGTGAAAATTAGAGTGATCAAATGCAACAAAACAAATTAATATTCAAAATTAAGCTGCTTCAAATAGTAAATCCACAAACAGAGCACAACCATGTTTACATCTTTTATCAATGTAAGAAATAGTTGCATATATAGGTCATACCCACGCAACACCCCCTCCCTCTCTTTGAGGTGGCTCTGCTATTTAATAAGAATATGGCTGATCCTCTACCTCTGCTCTACTTTCTTACCCTATCCCATTATCCCTCATTTCCTTAGCGTCCAAAAATTCGACTGATCTTAGTTTACTGTGTACACAGCCACCTAGGGCAGAGAATTTCAAAGATTCACAGACACCTGAGCGGAGAAATTTTTCCTCTCTCTTTTAAGCTGGGCAATCTCAACAAGTTCAGAACAGGTTTGGGGTTATAGATTAATATTTCTTATGAATTTGGCTGCTTCATTTTAAAAAAAGTAAGGTATTATTGGAATTTTAAACAGAAGCAATGATATTTTTATAAATCATGAGGTAAATGGGTTTCAGTTATCTCGAGAACCTGGAGAAATTGGGATTGTTCTCCTCTGAACAGATTAATTGCGGGAAGATTTAATAGACATGTTCAAAATGATGTAGGATTTTGATGGAGTAATCGGGAATAAACTGTTTCTACTGCCAGGCGTGTCAGTAACCAGATGACATCAATTTAATATAATTGGCAAAAAAAAAAAAAAATCCATGATGAGGTAAGATTTTGTAAACTTAACTCTGAGTTATGATGGTCTGGAATGCATTACTTGAAAGAGTGGTGGAAGAAAACTTGATTGATCTTAGTTTTCTCTGCTCAACAACAACTTTCAAAAGGCAACGGGGGGGACGTGTTGGTGTAGTGGTATTGTCACTGGGCTAGTGTTCCACAGACCCATGGTAATGCTCTGGGAACCTGGGTTCAAATCCCACCACAGCAGATGATGAAATTTGAATTCAATTGGAACTAAAAGTCCAGTGATGACCACAAAAACATTGCCAATTGTCAGGGAAAACCCATCTGGTTCACTAATGCCCTTTAGGGAAGGAAATCTGCCATCCTTACTGGGTCTGGCCTACAGCAACATGGCTGACTCTTAAATGCCCTCTGAGCAAGGGCAGTTAGGGATGGGTAATAAATGCTGGCCTAGCCAGCAGTGCCCACATCCTATGAATGAATACAAAAAATCTTTAAAAGGGGAGAAAAATGCAGTGCCATGGGGAACAAACAGGGAATTGGGTCTAATTGATGGCTCCTTCAGAGGTGAGCCAAGTAGCATCCTTTTGGGCTATATGATTCTATAATGGACTGCCCTGCCACTCGAAGGAAAGCAGTTTGGGCTAGAAGTTTTCAGGCACAAAATGGGCACCTAAGTACCCAGTATGCCAGCAGCACACAAATGCATATTCAGTGTTGGGAGTGTGCATTCCTTTATATTGGTGAAGGTGGAAAAAGAGGTGCCCAGGACCCAAACACAAGGTGTTAGACCCTTTTTATGTGGAAATAATGGGTCCACTGCCTGTTTGGGTTCAAATTCGCACAAATGTCCTGCCCTGCCCTGCCCTGAATACGGATGGCACCAGACAGCTATGTGAAGAAATTGTAGTCTACATACAGCTGTTTAAGGAATTACTGGAAACTCCCATCAAAAAGGTAAGCTCCTTTAAAAGGGAGGGTAACTAAATGTGGAGTTAAAGACTGTTGCTGGTTCCCATTCAGCCTTCTCCTGATTACACCCACATTTAGGCCACACAAGTGCTAGGTAATGACCATGTCCAAGCGACAATCTAACCATCTCCCTTTGACATTCAATGGCATGACTATCACTGAATCCCCACCATCAACATCCTGGGATGTTACTTAAAATTAACTGGATCAGTTATGTAAATACTGTGGCTACAATTGTCGGTCAGAGGTTGGGAATTCCACAGTCAACTCTTGACTGCCCAAAGCCTGTCCACAACTACAAGGCACAAGTCAGGAGCATGATGGAATACTCTCCACTTGCCTGGATGACTGTGGTTCAAACAACACTCAAGCAACATCCTGGACAAAGCAGGCTGCTTGGTTGGGTACCTTGTCCACCACATTAAGCATTCACTCCCTCCACCACCAATGCACAGTGGCAGTAGTGCATGCCATCTACATGCACTGCAGCAACTCACCAAGGCTCCTTTGACAGCGCCTTCCAAATCCATACCTGTAGCACCTAGACGAACAAGATGAATGAGAACACCACCTGCCAGTTCCCCTCCAAGCCACACACCATTCTGACTTGGAAATATATCGCCGTTCCTTCACTGTCACTGGGTCAAAATCCTAGAACTCACCCCCTAACAGCACTGTGGGTGTACCCACACCACATGGCCTACAGCAATTATAGAAAGTGACTCACCACCACCTTCTCAAAAGCCATTAGTGATGGACGAGAAATAATAGCTTTGTCTGAAATCCCACATCTAGGAACAAATTAAAAAGTATAAATCCTACCAGTTGCTTCCCCCCCAGTCCCATCTGTCACCCACCCTTCCAGGGACTACCTAAAGGCTCCTGTTGGTATCTCAACAATGCCAATCCACTGGTGAGCTGACTCTGAGGCCCATGGACCAATATTGGGTGAGCTCCAGACAACACCCATTCTGCTGCAGGAATCATTCAACGCTCACAGTTCAAAGTTGGTCTGAAGTAATTTCTAGACCTTAGATTGATTCTTTCAGAGGACTCTGTCAAACAGATAATCATTGTTAATTTGATCCATATTTCTGAGAAGACTAGATCTGCATGAGATGAGTATAAGAGCCACAACTGATCTGCAGTCTCATTCCAATTTTTATTAACTGCTCATACACATAATTGTGATTTTAGCTACTGCTTCATTTTGATAGACCCAGATACTGGTCATTTGAATAATATTGTGAGGCAGAGAAATAGTCTACATCACCAGGAATATTTAATCAAAAAGTGCTTTTATTGTAAAGAAATTAATTATTAATCCTTGACTATCAAAAAGGAAACAAGACTAGTAAGATCTCATTATTTCCCGCAGAAAATGGTTAAGAAACAGCTCAATATTAATGAGGTCATTTATATTTACTGCTGTGAGTGGACTCTTTATTGATTAGCTGAAACATCTCGGTATTTCATTCAGAAGAGCATAGTCAACCCAAATGGGATAGCAGCAGTATGTCTCAAGAAATAGGCAAGGATTTTATGGCCCCTCCTGCCCGGCAGGATATTATGGTCCCACCGAGCTGGACGGAGATTTAGATGGTTCACTGCATTTGCTGGTAGGGAGACACACCACAGCGGGGCCATAAGATCTTGGCCAGAGCCTTGGTAAATTCAAATAGGGTCAACGGAGACAGGTCAATTCGCTATCTTTTTTTAATGTACAATGTTATTCTTTCAGTTGAACTTATAAACAGCACAGCAATAAAATGTGCGATGTTGGGACATTTAAATACACAGGGAATAGAAATGTTGCTGAACACAGCAGCTTACCAGCTAGGAGGATTCAAGTTTTTAAATTCAGCTATAGCATGTACTTACAGTCAGCTGACTGATTACAATATCACAGTTTATCCTTTTCTATGGAATTAAGATCGAGTTATACTAAGATATGTGAGCGATTTGCCCAGCTTTAAATAATTAAAACTACAATTGAAAAGGAATGAGTAGTGTGCAGACAAGATGTCCAGGCCTAGTAATTCGGTTGTACACATTTTTAGGGGTCTTACCCCAGAGTGCTAATGGCTCACAGTCAAATCGGGAAGTCTGAGGAGCCAGAGATTTTGGGTCTTGGACTACATTATCATGTAGATGGAGCAGTATTAGGAGCATGAACAATGTTTGGGTAAGCGATTAGCTAAGATCGTAGGGAGTTGGGGGGTGGGGGGTGGGTTTGGAGAAGAACTGCTGGCCCTTGGGATGCACCCGGAGGACTGTTGGAGTTAGAGGAAGAAGATTGCGATGGTCCAGTGCATTGTTGGGTGGTCGAAAGTGCTGTCAGTATGGGGTCTAGCAGGCTGGAGTGGAGATTAGAGACCCCAGGACTGGGTGCAGCAGAATTTAAGTTGAGTACTCACCTATTTTTAAATTCCATACTGTTTAGTGTAGCTTTTCCCAGAGGCAATCAGCAGTGGGTGCTGGCTCCCTCGAGTGCAAACTGAGGTTGCAAGAGGAAGTAGAAGCAGGGGTTAAGCCACTTATTTGCATATGTTAACAACCTAACACTCATTTCAGATGTGGGCGAAGGCCACCTCTTTGACCGGAATTGTGCCTGTGAGTTGTAGATTCCACACTGAACACATAGTGGCTCAGTAGCGCTGAAAAACCAGATGCTATGGAGCCAAATTACTAGCCCCTGTTAATTTGTTCATCTGCGTGGCTTCATACTATATCATCCATTGAAAAATTCTCCTTGTGTCACTCATAGATTTATAATCCTCATCATTTTAATAGTACTAACAATTAAATTGCATCGTTTTTTCAGCTTTGCCTTTAGCCAAATAAAACAATTTCAATAAGTTACTGATCACTATCAGTTGACCATACACGCAATGGTTTCCACAATCACACTGAAAACAAACTGATCCAGACTTGTTTAAGTTAATGCTACCTTTTGCAGATGTCTTATCTGATCCACTTCTGATAAGTGCACTGCCTCAATCAATGGTTGAAACTTGCTTAACTGTTAATGTCAAGGATTGTTTGTTCATCATTCATGTTAGGAGAAAATGAAAGGGTGTGATAAGTGAACACAATTGCGGATGGACTAAATTTCCCTGGATACGTTTAACTTCCAGGGCCTACCTTTGCTTCCAAGTTTGAATGCTACAAATCCACCTTTGCAGATCTGCTCCTTTTTCCATGTGGTGGCTCTGGGGAAATGTTGACCTTGGACAACGTTGTAAGGTGTGCAATATTGGTCCAGCCACCCTTTAAACAACTCTCCTGAGCCCTGTTTACAGTGAAAGTAATGGATGGAAGAAGTGATGCAATAGCTTCACACTATCATACAAAAATTACCCCCACTGTCAGGTGGAATTTCACCATTAACACAATGATGTTTGAAACATTACTAGATTTTTACAATCACTGACTGTGAATACATGAGCTATTTAGCCCCACAGACATCACAGAACTTCACGATTATATTCTTAATGAGACAAAAGTTACATTAAGTCGTGATATTAATATAGAATAGTGTGTACTTGCTTTTTCCAGCCTGAGTATGCTGTGTTCGTTTTACATGTTTGCATAATTTGTTTTACTTATCCCCAATTAACATTGAACTTCACTGGCTACCGATTTGTCTGTTCTGCTAGCCTATCCAATGTCATACCGCAGTCATTCACAATTCTCGTCACAACTTGCTATGCCCTCAATTTGACGTAACCAGCAAATTTTGATTTGGTCACTGTATTTGAATGGCAAGAAAGATTGGATAAAGTGTATAATGGGCAACCAATCTGACATCACCTGTTCTACAACCTCCACCAAAGTTGCAAGGTCGCACACCATGTGCTCTGATGCCTGGACGTGTACGGCAAGGGTCGGACCATTATGGTGCAGTAGGAGGCATGCTTCAGTATTCATTAGGGGCGTAGTGGAAGGAATGCTAAGTAATGTTCTAAGCAATCTTGCACAATACCTTTATTATTACAATCAGTGTTCAATTTAGACTTTACAAAGCCTGAAAGGTTATGGTCTCCTGACTCCTTATCATTTGTATAGATTATTTCATCATGCCTGGTGCCTCTGTTACCAGTTTGACAATGAACATGTTTTAATAATAGGTGTCATTAGTTGCTCTATGGCACCTTACAAGGTAATTACCAACAATAAGCCTTTTCATGTTTCCCCACAGTCATTAAAAATTGCACCAATACAAAATTAGATTGCGCACAACGTATTCTCACAAGTCTTGGTTGCACCTGAACAAGTATAAAAGAATCATGAGGGAGGGATTCTGTTTTCATTTTTTCAACATACATTGACAGACTTTTCCCATCAAGCTAAGGATAGAGAGTAATTTGATGAGAAAATGCATCACTTCACACTCCTCTGCATTAAATTTTATCTGCCATGCATCTGCCTCTTTCACTATCTGCAATTACTTACTTTATAGTGCCTTTTATTGAGCTTAACTGGTTATTACTAGAGCCAAGAGCACTGTGAAGCTCTCATTGTCAACAGTGTATAAAACACCAGTTCATCTTCTAAAGATTTAAAAAAGGACGTTGGTGAAAAAGAAATTGAGGAAAGATGTCATAGTAAGATCACAGTTGTGAACTGTAAGTGTTCTATTCACGTCACGCTGTGCAGATTAGCAAAAGGACACAAGCAAGCATATTAATAGTGAGCACAACTGTGTAGTATTTGTACTGTGTCTGATTTGACATCCCAAAACAAATCACAAAAACAAATGGTTAGTACAGTAATGACCTACCGTTCATAAGGCTCCTCACGCAAATTTGCTTACCCGAGCAAAAGTCCTTGCACACATAATCGCCCAATGCTCTCCAAAACCTTCGCCTATCTGTGATTTAAACATTAAATGTTTGCACCTGTACTGCACTGGTTTTGAAATACATTTAAAACAGCATTTAGAAGATGGTAAAAACAAAATTTCTATGGTGCACTTCCCCCAGTGGGAAGGATGCACTGCGCATCTGTTGTCTGTAGCTGCACCTGGGGTGCTGTGATTTACAGGATGCAGTAATGCTTGACCAGTATTTTACAGTACAGGCACAGTAAAACTGAAAAGTGAAAGGTGAAGCAGTCAAGAATAACATCGTTCTTTTTATCCACATCAATGTACTTCATGTGTGCATTGTGACTTTCCTGCCTGAATGCTATAATTCTGTACAAAAAGCCCTAGGAATGGTGAGAAAGCTGGTATCTGAATTTAACAAATTATTTGCTATGACAATTATCAGGTCACAAATCTATGCTACTGAGAATAGTAGGATTTGGGCACTGCTGAAGCACTGGGTAATTTTAGTCAGGCCAATTATTACTGCCACAAAACAACACTGAAAATGTTGGGGACAGTAGGAGCAACATTCTCCCTATTTATCAGCATTTATTGTTTTGCATGAGTACTAGTATTGAAAGCCTTCAACAACATCCTTGATTTGTTGAATCTTTGTTAAATTTGTTGGGGAAATTCATTTCCAAAAGTTGACTGTGATGGTGCTTTGCATTTCACCAAAGCAGTATTTTTTCAACTTCATAATGCCAGTGGGGAATTTACCTGAGCAGGAGTGAAACCTCAGAAAATTACCCCCTAAATATTGTTAATTATATTACCCTGGAGAAAAAAAAATCAGCAGCAAAAACCATCATTGCTATTCATAGATTTGGGACATGTTGATTGACACTTTGTACCACTCATGCAAAACAAATGTATGAACTCTAAAAGTGAAATTAAGAAGTAAAAACCTGAAATGGGCATTTTCCTGTTAAACAAAATGGAGTTGAGAGGTCAGGTGACCTTCTTTCCTGCCAAAAGACATAGAACCACAAGGACCCTAAGCTCATCTTCATGTCTGGACCAACCTTGACAAAATCATTAAATTACAAATGACCTTTTCAGGCATAGCTTTGAGAAGTCATTAAAACACAAATGATTATTTCTGTCGTTAATGGCTGCATTTCTTCAACCAGTTAAAAAGACTGGCTTCGCTGTTGCAGACTTTTTGACTCCACACTGGAAATCCAAAAAACGGGTGTGAGAAGCTTTATTTTATCAAGATGGTATGGGACTGAATGATCCCGGCACTCCATTCTCTGACAAAGGCCTAGCTATCAGAAAATGCCTATGAGGATAAAGGAAAGAGATGCTTTGGTAACATAACAGAAACTAGGGCCGGGGTTTCCCAGCCCCATCATGGCGGGACCCGCCACCGGAGATTTGGCAGCTCAGCCAGAAGACCATTAGCTTCCAATGGTACTGGGCAATCCCTGCAGTGGCTGGGGCCGGAAAATCCCACCCTAAGTTTCTGATAAGGAGAGTTAATAAGGTGTATTTGGAGCAGTTTGAGTGGGAACATCTTTGCCAATAAAAGCCTGCCTAAGGCCACCAGGTTTAAGCCACATGTAGGCAGAGATTCGAGTTGACCTTGAACTGCCTACCTGAGAAACTGTACCAGGGCTTTGGTATTGCACCTTAACTGCAATAGAATAAGAGAAATCTGCCTCTGTGAACATAAAACAACAGGGTCCTCAATTTTACATTTTTTTTTCAAGTACTTTTCTACAGCATATTTTTTTTTGCTGCTGCTACAACCCAACTTGCAGCTAACAATGTGGTAAGCATCAGAACACTTTTGGGGTTTTTTGGCAGTACAGCATAACCGAGATGAGGAGGGATGCACTCATGGGAGAGACTTACATTTACAAGAGGGGCATGTTCATGAGAGGAAAAGAGCAGCTACAGTGACATCAGAGGCAAGCACATGCAAACTTTTGTGTGTGAAAGTAGCACAATGGTTATGTTAGTTGATAGGTAATCCTGAAACCTGGACTACTGATCCAGAAAAATGAGCTTCAATCCTACCATATCATCTGGGATACTGCAATTCAATTAAATAATTTTTAAGAATCTGGAATTATGAAAAATTGATATCAGTAATGTTGACCATGAAACCACTGGACTATTGTTAAAAGCAAACATCTAGTTCACTAAGATAAAAACAAAAAACTGCGGATGCTGGAAATCCAAAACAAAAACAGAATTACTGGAAAAACTCAGCAGGTCTGACAGCATCGGCGGAGAAGAAAAGAGTTGACGTTTTGACTCCTCATGACCCTTCAACAGAACTGAGTGAATGTTAGGAGAGGGGTGAAATATAAGCTGGTTTAAGGTGTTTGGGGGGGGGTGGGTGGGGGGAGAGAGGTGAGGGGGTGGGT